>NW_017537045.1:3410934-3417102 GCF_001853355.1 Bactrocera latifrons | reverse complement strand
TTAGGACTTACAAACAACCGTTATGTGAACAAAACTATAATACTCTCTTTAGCAACTTTGTTGCGAGAGTATAAAAATCAAAATAATTTTAAATACCTAGTATATAGTATTATATACAAGTAAAGAAGTTGCTAAGTTCGGATGTAAACTATTATTTTTTTCTCCTGATCGTGAACCATAACTTAAATAGATCTTGGTTTTTGTTTTTTTTATGACAGGAGACATAGTTGTTGTCAGATTATATCCATTTCCAAAACGTAACTGACGAATGCCGAAGTAATGTCATGCACCAAATAAACTTTTAAATACTGACATTGCCTTTATGACAAAAGGAATAGTCATCGTTAAGATTATGTTTATCTTTATCTCTAACTTTAACTTAATTTTTGTAGTAATATTTATCCCTACCATTGCTTTTATCTTTAAATTTAGCTCTAACTTTATGGTAACTTCATATCTGTGTTTATCTTTGACTTTATCTAAATCTCTAGATAATGGCGATGTAAGATGTTTCAGAAGGGTAACATATATTTAAACTAATCTTTATTAATATTTTTATTTTATACTCATCTTTATTTTTTTTATATTAGTATTTTATATATCTAGGCGAAGGATAAGCCTGAAATAAATTTTTATATTTGTCTTTTTATTATCAGTATCTATATTTCTACATTTTTCCTACTCCTTATATTGTTCGCTAATATAGCTGAGGTATCAAAACCTTCTCAAATTATATATTTTAATTAAAACTTTTTTTTTATTAAAGCTTACATGATAAACAATTTATTATATAAACTAAAGTATATTATATATACTAAAGTAAATTATTATATAAACTAATTAAAACTTAAACCAACTATTTGGTCAAAATAAATTGTCTACCAACAAAAAACACAACGCACGACTAAGCTGCACAGCCGCTTGGAAAAAAAGTAGTTAAACAATAGACACTGATACAGTTGAACTCTTCCCCGTCAGCGCTAACCTAATTGTTGGGCTAAAATTAACCTCAAAATCAGTGAACTCAAACTTGTTGATTTTTTTCATTAAAATATATTTGTTTTCATCCTTTTTGGCACAACTTCACTCACATGCAGCAATTTCAAACAACATATATTGGTTGACCTTAAAATAGATCAGAAAATTTTGTGAAATTCAGTGAAGTGGTAAGGAATCGTTTTAGTGGAAATTGGCATATTTTTAGATGATAGGGGATTTGGCTGCGATGGGAAGCGAAAGCTGAATTTAAAAAAACGAGAAATGAGTAAATTTTGATAAACGAAATGTGTGTGAACCAGAATACTCAATTAATATATGTATGTGTATACATATGTACATGTAATATTAGTATTTAGGGACTATCTTCCACACTACCACATATCGCTTGCACAAATTTGCTTGGCTTAGCAACTTAAGTAATTCAATCCTTACCTTTGGGAATGTGGGAACCGCATCGCAGGAGGAAATGTTGAAATATAAACGCTAACCATTAAACAGGAAGCCAGAAAGTGGCTGAGGGATTTTACAGTCAATTAAATTTCGGTTGCTTATACTGAATGGTAGCACAACGCTTAAAATTCTTGGTGAAGCTAAAATTATTTAGTTTGAGTTGAGTTCCTCTTAATCGCATTGGATGGTAAGAAAATCAAATTCAAGTAAGGAGATTAAAATCTGATTGGTTTTCTAACAAATGATGTTGATTGAGGTTTTGCTTTTTACAGTAATTTTAATTCACACGAGTTGCCTTTTAATGTATTATCAGGGTTGTATTTGGTGCGATTTAACTGAAATTAATAATTAAAACGCTTAAGTGTTTATGAAATTCTTCAGCAAGTGGACTTAGTGACTAACGATTAAACATTAATGTCGCCATTAGTGTTATTTTTAGCATTATGTGCTATAAATGCAACACTGAAAATTAATAACAAAGATATGTACTATAACATGACTGAAATTTAGTCGTTTATTTCCGGCAGTTAATTACTACAATAATTATTATTAAGAGCAGCCAACTATGCCAATAAACTCGTATTATAAATGTAGGAATATTTTGTAAAATTTTACTAAATAATTAATTTACTAAGTAAATAGTAAAATTTAAAAATGTCTACTTTGTTTGCTGCCCTCTGACGGCATTTATGTCAAGTTTTTTTTATTATAATATGAAGACAGCAGTTTGAATGCCAATTCCAAAAGACGATTGTTCCAATTTCGACCGCTATTGAATAGTTAAAAAACCAGTTAGTGATCTTTCGTAGATTCTTATCATAAAATAGCGAGTTTGATTCATTTTTGTACAAAGTATTCGACAGACTTTATATTATCAGAAAGTTCGAGGCATGTTTCGAAATTCAACATAGTGTTCCTTTGACAAATATTTTTCTTCAATATAGATTTTTGATTTTATACAATTTCGAACAATTTCGGGAGCCCGGGAAAGTTTGTTGTTGGAGAAAAAAATCTGCAAAAAAATTATTGCAGAGCACCGACTCTTCCGGAGAACACTTGGTTCGGGTGGAATTGTGTCAGATCTTTCCCATTCTTCTTCATCGATTGTTGGCCCATTTTTAAAAGATCGTTCTGATATACATATTTAGACATATATGTATATGTAAGTACATATATTCCCAATATCGCTATAAGCCAAAAGAAAATTTCACAAAAAACTCTCAGCAAGACAAAGGTGTATTAAGGCACATCAGATTCCTAAATCCCTGAACAGTCTGCTCAAGGTTTACCTTGTCATGACAATGAAATCTCTTTGAGTCTCACTACATGAACTGATTACTTGAAGAGGGGCATAAAACATATTTCCATGTAACGTAATTGCGCTCTTTAATGCAGTTTGATGGAGTCAATGAGACGTATGTTGCTCCAACATAAGCACAAATTATTCACACCTAGGCTGTATAAACCATATCACGCTGCTGCTTTGATGCCTCTAGAGTAACTTTAAATACGCTTGATTACAACGACTTCGCTACCTCGTGAAGTGTGAAAATCTTGCGCTTGTGTCGTCACTATTTTGACATTATAGCACAGCTGTCAGGCGACACACGGCACACAGCTGCTCGGCGTACCGGCGGCGCAGTAAACACAGCGTTGTTGCGGCATAGTGCAACAACCTCGAAACATACAATTTTGTGTTGTTACATATGTATATATGTACGTTTACTATATTTATAATGCATAGCATTAAAGCGCAATAAAAATCTATTTTTGGGCGCCACCGCGCACGAGCACCTAGGCAGTCGCTTACGTCTTAAGGTCACGGACATTTACGATTTCCTGCATGCCTAAGCAGTGCTACGCCGCTTGTAAATATTATAGCAGAGTAAAGTTTACATACTCGAAGTGTTCTCTCTTGCTCATTCACTATTTCTAATTTACAGCTAAACTTTTGCACACGTGTCAAAAAGTTTTACTGCCATCAACACCTAAGCGCTCGCATTTCGAGCAAATATCCAGGCGCCTGCTAGCATTCTTACGGTTTCACTATGTTTCTATGACAAATTTTTTGCCAACAAATAGTTTGACAACTTCACATGTTGCTTGTGACAGTGTTGCATGTCAAACCAAAAGAAAAAAATATATATTTTCTTTTTGACATTTACTCAGCGGTGCAGTGTTGTTGTTTCAAAAATCTCAGCGCACTCAGCCCCAGAGGCTGTAGGGAAAGTGGAAAAGCGTGGCTGAAGCAGTAGACAGATAATTGAGGTTTGCCCGAAATAGCGTTGCTTTTATTTGACAGCCGCTGCTGCAGCGTTGATGGACACTATCTTACCTTCATTTTGTTTCTATGTCACTTTAATTTTCCCCGCTTTCTTTGAGGCAGTCGCCAACGCTCTTGTGAGGTGTTGAAAATTTATGCTCGTCATTTTTGGTAAATTAATTTCTATTCTCTTCTTGGCTATTTTTACTCATTTTATTATTGCCATAAACACACGGGCATTAGTAGCAAATTGCTTGCCGCACGCTCAGTACAAAATAGGCGTGTAATTTGTTGCTGTATACATGTGTTGACAATTTATAGAAAGAAATTTGAAAACATATGTTCTTTGTATACAGATTTGGAGTTTTAATTATTTTCCTCAGTTTTCATTTCTTCGGCGCTTTCTCCAAGAAGCTGCATATGAGTTTTATGCGCATCATTTGTTTTTGTTATTTATTTGCTAGGAGTGTGTGAACTAATGTGCAACTTCGTCGCTTGAAATGGTAATCAAGATTTATGAAAGCATAGCGAGCTAAAAGCTTTCTATCAATTTGACCTGCATAGCTGTAAATTTAGTTGCTTTGTAATTGACTTTTGCACTTAGCACGGATACATGCCACAATAAGTGTTATTAATTCAGTTCTTTAGTTATCTTTATACTATATAAAACGTCCGTGTCACGTTGTTTGTTCGCGATGGACTCCTAAACTGCTGAAACGATTTTATTAAACTTTAGCACACTGTGTGCAGTTCGAACCAATTTAGAAGATAGGATAGTTGAAACAATTCGTAAATAAAGAATATGGAGAAAGCCTCATAAATGGACACCCTATTAAGCGGACAGCTTCATTAACCATGCACACTGTTGATGTTTATTAAGTACAATCTATTAAGCGGACAACTCTATTGACTGGACAAAAACACTGGTAACCAGACACAGATAGCAGCATTAAATTCGTTACTTTTTCCAATAAAATTTATTTCTACGAACTTATTCAAAATTATATTTCAAGTACAATCCCTTGGATTCAAATACACAGTAACAAAAACGTTTTCGCCTTTATTCATAAATAAAATTTTCACTGTATTGAATAGTTTATTATATGAATAATAGTGTAAAAGGCATTCCGGAGCAACGCGTGTCCGGAGCCCCTAGCAGTATATAATTTCGAACTTTCTTAGCCATTTATAGTACCAGAAGGTATATTATAAAACTATGTGAGACTTTTTAAAGCATTCCTTTCACGTTAGAATAAGAGTGCACTCTAGGCATATGCCTGTTTTATATTTAATACCTTTCCTGAAATTTGTATATGTGTTCTCGTTCTTTTTTCTTCATTGCTTGTCTATAATTTTGAAATTTTTTAACCTTTTCTAGAACAAATATGAGAGCTTTTTCAAAGCTTTCCCAGTACAATACCATTATTTGAGTTTTTTCAAAGCTTTTACCGTAGAACAATAAAGTACCACAGGCATACTCGTATGCTTGCTCTATACGATATACCACTCCTGAAATCTTTATATGTCATATAATTATGCAAAATCTTCGACAAGAAGCTCAGGTAGTTGAAAATATTGATGCCATCCAGACCAGCCGTGCTTTGTACGAGGATTTAACTGCGTTTTCACACAGATTTTATATGGCATCATTAGCACAAGACAATTTACTGCATACAATGAATTAAATGAAATTATAAAGCTCGCGAAATTAACAGTTCTAAGTTCTAGGCAAGAAAATGAACAACTGCATTCATAGACGTTAAAATTTTTACCAAAATAACCGAGAGTTTATTTATAAGTCAAGTATGTACTAAGATGATAGAAGCACAGTCGCAAATTGTATTAGTGTAACTGTCCCACTAATACCCGAGTAGTACTCGGTTCGAACAGTAATTCAAAGAAGTTTGGATGTCTAAGGCATTACAGTATCAAGGTAGCTAAGGGACTATGATATTGAAACCTTCACTTATGACAACGTACGACAGAATCCAAAAGAATCAGTTTGGCATTCCTGAAAAAGCTCATTCAAGATAACAATAATGGCCTCATGATATTTGGTCATGAACTTTCATCGAAGCATTATTATCCAAACCAAAAATCACAACATTAAAAAATGGAAAAATTCCAACTAATGTCCAAAATAATATTGGATATATGTATATAAAATTCAAATCAGTGCAGATATTCGAAAAAAGTTATGCAGGGATTGAAAGGAGAAAACTGGTTCGACAGAAAGCATCCGGACTATTTCGAGTAAACGAAGACGGAGTTAGCAAAAAAATTGGCGCTTTAATAAGTTGAAAAAAAAGGACCAACCGTTGAGCTCATTTAGCAATTTACGGATTATAGAAATACTATGTATGCACTCAGTAAGATTTTCTACTGATTGAGAGACTAAATTTTGATTTAAATATTTTGAAGAGTTTTGAAAAATTATAAATATTAATTAATTTTTT
>NW_017537045.1:3399692-3410444 GCF_001853355.1 Bactrocera latifrons | reverse complement strand
TACATTTTTTTCATATCTTTTCAGATCACATACTTTAAAAGTATAAAGTATTTAATAACATTTTTTTTGTTTGCAATTTATTAGTTTTTGTTTCTAAATTTCATAAAATTTATTTTTAATTTCAACTCTGCATGTATTATACAATATGTACATTTGAACCCTTCGGCCGTCAACAATGCAATCAAGCTTTTTCGTTGTAATAAACAGACAAATCACCTATTAAAATATGAGTTCACGCAACAATATGAAAATAAAACAATTACAAATTCACGCCACATTTCAATTTGATTGATGCTGTTGTTGCAACAAGCGTGCATGTTTTTTCGGCCAATTAAGTACGTACAAACTATGTAAAGTTGAACGAAATTCAAATGCAATCATTCAAAATGAAATAAAATTGACAGTAATAAATAAATGATGGGAATGATGAGCAATAATATTGAGCAATTTTATAACCGATGTAGAAAATTGTGGATTTGCAGATGCTTATGTAGGTGTATGAATATAAGTGTACCTACAAGCTTATATAGAAATAATTACTGGCTATTGTTGTGCACGTATTGTTGCTGTTTAACACTTTTTATATGCATATTGCATGCTGATATACATATAAAAATATGTAAAAAATCCTATGTTGCAAGCGTAGTTTCTCAACTGAAAATATTAGACGCCTCGCAGCTTTCTCAATTGACAGCAAATCAACCAATTAACAACAGCAATTGCTGTAAATATTAATAAAATACAAAAATACATACATATTTACTTATAAACATTTTTTTATTTGTAAATAAATATGTATGTATGTAAATATATAACGAAACTTGTCTCTTGTTGCACTTTGCAAAGACTCGCCACTCTGTGGCGGCGAGTATTTGTATATGTATGCTTAAGTATACACACATACACAAGCAAGTTTAACAGATTCGTCACATTTCATAAAGCTTGCGCCTATTCAAGCGTTGCCACCCAATTTCCACACGCCTTTATATACAGCTTTTACGTTTATTTGCTGTCACGCCACCCTTTCGAGCATCAATAAATGCCATTCACCGTTAGTTTAGCTGGACGCTTGGCTATACATGACGACAAGGCTTCACATTCGTTTGCCACATTGGATAATATGCTACAATTGCTATAAACATACTTATATGCACGTATATAGATATAGTAGGGTGGTCAAAATTTTTTTTAAAATAATTTTTAATCAAAAAATAATTTTTAATCAAAAAAAAATTTTTTTTTGTAAGTTTTAGTCAAATTTATTATGAATATGATTAAGTTTTTTCTATAAAAATCAAATTGATTAAAACAATTTGTAGTAAAAAAATAAAGTAAAAATTTTGGCCCACCCTAATACACGTACATATGTACATATCCTGCTGGTTCCACCAATTTCACCGCCCACCACCCCTTCGGCAACTTTTAATGAGCGCAAAAATGTTCGGCATTTTTAATTGTTGCATGCAACATTCGTGCGCTATGTTATTTGCCACATAGCTGCTTCACGTTTGTTTGTTATTGTTTTCATTGCTATTGCTTGGCATTTGGTGTTTGAAAAAATGCAATTCAATTGCATTCGAAGGTTGCTCACAACAACCGTTGCAATTGTCACTTTTAATTAAATGACAGTCTATACGATTGCATACATGCACACATTATTGCATTCTATTGCACATTCATAGTATACTTCCACGCCTGTGAGTTTGTGTCTCTAATAACCACGACTAACCAGGCGTAGCACCGAATTGCTGTGCTGTTTGTCGGCGTCGTGCATACAGATGCACTGTTGCATGCCACATGCAACTTGCTCCAGTTACGGAATTTGCAAATTATCAAATGATATTTCCAACACAATTTAGCAGCTGTTGACAGCAAGAAGTTAAAAAAAAATTCCAGTGCTAAAATATTCATATTTTACTGTAAATAATTCTCATATTTCTTGCACAAAGAGTTCTGGGTTACCTTCCACTTCCAGCATGTACTCCATGCGGGATAGTTAGTGTGTGTGTTTAGTAAGTCATTGAAAAAAGTTCGGCTACAATTTCAATTTTTCTGGCAGAAATCTTTTTCTTTGAAAAAATTACGAAAATATGAAAAATGCTTGTTTGTTGCAATACTGACGACTGTCAACAGGCACAAGAATTATATCTGTTTCGATTACGTGGATCCTATTGTCAAGGTAATAGTAGTTATTTGCTTCCGACCGAATGAATTAGTATACTCTAGAATTCATATGCACTGAATGGCAGCGAACGTACAACGCCAGGAGAAGGCGAACCCGACTCCGCAATCGATGACGATGGGGAAGACGCTCCATTGCCCAACCATGAAGAAGTTCGAATAGCAATTATCCATCTGAAAAACAACAAACCGGCTGGCTCCGATGAATTCCCTGCCGAGTTATTCAAACACGGCGGCGAAGAACTGATAAGGAGCATGCATCAGCTTATTTGTAAAATATGGTCGGACGAATGCATGCCCGACGATTGAAATTTAAGTGTGCTCTGCCCAATCCACAAAAATTGAGACCTCATAATCAGCGCCAACTACCGTGGGATAACTCTCCTAGACATCGCTTATAAGGTTCTAGCGAGCGTCTTGTGTAAAAGATTAAAGCCCACCGTCAACAAACTGATTGTACCTTATCAGTGTGGCTTTAGACCTGGCAAATCAACAACCGACCCGTTATTCATCATACGACAAACCTTGGAAAAGACCCGTGAAACGACACTTCTTCAATCTGCTGCTGGAGAAAATTAATCGAGCAGGTACAATCTTCTATAAGAGTGTACAGCTGCTGGCGTATGCCGATCATATTGATATCATCGGCCTCAAAACCCGCGCTTCTGCTTTCTCCAGACTGGGCAATGAAGCAAAGCAAATGGGTCTGGCAGTGAACGAGGTCAAGACGAAATATCTCTTGCCATCAAACAAACAGTCGTTACACTGGCGACAAGGCTTCCACGTCACTGTTGATAACTTTGAAGTTGTAGATAATTTCGTTTGTTTTGGAACCAGCATTAACAGCAATAATAATGTCAGCTTCGAAATCCCACGCAGAATAAACCTTGCCAAAAAATACTACTTTGGACTGATTAGCAATTGAGAAGTAAACTCCGCTCTTGACGAAGAAAAGCCAAACTCTAAAAGTCACTCATAATTCCCGTCCTGCTATATGGTGCAGAGGCATGGACGATGACAACATTTGATAAGTCGAAGTTACGAGTTTTCGAGAGAAACTTTCTGCAAATAATCTATGGTCCTTTCCGCATAGGCAACAGTCAATATTGCATTCGATGGTACGATGAGCTGTATGAGATATACGACGGCATTGACATAGTTCGGCAAATTAAGAGACTGCAGCTGTGCTGGCTAGGTCACGTCGTACGTATGGACGCAAACACTCCAGCTCTGAAAGTATTCGACGCAGTAAAGGAAGACCTCTACTCCATTGAAAGGACCATGTGGAGAACGGCCTGGCTACGCTTGGAATATACAATTGGCGAAAGGTAGCGAAAAGAAGAAACAATTGGCGCCTTGTTGTTAACTCTTCTATTATCGCGTAAGCGTTGTCTTCGCCAGTAAAGATTAAGTAAGGATTTCAAATATATGTGAATTAAACTGAGTCTTAAAGGTGGTGTCTGGTTCGGTAGTGATACTCAAATACCATTAAAAGAGTTAAGATTTTATTAAAAAAAGATTCAGGTTTCCATGTTAATAATATGAAATAGAACAGCACGTAAGCTATATAATATATAATCGGACCAACTACCAATCGCTAGCGACGCACCGCTGATGCTATTGCCATGCGCCACCATGCACTTCAATTGGAGATGTGTCCATCCACTTTATGGAGGACTATTGGGCATTATCTTTGTTTAAATTGGAGATGTGTCCATCCACTTTATGGAACACTATGTGGTATTGTCTTTGTTTTCAGGCTTACCAAAGTCAACTCGCGTAAGAATTGAAGTTGAATGTACGGTGGACGGGCCCAAAACGAGATGCCCACCGAACCAGATTTTCACAAGAAAATTTTGTTCAGCGAGGCAGCTAACTTTTGGTGGAATATGTATGTTAATCAACGAAATTGTGATGATGATAGACCAGCAGGCATTATTGAGACGCCCCAACAACTTCAAAAAGGCTGTTTTTTTAATAGGAGAATTATTTGATCATATTTCTTCAAAAATTAAGCCTAAGGAAAGTTACAGCCAATGGCGACAAAAATGTCTATGCCACGTTTCTTAAACTCCCTATAATAAGCGACTTTTCCGCGTCAAATCGTGCCAATTTTTAAAAGAAACTTTGATATCATGGGAAAAGTTCTGACATAAATTTGAAGGTTTGTTACTCACTCAGTGCAGGAAATTCTAAAGTAATGTTAGATGTAACTGGATTTTTTCAGCTTACCTGTAAAGATAAAAAAGAATAAAATAAAATTAACTTCAATATTGACAAATGGACTTGGTGTTGATAAATTTTATGTATTTTCAAGTATATATAAGCATAGAGGTCTTAGAAGTACTGCTATGCTAAATCCGTATCTAAGGCATTGTTTTGTTATAAGTGCTTCGCATATTGTTAGTCAGAATAAATTATATTTTGCAATTAACTTAATTGGAGTTATGCTCTTTTACCACATTGCCACTGATTTATTTTTATATTCCGCTCCATATGTCAATTATTTATTTTGCTGTAGCGGAAGTGAACTTATTTTCACATACAAACCGCTTTATATTGTAGATGGATTAACACAAAGGAGAAGGCATATAAATATTTATTTTATACACGGAAGTGGCAACACTTTCAAAATAGGTTTTGTAATCATGCTTGTTTATAATTTTTTATTTTACAATAATAATTTATTTTTAAATTTGAAATGTACGCTATGTAATGTTCATATACACACATTAACATATTTTAATATTTCAACGATACTTAAAATGCTTAAAAAATAAAAGCCACAAAAATCTCCCACAAATCAAGCATAACTTTTTGTAAAAAATAGCAGAAGTTAAATATTTGGCGCATTGGCCTTTACACTTCCGCTTAATACCAGACCGTTAACTCATGTGCAACAATTATAAGCTACACTGTTAGTCACTGCGTGCATTCGAGCGAATAATTGTGCACCTAAATGCGACATTTAAAACGTTGCTTTGACAGGTGTTTGACAGCCAGCATTGCAAGTAAGCATAGCAGTGGGCGCAAATGGCCGATTATGCGACCACGAAGCGTAGCAATCGATGTTGTACATGAGCAACAGTTAGCCAATGCAGCAGTTAGGCTTGAACGAACGAGCGAACGTTAATTGCCGGAAGTGCGCATGCGCAGCGCCACTCTAATTGTTTAGTGAGTGGTCAATAAGGGTTTTTTGTTATAACATACATATGACGGTGCTTTGTTTCGCAGGTGCTTTAGTCAATAGTAAAGCTGAATGTCGGCTATACAAATTTTACAGTTGTAGAAAAAATTTGCTAACAAGAGTTTTTTTATGAACAAAAACGTTTGCGCTGCATTACAATGGGCGCATAATTACATAAAAAAAAACTATGAAAATTGCTTGACGATTTTACCATTACGACGATGGACACCATTATTTTTAATTTTGTGTAAAAAGTGTTTCGAAACAAAGCCTAACAATACATACATAACTATGTAAAAATACTCAGGTTTATTTTTTTTGTGGTAATGAATGTTTGTGGTATTATAATGCAATAACAACTGCAAAAAGGCAATTTAATGCCTGCGTTAAAATCGCTTGCTAAGTTGTGTATACTTATATTTTTTCAAAGAGATGTTGATGGTGTGAAGAAACGTACATATAAAAATTTAATTTTTTGAAAAATTAAGCGCATAAAAATTTTCTCAACGTGAATAATATATGCTTCATAGCATAAATAAAAAAATAAATGCATGTTTTTTAGTTGGCTTTCAATGGAAAATATTTTAAAAATGTTAATTGTAGCATACTTCGAAGTGTGTTCAAAAGGATAACAGGAATTGTGAAAATAGAATTAAAGAAAATATATTTTAATTTAAAATATAAAAATTTTCGCCTTTAGAAACCCATTGATATTGTCAAGTTATAGAAGAAAGTTAAAATGAGGCTGAGCTGAAATTTCTTAAAACTTGTTGGAAGTTATTAAAAGCAAGCACAAAAAATTACATCAGAAAAATATTAAAAAAAAAAAAATTCAAAAGGGTGGTGAATGCTTATTTGTCGGAAACGCTGATATCGGACAAGCTGCTATCTCTGCACATTGCAACCGTTGCCCTTTATGAACTTCGTGGTTACCTATGCAAGCAGGGAGTCCAGACAAGGGTTGACATAAGTCCTTATGGAAGTTCGGGCACGAACCAGGAGCTCGTCATAACTGAACCTGTACGACCAAAAAAATAATTCAACATACTTGAAAATCTGTTAGGTTTCCAACAGAGGTGAGAACAGTATTAGGCTACCAGCCATTTCGGTAAGATGTCACTTTTATTTACTGAGGTAATAAAATACTGGCCTCACTAGCTCTTTGCCAATTTAATCTATTCCGGGTTTCCAGTACACCATAATTAGAAGCTTACTGGCCACGATTTTGATGGGCGATTGCCCATGATTTTTGCCGCTCTCTGAACACATTTGTTGTTAATATCGCTGTATTGTTCTTTCGTCGTGTGGTTGCTTGTTTAAAGACGGCATCTTTTCGCCTCTACGCAGGAGATCCATTGCGCGCATGAAGCCTTCGTCTTCTACAATTGGTGGTCGGGTGCTACGTATTACTATTCGCAGCTAACCTACTTATGCCGTCCACCATCCGCCAGCTGTGATTTCGGTAGTAGACTCAGTCTTAGCTCAGTCTTACTAGTGGTCGGCATATAGCTGCCAGGTAAACTAAACAATCAAAGTTCTTCTAACAAAACGTTTTTATTTGTGCCGGCTATTCAAGTAAATTTTTTTAAATAAAGTATGAGTACATATTTTGTTAAAAAATTGTTGTGTAATTATTTTGTATTAATATTAATTTATATAGAGATACAAAGGAAAATTTGAAATTTTTAAATTTGAAAAATTTTGTTTGTTGAAAGCTAATTTTTGTTAATCATTTTTTAATGAAGCATATTTTTTAATTTTGTTATGTTCTGCAGCGGCAAAGGCTACAAATTATTGCAGGCTAAATGGGCCCTATCAACGAAACAAAGTAACTAAAATCACAGTACAGCTAATTTACTATAATTTGAGGCCACAAAGCAAGCGGCACTAAAGTTACAACAGCACAGAAATTATAGCATGCCATAAATTATAATGCAATAAGAGAAATTGACAACAAAAAAGTGTTATTACGCAATCAAACAAACGCTGCTTTGTTTTTAATATTTTTTTTTTTTTTTGAGAAAAAGTAATTTCAAAATTGCAGAAAAATTTTTCTTCCTATAAAAATATGCAACACATTTAAGGCGTGCGCGGAAAAAGTAGAGAAAAGACAAAAGTAGTAGATATTTATGCAAGCGTGTGTGCAGATACATACATACCTACATATCTATGGATATGTGCATGTGCGAATTCAGTGAAATTACATAGCATTTCGTTTTCATTCATGCACTCAAGCCAACAGTGTTGCTACGAAATTTCATCATCGACATATGTATGTATATTTATATTTATGCACAACAGCAGCGCAGGTATTAAGCATGTATGTTTGTATATATATATTTAAATATACATATATATAAATATCTATGTGCCTACAAGTATATACTGTATATGTAAATATATGCTGCAACTATCCATGGTTGCATGTTGATTACAAGTTGTGCGCCATTCAAATTACTGCCATGTATAGCCACTCATCAAGCAACTTATGCCATTCATACATGTAAGACATACAGTGCATGCAATAAGTATGCATCATAAGCTGTGTCTAACTCAATTATCTTCATTTTTATGCGCTTAAAAGTCAGGCGAAGCTTAAATTTCGCTTTTCATCAACTAATTATTTATTTTTCCTTTTCGCCTTTCCTCTTTCGTTTCGCTATTTTTTGAATTTTTTTCTTGAAATTATATGCAATTGCAATTGCAATTTAGCCACACTCTATTTTTAATGTGGGATTTTTGCATATCAATTTTTTCTTTCCGTGCGTACTCAGTTATATATGTGTATGTAAGTCTACAGTGGTTAGTTAATTAGGGTAAACTACCGGCTTTGCAAAGCTAATAATAATTTTGTTGCATTCATTTTCAGCGATTTCATTGTTTATGTGCGAAAGTGCATGCCAATGCAGGTGTGGTAGTGGGCAATAAAAACTGTAATTTTTATTTCACGAAAATTTGCTTGGTTGACGCTTTGATGGCGCGGCACTGTTGCAAGTGGGTGTTGCAAGTAGCTGAGAAAGTTTTACTCTGTGGTTGTGGCTGTTTGTAAAAGCAAATTTCAATTTGAATAAATGCTGTAATTAATAAAATCTATTAAAAAAGAATAGCTAGCATGAATAGAAGGGAGGTTTTCAACCTAACCTCAATACTTATCGGCATGAAAGTGAAAACACACTCCTTCATTGAAAACGGAAAACGAAATTCAAACGAAATACAAGACAAGTGAAGGTTAACTTCTCTGATAAACCGGCTATATTTCAAAAGTTTTGGCAATGCAGGAAGGAACGTGAATTATGTGTTAATGGTATTTGATGTTATCTCTACTTTTTTAAAAACTCATATGTTTCGACGTTACATTTTCAGATTCAATCTGCATATCTAAGAACTTTGGTTACTATATGGCAAACCGGAGCTAGTGATTCAACGCTGAAACTGAGAAAAGTATACTTTCACTTCAACAAATAATATAACCCCTACGGTTTTCAACCATATTTGTAATAGTGCAGCTCTCCTTCTTCGATTATGGTAGTTAATTTTTCATAATAGATGCTCAGTTAGCGCAGAGATATTCAAAACATGAACGGTTTTATAAAGTTAAAGCATCAGTTAATGAATATTTGAAATGCGAACCAAGCAGAGGAAGAACAACCAAATTAGTATGATTGCAGATTTTGTCTCAACAGCAATTTTAATCAGAGACCATGCGAAGTTAATCAAGCGCTAAACTCCCTTGTCACGATCATACATACATCCATTTTCACGATTCGTTCCGACTTGACATGTTGCAGAGTTAAATCAAAAATTTTTAGCTTCATTCTAGTGTTGTTTATTATCGTCTTGTGATTTCGTTTTTATTAAAGATGAGTACTCCAACCTTCCAATAGTAAAGAGAAATATGATCCGATTTACGAGTGTTAAAAGAAGAATATACGGAGAGTGACGGTATTATCATTAGTGTGTCTGAACCCGTCTAAGTTCCATTGCCTGTCAAGCTGCTTCCGACTGAATCGATAAGACGCGTTGCTGTAGTGGGTATAAACATTACCAGAAATCGAGCTGAGCTGAGTTACAGAAAGAAGAAGAAAACCAATAATAAATTAAAACGAAGATAATATAAATAAAGTGGATATATACGACTGATCTCTTTTTTAAGATGTGATTTTTTTTAGATTTTTTTTTTTTCAAAAATAGTGCTCTGCTTTTAGCTATCGATGAGTAATAGAACTCTTTGAAGTCGGGATTTTATTGGATATTTCAAAATGAGAGAATAACTAAATTCAGAATCATTTCTGTTTGGAAATACGAGATAGACCTTGGAGGAGTATGTACCTAGAACGAACAAAAAGTATATTGATGGTATAAAGCTTATTGTGGAAAATGAATTTCTACAAGCAACTAATAATTTCTAGTAGTGAGTAAAGTTAGAAGTTTTATAGAAGGTAAAAATTAACACAAAAACTGCGAAGTGGACAATATTTAGAGTACTAAGTATTATTTTCTCAATTTTTTTTTTTTGGTTATTCAAATATAGAGGAACTGAAAAAGTTAAAAGCTTAGCTAAAACTATACTCGGAAGCCACTCGAAAATATTTACATATATATGTTAAAGGCGCTCACTGAATTCCCAGCATCACTTAAACTCAATTTGTAAAACATATTCCCGTGTAATGTAAAAACATAATTCAAATTAATGTTTACGGTTAAATTTCTATAAGAAATTTTTCCACGGTCTTTAAAAGCTTAATATGTAATTCCAAATACTTGAGCAATGATGTGAAACCTTCTCAGACAGTCAAGCCTTTTTCCGCACGATCATCGTGTGATCGATGGTTTGGAGTCTGTTGTTTGTGGCACATCTGTGATCTGTGTCGGCTTGTCAGAGTTGATTTATATGCGCATGAGTATGTCGAGTAAGTGTGGATGTACTATATATTTGTATGAATGCACGGATGTAGAGGAGTGATGCATTACTTTTGAAGTGGCTATGTGGTGCTATGGAAGCATATACATAGTATGTTGTCGTGCTGTGAGTTACAGAAATATGCGGGTCTATGTATTTCAACTTTAATTAATTCTAATGGCATTGCATTGCTGCATTTATATTTTTATGGCTGGAATGAATGCTATGTACATATATAAAATATGCAGTATACAGTTATACTATGTCATTAGATGAAATATATATGTATGTGCTTAATTTTTTCGCTGAATATGTTGAATATGGAAAAGTATATTTAAAGTTGTTTCCGAATACAAAAGTGTAAAAGAAAATGTTTTAGTGTTCTAACGGTAGACTTATTTTCATGCTGACAGTAAAAATATATATTTGTGGGTTTTAATTGTAAAAAAATAATTTAAATCATTAATTAAAATTTTAAATAACA
>NW_017537045.1:3393746-3398664 GCF_001853355.1 Bactrocera latifrons | reverse complement strand
AAATAAGTATTATTTGTAAAAAAAATAATTTTTTGGAAATTTTTTATAGCGTTTTTGTCACTTATCTACTAGTATTTTAAATGTTTTTAAAAAATTAGAAAGTTTTGGTTTTATTTAGTATATACTCTTATTTCAAATATCAATAAATTTTATCAAAACTTAAATCTAAAAATCCAAACGCGCATTTCGCTAATTTTGCTGCAAAGTCAATAACAGCTGCTTTGCATGCCTTTTTTGTGTACCAACCAGCTGCTTGTACTGATTGCGCTGTAAAAAGTCGCTTTGCAACATTGCAACATGACAGTGCGGCTAAAACTTGTTTGACTAGCCTTTCCCCTTTCGCTAAGCGAGACTAAAACTTGGCTAAAAATAAAAATTGCAACGGCAATACTTTTACACATACATACACACTACTTTATGTAGTTGTGTGTGGCACTCAAGTGGATGCGCATAATTTGGTTTCACTTGAAAGTAACGAGTTGCAACAAAGGCAAACACTAGCAAGTCATGCACTGCTATGCACATATGTGTAGGTATGTTGCGTATGACATATGTATGCATGTGTGTTTATGTGTTTGGGGGGCTGCGAAATATTTTTAAATAGCTGAAAAATTTTATAAAATTAGACAGCGCTAAAAAGTGTCGACGGCGCGGCAAGTATTACGAGTTCAAAAGTTGCAAGTGGCCAAGTGCAATGTCAGGCAACGAGAGGAAGTCATGTGATCAGAATGAGTGTGGTATATCTGTCTACATGAGTAAAAATACTTCAAATTGGTAAAAAAAAAATATGTTCAGTTGAGAAAAATCTTGGAAATCTTGCATCTTGGATTATGCTGTTGGCAAATATTAAAAAAATATATAAATATATTTGTTACAAAAATTTGTTGTATTAAATAAAATTTTCTGTATAGTATTAATTCTTCAGTTTCAGTTCAGTTGAGATATCGATTTGATATTTTGCACACGTTATTTTTTCTTCAAGTAGCCGCTCATTTGTCGGAACGATCAATATCGAGCCACTGTATGCCATGCCAACTTAGCTATCAGAATCAAGTTCTTGTAGGAAAAATTTTTTTATTTCACTAGATATCGCCACGCAAGCATTATTGCCTCAGCTATCGTTATAATCCCCGAAAATATTACTCATATCGGATGACTATAGCTTATAGTGTCATACAAACTGCACGTTAAGATCAAAGGCCTTATATATCTATTAGTGAAGATTATTATAGCTTTTACGTTTTTCAAATTTTCAAATTTATTTTCTTAAAAGTCAAATTTGTTCATTGAAATTGCAACATTCAAGCAATTTCGTCGTTTCGAGTGTGCTTTTCGCACAGCACGCCTGTTGTCGCAATTAAATTTGCTAGAAAAATGGCAATTATATTGCGAACGAAATTGGACACGTGCAGCTATGCGCAGCACAACAGTCAAATAATAAAAGTTATAAGATAATAAATATTATAATAATAATTCCGGTAACAAGCGACACGTGCCACAATTTGTTGCGCACTCGCGTACACACTTTTACGCAGCGCAAGTGCACTTGAATGAATTCGCGTTGACTCTGCGACAATTGTATAGAGTGGCGGCGAAGAAGTTGCCAATTTGCTTATTTTCTTCAAATCTAAAATAATTGCAAGCGCTGCGTATGCTCAAGCGGCACAGGAAGCGCCAAAAAGCGAAATAGACGCAAGTGAATTGAAATTATGTGAGGAGCGACACCAATTTTTCATGGTGTGCGTTGCATTAATGTGGATTTGCTGCAGAAGCCAAGTGAAGAAGCGCACACACCGTCGCTGGTCTACCGCAAACACGCATAGTCTACCCTATTATTTGGGCGGCAGACTGTTGCGCGTTGTTATTTGTTATTGGTATTGTTGGTGCATGCTGTCGCTTGCTTAGCGCAGCTTACAGGGGTTTATAAAAAGTAGCGACAAAAATTATAATAAATGCGACGTGACGCAGAGCTAGCAGACAACAGGCAAGAATCTTCAAGATTTACACAGCAGCCACCCAAACATGCGGCAGGAAGCCAACAACACTAAATTGCATTAATTTTATTTGTCTTTTTATTTTATTTTTTTCTAGCTCTCCCCTCTTTAAAGCAAAAAGTAATAATGAGAGTGGCGTTCGGTTGCCTCTCGCGCTTCGCTTGGATTTTGGGTAATAATCATAATTATAATAGGAAAAAGTAGAAATGATAATGTGCGGCAACAAAAAGCGCATAAAACGCAACAAGCACTTAGTCAGCAGGGTGTCTATGCTACACTGCTGTCCCTTGACATTTTTCCAAGCGCTGCAAATTTCCTTTTGTCACAGCTGTTTGTGTAATATCTTTACAGGAGGCTTAGCTGTGTTTACACAAATATCCTTCTTGTTTTATTGTGTTATTCAATAAGCTGTCAGGAGGTGGATTAAAAATAAAGATAATATTGCGAGCTGATTACGTTATATAATTTCTAACAGTATTCGACGCTTAAGATCCTAAATCCTCTATATGCCATACTGATACCGTTTATTTTTCAAGGTGTTTCCAACAGATCCCATATTTTTAACAACTAATCCATGGAAAGAACATCCTGTAAATATTTTATAACTTCGCTGTGGATTTATATTAATGCGTGCATTAGGTAGTTGACCTCCGCGCGGTGGTTCCTGTGTAGGCTAGGTGATTTGTGAGCTTCCCGACATGTGAAAACTCCAAACGGCACTTGCTCTCAGATTCGACTCGGACTAGGATTTTAGATTTGGTTGAACCCTGAGCTGATGGCCCTTATCCCATAAGGGCGTGGTCTTTTAGGAGAGATACTCTTGGGACCATTAAAAGCGATTACCTGCCGGAAGTTAGTTAGCGGCTCTAAGTGGGGATCCATCGACATTAATGATGAAAACGAAACAAGCTAAACTTATGTGGGTGGCAGTAGGTCGGAACCGTTCTTGAAATGGGAAAGTGTCCCCGAATCGTTCTCCATGAAGGCCAATAGAAAAAACTTTTCTATTGAATAGGCGCGGTTAGCGGCTAAGGATGGTAAGCCAGTCAGCGGTAGCTTGCCACCTGGATGCGCAATCGGGGCTGAGGGGAAAGCGGAAGCATTAGAACTAGCAGAGAAAACTAGCTAGAATTAAGGTTGGGACAATAGACATGGTTAAATGCCCTGGTAGTAAATAGACGAGGCTGGTAGCTATTTTTCATTGGGGGCGTTTTTTTACGTAGCGGGTTCCAAACTCAGCGCACAAGTCCGCGGAGGTGATGTTTCGCCTTCTAACTTTAGCTCGCCTTCAAACGGATGTTCTGAGGCTATCCACTCCTCGATCAGAGAACTTTCCTCACTTGCATGAACGTCTACACATGACTCCATGCTCCAGCGATTCAGAGGACAGCGGCTACGCTAGCTAGGTCATGTTGTCCGAATGTACGGAAACACTCAAGCAGGGTATTTGTTTCTTTTTTAATACTTTATTTCACATGGGTGTTATCGTTTTTACAGTAATTTTTCTTTTTCGTTGAGTTTATATTTTTCTAATTCCTATCCTTTCGGTAAATTTTTTAATGGAAAAAATTATTTATTTTTATTTTCTAATTAACAGAGTTTTTCCAGAAGCCATTTACTTGGAGAATCACTATTAAATGGCAGAGTAAAGTGCAGATTTCCTTAAATAAACAAATTGCCACCACATTAACCCTTAGTATAAATGTTACAGTATAAAATATATATGTTCGTATCTAATATGTAGGGACACACATTCTTCACATACAGTTCGTAAGTATCACTTTACACCCTTTCTCCTCGATTTAATTAACGCTAGCAGTCGTCTGCCTCATGTTTTTCTTAGCGCTACCGAAAAAAGGGATGCCTTTCCATTATCCTTTGCTACTAATGGTACAACCACATTTGTCGAATATTTTTGAAATGCCATGTGGATGCCGAATCTACCGAGTGCTCTGAAAATTTAATTGACATATTATGTAAACATGAACAGTTAGCATTTTAATGTAGTTTTCTTGGCTACGAATTTGTCGTTGGCGCGCGTCCTTTTATTATCATTAGTAGTACAACTTGTTTTTGTTGCTTTTTTCGTGTTGTTGTAATGCGCGTTTCGGCAGCTATTATATCGGAGTATAGAATGTCATTGAGTGTTTTGTGAATGCGCGCAGCTGTGTTTGTATTTGTAAGCGCAGGCGGCAAACAGCGTTAAGTATTGTATTTGTGAATGAAATGCGGGGGAGAGCGGTGCAGCACCACATACGTATGCACTTATTAATGCATAAATACTGCTTCTTCTATATCCGCGCAGCCGCACTGAGGGTTAAGCGTGCATTAGGGCGGATCAGCACCAACACCACCACTGCGACACAGTAGCGCTTAGCGCTTGTTTAGTTGGTTTAGGCGCACACTAAGCGCGGCGCATAAGCTTAAATGTGCAGTAATTAGAAAAATATGTTAGTGGCATTAATTTTTATGCGTCAATAAATAAAATCTATGCCGGCTTTCAAATTTTCGCATTACAAACTGGGGTGTGTCCATGAAATTAATTGAATTTTTTTCGTTTGTACCATCACCACTAGCCTTCAGTGGTTTACTTAGTAGTTGTGTGCGTGTGTGTTGTGAAAGTCGACAGCCGACCTTTAACGCATTGTAAGCGCAGTGGCTGCATGTTTTAAAAATATTTTAAGCATTTCAAAACGTAATTAAACATTGTTTGGAAACATGTCATGTTTGTTTAGGAAAACTGCGATGTGTGCGGTCTAAGCTGGGCTTAAGTGAAACTAATTGCTATTTACTTCATATAAGGAATTTGTTTTTGAAGTTTTTGAAAATTTGGAAATAAAAATTATTTAAAAATAATCAAAAATATTTGAAAAAAAAACTAGAATTATTATTATTGAATATTATTACGTACGATCGCTTACGAT
>NW_017537045.1:3382192-3391934 GCF_001853355.1 Bactrocera latifrons | reverse complement strand
TCCTAATTTTATTTTATTATAAATATATTTTTAAATTTTGAATGTTATTTCATTATCAATGAAATCAATGAAAATTACGAAAAATTGAAAAAATATATATTTGCTTTTTCCAGATAATTTTGATAAAAAATTCAAGCAAAAAATATAACTTATAGTTTATGTAATTTTTTTTTCATTTGTCAAGTTTTTTGTTATTTCAACTGTGTTACCAAAAACCCTTAAATACCTTAAATTTCTTTCTCCTTCTTTATGTATATTCTTTTTCCTTCTTTATGAGAAAAATTTGGAAAAAAGCAAAATTATATAGAAGGTAGCAAAATATAAGAAAGTTTATTACTTTTGTATCAATCAAACAGCAGTCATGACCGCTGAAAATTCTATACAAAAATTGGTGTGTATCATTTGTACCCTCCTTCACATACCAAACTGACAATCCAATAAGACGAATGATTTATGCTTTTAATTTGCCCATTGGATAATAGGAAGAAGAAAACCGAATAAATTTAGAAAGCTGCCCTTGGGCAACTAAACGCAACAACAAATCATCAATAGATGAGCTCGATAATAACAGCAAAATGCTAACAGCAATAGCGCGCACATCATAAGCGGCAACTTTATCATTTTCCTGGCACACAAACATTTCTATGAATGTAAGTAAATATATAATATTTAATATATACCTAACAATATCGTAAATATATTTTCAATTGGCCCACAGCAGCGTGCCACCCAGCGATATATTTACTCGCCGGTCTGCTGCCAGCGCTTAAGCCTTTTTTCCAACAACAAACAGACAGCAAAGCGTTTAATTGTTAATTGTGTTTCTTTTATTTCAATTTCCATTTTCGAAAGATTTTCATGCGCTTAATGATTTAACACAGCTGGAAGCATGATTGGTGGAAAAGGCCGCAGTGCCGAAATACGGTAGGGAATTGTGTGTGTTAACGTTAAGTTCAGCTCATTTATCAGTTGTTGCGAGCATTTTTTACAATTTTTTCAATAATTTATTTTAATTTGGACGCTTTAAGGAACAATATCTTTTTTTGTATCTTCAAGAGATTGACAGATTTTGAAGAGACCGCCATTCTTTTTGATAATTTGAAGTGCTCTACAGCTGTGATTTTTCAAAGTGATGTTTTCAAAAGCTTTTGGAGATATGTGGAACATATTTTTTGGACATTTTGCATGAAAATTGTAATCATTTCAGTAAGCTTTTAGAATTTATATTTCCGAAATTTAAGGCTACACTGACTAGAGTAAGCATATTTGAAATATAGTTTGATTTTGTGCAGCTTTAAGCTTTTTTCGTGCTTTTAATTTTGCAAAAGTATTGTGGGACTAACTCTCCCCACGGCACTTAAAAAACACACGTGACAAGAAGAAAAGCTTTTAAGAGTTTTTCGAGTTTTTTAACTTTACACGACTTTTTTACTTTTTATAAGTAGTTAGTGTGTGAATCTCAGAATAATACCTAAAACGACTTAATAACTATCTTATACAGCCCGGAGAAGCCACTTGTGACTAGAGTAGTAAGCTTTTAAGCTTTTTTCAAACTTTTCAACTTTACGCAAAAACGGTATTTAGTAAGGGAGTTGCAGAATATTGCTTATAATGACTTTATTACTCTCCTTAAGAAACCCCTTGTGACTAGAGCAAGCTTTTAACCTATTTTTGAGTTTTGAATTTCGAAAAAGTACGGTTTTTCATTAATCAATTTCAGAACAATTACTAAAACGACCGTCTAACTCTTTGCTTTTGAAACCCTTTGTTTAAATCCAAGTGATGAAAAAAGAACTACAGAGTAGAGGTTTACAAAGAAGGAAGTACGCTATTTTTGTTAGTTAGATAAATAATAGGCGTTTTCAAGTTTATAAAAGAGTTTTGAAGTGCTTACTTCTTAAAAATATATTCAAGAATATTAATTGCGTTTTAATTCGCGGTGCTCTTACAACTAAAATATATATAAAAAATATATTTAAAATGAGGTTATGAAGCTTAGTTCTTAGGACCCAGGCTCTTACCAACGGAGTTACCTAATTGTTTGGATATTTTTTGGAATCGAATAAAATTTTATGCTCTAAACGATCGGATGCTTTTTTTTAACTCAACAATTTCTGACTTTCCAATTGAAAATACATGAGCACTATAGACAAAGTTTGAAAGCTGATAATAACTAGACTTACAAGTTTGGCAAAATGTTGGAAATACTCATGATAATTACTATTTTTCTTGATCTTGATACATATATTGTCAAAGAAAAAATCACTTAAAATATTGTTTGCTCGAAAAAGTATAATTCTCTGATTTCCATTTAAAAGCAAATTTTACGTTTATTTTTAGCAGCGTTGTGTGGACACTTGTTTCTGCTGCTATGAGGCGCCACTAAGTGCTCACTTTTAATGGGCGACTGTAACAGCAATAATTTGTAAGAAAACAGTGTCGAACATGATAAAAACGTACAGCAATAAAAAATACCAACAACAACAAAATACCATTACACCGCCAACAAAGCGTGAAACGCGCTACACCCACTGCAATCGACGAGCAGACAATTAATACAACAAATTTTTCTGTCAAACAGAACATACACACCGGAACAGGAATCATCAAAAGAGGAAAATACAAATACACGCACGCGGCGAAAAAATACGCATAAATAAATCAGAAAATTAATGATGCCTCACCTCAACGCGCAGCGGACAGTCACTGTCTGTTGCAAGGGAGAGAGGGAGTACAAAGCGGCGGACAGGCCGGGCGCCGAGCAAAAACATGAAGGAATAAATGTCAGCAGGACACATGCATACATATTTCAGCGCACGGCGGAGAAAGTAGACATGTAACAATAATAATAATGGCGAAAAAAGCAAGCTACAACAATAAGGCCAACCAACGCTTGCGAGACAAAAGAAAAAAGCTGAAAAAGCAATTTTCCTGCGTTGACAAGCAATAAAGATGAACGCAGGCAAACAGCATTAAGTGACAAACAAATTAGTATGTATGTATGTATGCGCATAATAAATAAAAGTACTTTAGTAGAGTTGTCTCTTACTGCAATCCCTTTAGCCCGCACGCCTACCGCCTACCGCCTACCCCCTTCCCGCGTGCGCGCTTTTGTCAGCCTGTCATCGTGCACAATCATCATAATTTTCCTTAAACAGCTATTGATTCTAAATTGCTTTGTTTTTGTGTGTACTTATTTGTTTGTTATTGTAGTTGTTTTCTACTTTATTTCCATTTTCAGTTAAGTTTTTTCTTACTATCTGCGCTTCCAAAGGAGTGAAAGGTAGCATAAATGTTTAAATATAAGTATTTCAGTAGGAAATACTATTTCGATATGTACTGCGACTCAACGAATCGTGAAAATTAACTGTAATAATTACGACTAGTTGGTAACTAGTTACAAAATTAATAAAACATGTATAAAATACAATATTTAAACATGAAAAGGTATTCTTTCAATAAAACACACACACTATACTTTTTTGAACTAGTTGGAAACTAGTTTGCAGCTTCTGCAATCTGCATTGAAACATTTATTTTTCATTATAAATAGTAGTAACATTCGTTTGTTAGCGTACTTGAAAGCTTTTACGAAGTATATACCCTATATAGCAATCAACACTACTTGGAAACAGCCTAAGAATTAGATAGTAACAATCAGTTGAAAATTTGAAATGTTGCGACTGAGATAGATTTTGAAACTTTTTTGAACTTTTACAATGTTACAATAGTTGCAGACAAAATCAGCACAACATTTTAATTAAAAAAAGTGTAACTATATTTTTATGGTGTAGCTGGGAACTAGTTTGCAAACTCAGTAGTATGAAATTTGAATACATATGTATGTATAAAATATTAGGCATTGAGACGTAATAGCATACTGATATTACCTAAATTTCTAACTGTATCGTTTTGGACTAGTTGTATACTAGTTATATACTTTTTTATTTTTAGTTAATTGGAGACATTATTAGCCCTGATATAAAGTGACCAACTATATTTTTTCGGACTAGTTCGCAACTGGTTTTGCGGTAAAGTGAATGAATTTATTAAGTAGCAGCTCAGATATTACCCATTCGTATAACTAATTGAAACTTCTATTCTTTATATATACCATATATACCAGAGTAGCTATTAGTCTCTCATTTCCAGCAACTTTCCTTATAGGGCTCAAGTCCCAACGTCTAAGTGTGTGTGCGCGCGCAATTCGTTTGCATTTATATTTATATTGGCGGCACGCGTCGCTTGCCGACTGTCTTTTGTGTGGCATTTATAAGTGATAGCGGCGGGCGCAATCAGGCTCACATACAAACCTACATTTCCAGACTGAGCAGAAATGGAGCGATAAACCGTGGTATAAAGGAACTGCTGCGGACAGGCACACACAAAAACAAATTTCAAATAAAAGTGTCACCGCGCTTACAATACACATTTCAATACAGTTTTCGTGCGAAATTTATTGCTATTGTCTAATTGGAAAGTCGACTTTTTGATTAAGGTTTATTGGCAAGAGACAGATATGGGATATGAGTAATTTATTTGAATTCTTTCAATTTACAAAGGTTCACAGGACATTCATAATAAATTTATTAGTAAGCGTTAGTTTTTCATGCCGAAAGCTAAGTTGTTGGAAAGGTAAAGGGAACTACTTTTTCAGCCATTCAAATATTTAGGCATGTGTGTCGAACTATGATTACATTTTCTAGGTACTAAGTTCCATATTAATTGAAGAAATATATTAAAATAGCTTAATATCGAAAGGAAACCTCGGAACTTCCAAAAAAGGACGATTTCACTTAAGAAAACCGATTATTTTATATAATTGATCGCGTTAATTTTTTTCGTGTATTTTTTAGAAAAGTTCATTCAAAAACAAAAATTTAAAAAAAAGTCATTTTATACAAAAGTTATGGCTATTTGAATATAAAAAAGCCATTTTTTTGTTAAATTCCTAACTTTTTTGAAGTTGGACAAAGAAGTTTTGAAAAAATTCTCAAAAATGTTTTTCAAAGGGTAGAAAGGGATGGAGAAGTTTCAGCAAAATCTAAAGGAGTCGAGTTCAAAAGTGGTCGATTTGGTATGGAATACCTCGTATACATAACTAAGTCTCTGAAAATTAAAAACCGCTTAATATGTGCTGGAGATTCAGGATACGACACTATACTATATATCAGCAGCAACTGCGCAGAATTTTCTTCTTTAAGTTGGGTACTCCTTTCAACATAGAACTCGAATAAATCGAAGAATTCTTTCCGCGCGCTTAAGAGCAATGACCAGTTAATTTTGTCAATTAGCATATTTTCTATATGACTCCATTTAAAAATATTTAAGACAGTCAATTAATTGAGTCAATTACTATTTTTCGACAGATACACCATATACATACATAGATGTAAACTATTCGGTAATTGCTTAAATCAAACGGCTGTCTGAAAAAAATTAATAATCAAATACGGAAAGATCCCAATGGAGCGACTTTTTCGATAACCTAAATCATAATTATTTCTTATAATTAGCGCACTGAAATGCTGATAAATTTGAACTTCCATAATTAGGTAAATACTAATTCGATGAGTCAACCAAGACGCTTAAGTCAAACGTTGAAATTGCATTCAGCTTAACTAATATCTAAATTTATTTTTGGCAGTTGAACACATTAGCTGCCTAATTCCGCATGCTATCTGCAATTTCTATTGGCAGTTGCTTGTCGTCTACCAGCCACCGATGGCAGCAGTGCGGTTGAACATTGCTAGTTGGCAACTCGGCGTAAGTCTTGCTAAATCACTGCAGGGAAAATAAATTGAAATCAGCAGCGTAGGCAACGCCACACTACTTAGCATAATTAAATTTCAATATGAAAAGCACAACCGAAATGGAAGAGTAGTGAAAGAAAGCAGCACAGAATAGCGTACACTGTACACTAGGAAACTATGTGAAGCCACCCAGTACCCAGTCGGAAGATGTGAACTAGTGCGCCTAGATTGGAGCTGTAAAATTACAATGAATTCGTGATAGTGGGGATTACGAAAGCACCACCAGCTGAACAAAAAGTTTTTCAAAAAAAGAATGAACTGCTACGTCTCCTAGAAAATATTTGCCGAATAACTCAATGACGTCCGAGGACTGTTTTAATGTATTCAAATAAGTATGATTTTCGGTTACATAGACGTCAGCAGTGAATCAGCTCTGTACATAAGTCAAAGAACAGTTAGAAGATTTCCTCAGATATGTGAGAGCTTACAATTATCTACAAAAAAAGCAAAATCACACCAGACAGAATATAAAAATTGAGAATAAATTGAAAAGTTCCGCCGGTTTTTATTTTTCTTAGTCCCACTTAAGGAATTGCAGACTCCAACAGTTGGAACTACTGGCTAGCAGAAAAAGTAATGAAGCGAGGCAGAATTAGGGTATTTTCGAATAACAAATTCATCTAGAAAATATTTTCGAGGTACCTTTTCCTACAGGGTTCTAGCAATGTAAGCTCTTACATACATGATTGTTCGAGAAAACTTACTCATAAATAAAATCCACGCGAAAGCAAATGATATCCTTTTTAATTTGCAAAAGTGCGCTGTGGAATATTTGTAAAATTTGCTGATAAAATTTAGAGCGTAGGGCAAAGATCAGAGTGGTGGGAACTTTGTGATTTGTAGCACCACTCCATGGCTGCTGAGTGGAGGCGTTGTGGCAAAAGCCAACGAAATAGTTGTTTATGGGCATACTCAAGTGGTTGACGGGCTTAGTGAGTAGTAGTGGTGGAAAATGTGGAACATTTTTAGAATAAATACAACTAAATGTTCGCTTGCTGCTTGGTGAAGAAGAGTGGAAGATAAAATAGTTGGGGATAAGAAGGTTATATGAGCTTACTTATTATATAGGGAGTATGAAGCAGCGCTAAAGTTGAAGTGAAAAGGTTGAAGCGCAGTAAGCGAAACTGAGAACGATTTATATTTTAAAAATAAGGAGAACTGGTTAATATAAGGTAAGTATTTTCTGAAGATAATGCGTTCGAGAAAACCGCGGTAAATATCAATATAACAGAATGCGCATACGTTTTCTTTCTTTGCGACTAATTCTGATCTCTTTCTGGTCAAACTTTAGCCTTTAAACAATCTCTATTCACAAACGTCAATATGTGTATATGAAGCGATATATTTTCTGATAGATCAGTATATGGTCAAATAACTTTATTTGTCGCCGAAGCAGAAATACCTGGTTATTTTGAGACCTTTTTAGATGCTGTTACGCTGAGGAAAACCCTGTCAGGGTGGCTGATCTTCAAGTCACCGAGAAAGTCACATGTATGGGGGTGTTCACTTCTTGAACCTTTAGTAAGAAAAATATTCCGATGGCTGCCTCACACCACACAGTGGAAAACTTTATTTGAAAAGAAATTCAGACGGCTTTTATGATGTAAGAAAAGACTGGATCGATAGCCCAAAAGACATCCGAAATATATAGCAGTTCGATCTCTTATTAATCTCAAAGTTCTTGGAATAGTTTCAACAGTAGCAGAAAAAATCGTTGCTTTTAGAGAGAGCAAAGGTCTGGGGAGGTTATTAGAAATTATGCGCTTTTTCATTTTTATTTCAGCAGAAAAAATATGTTGAGAAAGACGTGCTGGAGTTAGCTTTAAAACACCTATGTTTTGTTCAAAGATTTTTGAAAGATCTACTCTACTAAGACCACAAATTGATTTGCACTGCTATCGAAAAAAGTCTCAAAGAGGTGGATACTAGAAACTCAGGTGAAATTGGTTCTAAATTGCTTACGATTTCTGTGTTTTTCGACAGGATTTGATATGAAGAAAGTTTAGTTGTGCTTGATTCGGCTGTCGAAGAAAGTAACGGAGATAATGTTACTAGAAACTAACTCAGCTGTAGCTTTGGCATCAGTTTCAGTCTCTCTTAGTGGCAGTTTACTTTTCCGTGGTGTCTTGAGAGATCTCGTGGGTCATGTTTTAGAGGTTCTCACAATCTAGAACCGTCAACTAGAGTTTACCGCTGGAGCATAATTTAGTTTCTTCACATTTTCATTATTGAATCCGGTCTTAAAAGGTTTTCAATACGAGATTAGAGCTCCAGCTTTCTGAAAAAAAAAATTCTTGTTGCATATGGTAATCGAGTATTTTGAGCGCTGCAAATTTTTGTTGTTTGGGTTATTGAGCGTTTATATTAAGCACAGAAAGTTTTATAGCGCGCTTCGAACGACGGCAAGCTGCTGAGAGGGAGTGACAAAAACTTATACGCAGAAAGGTAATTAAATGCGCTCGCAAAGTCACACAGTCATGCTGGTAATATCATTAACTTATAGCAACAATAATAACAGCAAACTGCGGCAAGCGGAATAGCAACTACAAACTGTGGCAAAATGTTAGTGTTTAAGAGCTGATAATTGTAAATTTAACTATCTAATGGTAAACGACTGCGACGAAAGCAACGATGGAGCGAAATTACGACGAGTGAAAAGTGCATGCGAGGGTTGTATGCTGTCAGTTAGATGGAGGAGAGACTTTATTGCTGTTAGCGAGAGTGGTGAGAGCATGCATTTGCTATCGCTAAATAGGTTAGGGTAATAGGTTATGCTGCAAACAGCGCGACGACATTGAAAGTGATGACTTCATACCGCCCCCACCACAACTAATGATATATAAAAAAAGTCACATGCTATAAATTTTTTCGCGGCATTGGCAAATGTTTGGGGCGCATAGTATTGAGGGCTGCGTTTCGAATAAAATAACACACTCAGCACCCCTGCCAGCAGCAAACAACAAACAACTATTGTACAACACAATTATCGCATGCACTTCCCCCTACCATACGCCCATGCAGTCGGTGCGTTAGTGCGCTGATTTATGGCTACGCAGGCGCTGCAGCGGGGAAAGTGCGCATTTTTAGTGCGCGAATGTGCATTTGGGGATGAGCTAACTTTTCTGATACTCTTGGCAGCAAATTAATAGCACACAAGTGTATATATATATATATATATGTGTGTGTGTGTGTGATTCGGCAGACAGTGAAATTTCTACAAAGAACTATAAAAGCGACAAACCAATTTCTCTAAGTTAATGCATGTAACTGCGTATAGGTATGTATATACATATGTACATTTGCATGTGCGCGTGTAATCGCCTAAATGGCAAATTGAAAATTAGAAAATGTTTGTGTCGTTGTAAAAGTGACTTTTTTCGTGGCGAAAATGTAATGTAAAATCCGAAATCTGCCTAAAGTCACCAACGTCTGGTGTAAATTTGCGCACAAGTGCAGCACTTAATTGGCAAATGTGCTGGAAAAGCAAAATTTCTCGCAGCGCGCGCAAAGTGGGGGAAGTGCAGCGGTTGAGCATGGAAGAGGTTTGGTCTTTGACAATCAGCCGCTGGTCATAAGTGTAGTTAATAGCATGGAAGAAATTAATATGTATGCACACAAATACATACATATGCACATATGCATACATACACTGTATACTTGTGTATACTTGTGTATGTATGCATATATGTACTATCGTTTTGGCTGGAAAGTAGTTTGCATGATTTATGGGCGAAATTGATGAGGTTTGTTGTACGAAAATAACTATGCCATGTAGGCAATCTATAAAGAAAGCTAAAATAAAATATTGAGTTATTGTCTACAAATATGTTTGAAAGTGCTTTTGTATAATTCTTGCCATATTTCAGTTAAAATAATATTATTAAAATAAATATTAATAATACAAAACCTTATTTTGTATTTTCTCGGAT
>NW_017537045.1:3369498-3381454 GCF_001853355.1 Bactrocera latifrons | reverse complement strand
AAAAAAAAAAAAAAAAAAACCGCTTTGGTGTGGTTTGTGGAACGGTGGAATCATCGGTCCATATTTTTTAAAAAATAATGGCGATGAGAGCCTAACCGTCAATGGCGCCCATTATTGCACCATGATAACCGACTATTCGATGCCCAAAATTGAAGCTCGTGATCTCGGCGACATTTGGTTTCATCAATACCGCGCTACTGCAAATACATCGCATCAATCAATGGATTTATGAGGAGAAAACTACGGTGGGCAGATAATTTCACGTTTTAGGCCGCTCGAGTGGTCACCAAAATCATGTGCTATCACTCCGTTAGACTTTTTTCTGTGAGCATCTAGAAAGTCTAAAGTTTATGCGGACAATTCCGCTTCGATTCAGGACTTGAAGCAAAATATCATGCGTGTCATGCGCTAGTTACCAGTCGAAATGCTTGAACGAGTCAACGAAAGTTGGACTCAATGGATGAGCCATATGAGACCTAGCCGCGCACAACATTTCATAAGATAATCTTCAAATAATAAATGCCAAAGCATGTTCTTTCGAATGATAATAAACGTTCCTTATTAAATTTGTAGTTTCTGTGATTTTTCTTGAAAAAAGTAGGGGACCTCGAATAACACTTTATATACTATATTTTACGTTACCTTATGGTTTATACATACATAAATATTGTAAGCAAATTTGTGCTCTACGATGGAGTAGTGTACAAGTATGAAACTCCACCACAGGGTTTATAGGTTCGCTGCGCTGTGGATAACGAAAGCTTTAATGACCATTTGAAGAACATCTTTTCAACAAGTACCACCGATAAACGCTTCGCTGAAAACTGTGAAACAAAATCGGCGGACGACTATAGTAGTTTTAATATATAGAACCGTCGCGCATAGCTCTATGGGCAATGACGGTTTGGTAAGCACAGAATGGATTATCCCACTTATTAGTTAACTTAACAAAAAAATCTATTTAACTTAAAAATCAATAAACTAAGTGACCTAAGTGACTTCATTAACTTAATGGTAAAAAACTAACTAACGTTGATTTTTGTAATAAGAGTGAAATTAGCTTGAATTCTTAATTAAACTCACGTTTACTTCATTCATTGAGCGCTAACTAACACTTAATTATAATTTCGCCTCTTTACAATCAACTGAATTAATAGTTAGAAATTTAATCGCTTTCTTTCACAAACTTCATTTTCAACTTGACTTTACGTGTCATTAAATCTCGATTAAAGAAACGACAAAATCATGCTTTCACTATGTAAAGCAACGCTATCTCTATTTATTTGAAAAGAAACGTAAAACTAGTCATAAACTAAGGGGCCATCTGTTGCATGTTTTGATCATATTTCATGATTGTTGATCAGCTGATGCTTTGAACGATTACATTGGCAAAATATATGGTGTCAATGCATTACTAATCCTTCGTACCAATTTTGAAGAGTAGTGTTTAATGTTATTGAAACACTGAGTGATGATGCATTTGGTGGCAAGAAACTGTTGGAGAATTTCGATAAGAAAATCCAGTTGTACAACATGAAAAATTGGTTTTGAAAATAAATAAAATACGGATTTTGCTTCTAAAAGACTTTAGTTGAAAATTTCCTTCGTACCAATTTTGAAGAGTAGTGTTAAATATTATTGAAACACTGAGTGATGATGCATTTGGTGGCAAGAAACTGTTGGAGAATTTCGATAAAAAGATAAGATAAATAAAATTTTCGCAATCAATACTTCAAACTTTTTTTTGAGGAAACCAGTTAAGAGTAATTTTCAGAGAATTCTTACTGTTAAACCACTCCATTTAATTATAGTTTAACTTAATTACTTCTTGAGTGACTTCGAACATTTCAAAGTTTTCTTTGCAAAAAATATTTCATTTGTCAGATGGTCGAAAATTCGGCGTTGCGATAGTCATACTGTAAAAAAAATTTAACAAGGCTAACAGCAACAGAACAGAAAATGGGAAAAATATTGGCAACTCTTAGCGGCAGTCAAACTCCAAATGAAACTGGAAAAAACTGGCGGCGCGGCAGACAATCAAAAACGACGGATAACATATATGGCAGGCATTAAAATGCGGCGGAGCCAGCAACTCATAGTTAGCATTTAAAATTGCGGCCAGTAAAGGCCTGCAGACACTCGTAGCGACGCTGAGTCAGAGCAGCTTAGCAACAAAGCCAAATTGGTTGAGGGTTTTTTGTTACTGTTCATGACTCAGCAAACGGACTGCAAGAGTTGATTTAGCCAACTTAAAATGAAGCCAAAATGAGGACTGTGCGCACATATAACACGCATACAATTTAAACTTGGTGAGTGTGTAGGCTTAAGCGCATATATGAATGACCTTAAAGCGCACACAAATACAAAACAATTTTCCGTTTAAAACTTGTCTTTAAAATGAACTGTGGGTGCCGCTTGAAGATTGTTGGACCAGCTGCAGCTGAGCTTGGGTTAAATATTTACTTTGGCGTGTGTGTGTGCTTTGTCTTATCACGCGCTCCATATCGCACCTCCTGGCATTCTTATGGATTAACACTTTTCGCTGTCGACTGGCTGTTTACCCGCTGCTGGCACACAAGTAAAGTAAATAACATTAATCTTCGCCGTTTGGCGGTCGGCTGCGTGCGCAATGCAGGTAAGCGCGCACTGTGACTCAAAGGTGAATTGGAAAATAAGGTAAATCAGCAGATTCCTCAAATATTTAGGTGCATGTACAGCAACGAAAAAAGAGGATTCAGCATGCAGCTGCTGAGCTTTTTGCTTCTTTTCCTTTCGCTGTGTTGAGCAGGATTGAGGAATTCGAAAGCGGCTGCGCTGCGAAAAATGCATTTGTTTGCATGCATACAAAGTGAGGGAAATAAATTAAATTATCAAAATAAAGAGAGTTAAGAGCATTACTCAGAGCAAATATATGCAAAATAAATACAGCTTGGTGCAGGAAAATGCTGGAGGTACAAAGCTTTTAGCTTGCATTAAAGCAATTAAGCATTTTTTTATTGGAAATTTGTAGAACAGTAACCATTTTTAATTAAATCCTTCGTAATTTCATGAAATTTTCAGTTGATAAGTTCGAAAAGGCACATTAAAGCTTGAGAGAGGTGGTTTAAAGTGATGTTTTGAAATCTAATTATACCTTCAAGAGATTATACGAGGCATAAACAGCAATTCCGTGCAACTTTGAGTCAAAGCTCCTGAAAGTTTATAAGGGTTTGGTTAAATGGAGATTTTGAAAATTATGATTATAAATTTCAGGAGAGATTTCAGAAAGCAAAAAAAGCACTTCCGTGCAAATTTGGGTCAAAGCTCGAAAAAGCACATGAAAGCTCGTGCGGATTTGTCGAAATTGAGATTTTGAAATCTATACTTAACAAATTTCAAGCAAATTTTAATAATTGGCTAGCTTAAATATATTACATAAACACATTGCCACCGAACTTTTGGAGACCTAAAGCAATTAAAATTTAAAAACACACATTATTAATGAATATGAAGATTAATTATGATGATAAATTATATACAGCTTTCAAAACGAACGATAGATGAAAGCTTTCGCAAAGCTTTTTAAGTTTATGTGTTTGTAACAAAGCATAGCAACGAGCTTACAAGTAGAATGTATTAAGCTTAGAAAACACGCAAAGAGCGCAAGGCTTCGGAAAACAATTTTTGGAATATTTATATTTCTAGAAGATTGCTTTCGATAAGGAACTCAAGAAAGCTTCCAATAAACAAAAAAAAATAATAAAATTTAGCTAAAGGAAAACTTCTTTTAACTGGTAAACATACACAGCCAGTGTGTGTACTAAATGGTTCATAACGATTTGTTATAAGTAGTCTAAGCCAGTGAAAGCTCAAAGGAATAATTTCATTTTCTTTAAATAATATAATTGTCAAAGTGAAGAGTCGTTTTTCAAAAGCTTCATTTGCATAATTTAAATGCAGTAATTTTGAAAACCTTAATGGTTGACACTTGTTTTCGTTTTAGTGAATAAGTTATTGGGTAAAACTTGTTATCAGTTTTTAAATTTTAAATGAACTGTTAGAAAAACGAGTTAATCTAAGCTTTTAATACTTCAATGACTATTATTGACTATTATAGACAAACAATTTTGTAGTTAAGAGCCTTTCAGCTTATATTAGGAATAAGGATGTATTTATTTTTGGATCAGTCGTATTTTATTAATATATTTTCCATATACAGCTTTTAGATTGCTGCTATGTTTGTAACGCAATAAGCCGCTTAACGGTGCTTTGTATGTACATACATATGTACATAGTCATACATACAGTATGGTCAGCTATGTGCAAATAGATTAAAAGCCTCGAAAGCATTAAAAATTGTGAGCTTGGATTAAAAACTATAAAAAGCTTGATCTTCTCATTTTCAGCGTTCAAAATAAAAAAATAAAAAAAAAACTTGATCCCCTTTTTTCTGGATTTCTGTGTTTGCCAAGCGATTAGTGAATTTTTCATGTATATTCATAAATTGTAATAACCGCTGTGGTGCTTGCCTCATTTTTTTCTCTGCGCTTTCCTTCAATATTACTTGCATTTCTTCTTTGCTCCATCGTCAGCACAATTGTGCCATTGTTAAGGCAATCATTTTGAGATTTTTATTCAATAAATTTGCTGGTGAAATTATGCATGAAAATTTGATAAATGTAATATGGTAAATTGCTTAAGTAAGCAAAATAAAGAGTTGAGAGTACTCAGCGAAAGTTTTTTAGTAAGGGGAACTAGGATAATAACGCTTAAAGAGCTTTTAGGAATGAAAAAATGGAAAATATTCGTATATTATTTGGAAATTTAGAATCTTATGAAGAAAATTTGTTGTTAGGCAAAAACTGATTTCCAAAGCTTTTAAGCTTTCGAAGCTTTCACTTGTAATTTATGACTTTATTCCTAAGGTTAGTATTAAAATTTCTGAGAAGAGCTTTTTGAAATTGAAAGCTTTCTTGCTTTGTAAAAAATTAAAATATAGCAAAAGTGGTGTTCGAAAGTTATGGAATGTATGGAATAGTATGGTTTCAAGTTATGGAAGCTTTCACTTGTAATATCTATCTTCAATTCGCAAATAATTCTTAAAGTTTTTTAAACGAGCTTTTACATTGTGAATTTATCTCGAAGAGCTTTTCTAAGTTTTTAGACCTCAATAAAGCTTTTTTTGGAAATTGGTTTTAAACATACATATGTTTAAAATTTTGTACCCTTGTCAGCTTTAAATAAATGCTTGACACGATTTAAACATAGCGATAAGTGATTCATATTTTATATTTTTGATATTCATTGTGATTAGAAAAGAAATTCAATAATAGCTTTATAGCATTTTTAAATCCAAATGATACTGAAGCAATGTTCTCAAATATTAAATGAAAATAAAAGATTTCAAAAGCTTTCTATTTAAAAAAGATTTTTTAATCTGCGTCAGAGCATTTAATTCCTGTATTAAGACTAGTTCACTACCGATGAATTAAAGAAAGTTACAAAGAACTATAAAAATATAAGGGGTTTAGAAATCGAATTCATTTAAGCTTTCACTTGCAGCATAACTCTTTAAGAGAAATACGATTTCTCTACTTAAAGTTGGTTTTAGTGGTATTAACAACGAGCATGGTTAATTGCTTGCGACTGTCTTTCTCTACATAAAAGCTTTTCAAAAGCTATTATGAAACGTTCTTAACCGCTATTCAAAAAAACGTTCTGCTTGAAATTTTCTTTAGAGATATTAACAGCAATCACGTTTTATGACTATCAAATTTTCTTCTCTACAAAGAAGCTTTGTAGAAGCTCTAATGAACTTTTTGGAAGTTTTAGCAACTATACTCAAAATTAGGTTTGTAAGCAATGGTTAATCCCATTTCCCCCGATATTTTTAATTTCTAAAAGCTCTTTCAAAAGCTTTTAAAAGCTCTCTCAAAAAATTTTAAGTATGAAAAAGCTTGATCGCACTTTCGAAAATTTCAGGTCTATTGTAATTAAAATTGAATTTTTTAACAGCATACAAATAATAACAAAAACTGTTATCAAGGTGGCAAAAAGGGAATAAATCTATACTCGAATGTGTTAAGGGAGAAAATACAATTAATTTGTCATGCTGCGTTCCTGCTGTGCTGTAATTATTCAATTATCACCTAAATGCTTTGCTATAAACGTTGCATAATAGCTATGATGAACAACAAAGTTGTGAAAGAAAGTTTTTGTTTTGAAAAGCTCGTAGCAAGAGAAAAGAAAATACAAGAAAGGAAAGTAAAGCTGCAACTCTGTCGGCTGTATGTGCATTATTACAGTAGCATTAACTGTATATTTGACTGTGTTTGCGAGTACTTGCTTGTTTGTGTATGCCATTACTCAATGTCTTTCAGTTAAATCATATCCGACTCGCTGGCGAAATTATTTACGCGCTCCAACTCGCAACTGCCGACTAATTGGACTAGAATGGACGCAAAGGAAACGGCGTGGACGTTGCCTGAATGCAAGTCTAGTTTATAAGCAAGGATGTAAGTACCATCCGCCAAGAAAGGATTCAAACAATATTGCAAAAAAAACGAAGCTTGCGGCATATAACTTAGAGATTGGCGGCACTCAACGGCTTGCCACGCTTTTGAGTTCGGGCTGCATACATACATTTTCACGCTCCAATAAATTTGCACAACACTAAAACTGCACTAGTGCAGGACAACAAACGGATGAGCGTTGACGGCAACGCCTTGAAGTATGCTAAGGAAAATTTGTTAAATTAACTAGCGCTGCAATTGCAACTATGTGTACTAGTGTGTGTGTGTGTATAAGTAACTAGCGCTATTTCATTATTCAACTGTTTATTTGGCTAACGAGTACACTTGCGCTCTGCGTAAAGCGGAGGCGATTCGAAGGCGCAGAAGTACAGTAGTAAAGGCATACCGCATTGTTGTTGTACTGTATTTCCTTTTTGGATTTTCTTATTTTTTGTGCATTCATAGTGGTACTAATAGCTGTTAGTTACTATAACTGCCGTTAGTTTTTGTATGCATTGTTGTTTTATTGCCTTGCAACGTATAAATTGCATGCTAACGAAAGCAAAAATTGCCTGCCGAACAAAGAAAACATTGGTAGCTACGAAATCGTTCGAAAAGGTAGCTCGAAGAAATTTCACATAGAAGATGAAGCAGTTACAAACAAGCAAGCGCAGACACAAATAACCGAGAGAATTGCTTGTGAAAGCGAGATACGCATATAATGGGGCATTCTTGCCGCTTCTTTCTCTCTTCTTCTTCCTTTCAATTTGCTGGCTTTATTTTCGCCCACTGACCGTAGGGCTGCAACGTAGGGCTGCCGTAGCGCGTAGAGTTTTCTGCGAAAAAATGAAAATTTTCTTGCTGAAATTTGCAAGCGTTCATTTGAGTAGCCTGACAATGGCTGCGCGCTGCAGTCAGCAGTTGGCTCTGCAAGCCAGCTTAAGATTTGTGTGCATGCAGATTTCAGTTTGGCGAAAATTTGTAATTCAAATGTGAGCAATGGATATGCGGAACATGATGCAAGAGCTGCAGTTAGGCGAGTTTGAAATGGTGTAAGGAAAATCTAAGGAGTGTGTTGGGCTTCGTAGAGCAGAGAAATTCTACAAATGCAATGGCATGGAAATTAAAAGGCGCTATTTGAAATTAGTTTGAAAAAAAAAAACAAAAACCGTTTGAGAAAATATTTTTAGTCTAGCAAAGGTTCAATCTAGTTGATTTTGCTTTCGTTAAAAAATAACAGATTAGGCAAATATGTATAATTTTTATTATTTTTGTATTAAATAATTTGGTACAATTTATTTTCTAAAAGTGTTTTAATAAAAAAATTAATAAACCAGCTATAAATCGCTTAAAACGCAGTTCAATATCAATTTGCAACTTTACAAATCACGGCAATGATTTTCGAAAGCGTTAAGAGCTTTTAAGACAATTTTTTTATAACAACTATTCTAGTAACTTTTTTCTTATAAAATCAGTTCAATTAAATTTTTGTAAAATAGTTAATAGTTGCTTAAAACGCATTTCAGTATCATTCTGTAGCCTTATAAATTATTAATCTGATTTTCGAAAACTTTAAAAGCTTTCAAAAGCTTTTTTTTTTAACAAATATTCTAGTGACATTTTTTTTTAAGTCATTTATAAAAAATAGTCGCTTAAAATGCACTTGAGTATTTTTCTAGAGCTTTCGTTAAAACCCCAGAATTTGCAAATATGATTACATTTTTTTCACTTTTTTGTGTGTAAAAATATTTGTGGTAAGAAAATTTTCTAAAATTAATCCAATAAAATTATATGAGCTTTGGAGAAGGTTTTCAAAGCTTTACTGTGATTTTCGAGAGCTTTGTAAAGCTTTCATGACATAAAAAATTAAGAATTTGAAGAATTTTTTTATTATATAATCTAACTGTGGAAAACTTCTAGATGATAAGGTTTAAAATAATAGTATATGAATTTATATAGAACGTTTTTGTTCTCATGAAACATTTAAAAAATATTGTTGGGAGTCTTACAATAGCTAAAATAATATATAAAATGTAATTGCTAAAGTTCGTAATTGTAAAAAAAGCTTCATAACACTAAGTTAAGTGAGCTTTACATCTTTAAACCAAGAAAGCTTTCAAATTTACTTGTAGGACTTGTAAAACCTTCATATTTTATACTCCATCAAATTCAAACACTTTAATAGCGAAACTGCTAGATTTACATGTTAAAAAAAGTCTGGATTATGAGAAAATTTTAATAAGACTAAAAAAAGCTTTTTTGAAAATATTTTTAAATCAAATATTTTAATTCCAAAGCTCTCGAATTTGGCAATAACTTAAAAAATGTTCTATGTTGAATACTGCATACGAAATTAAAGTAGCTTAGCAGCAAAACCGTTAGATTAAAATATTATATTTTAGAAAAATATCAGGTTGCCCATATCAAACCACAAACTTAAGTTTAAAAAAGTGGCTTCATATTTTAATGTAGTATGCTAGCAAAGGTATGAAAAAATACCAAAAAATGTAGTTCATGAGAAGGTTTGAAGTTTTAGTAAAAAAAAAAATGAAGTTCATTAAAAGCTTTCAAGCTTTTTTGTAGTATGAGCTTTATAGTTAAATAAATGAAGAGTTCAAAAAAGTTTCAATACCAAATTAAAAGCTTTCAAGCTTTCTTGTAGTATGAGCTTTTTAGTTAAATGAATGAAGAAGTTTCGATTTTTCCCAGAAAATTCCCTCGAATGTTATTCATTCACGCAAACAAGGGATTGTTGACTGATTTTTTTAACTTCATCTAGCAATAATACCCCCAATTGTTAGTTCTTAAGCTTGATGAGCTATACTTAAGTTGGTATTTAGATAAAGCATTCTATCTAATTTGAAACTTATGGTAGAATAGAAAGCTCTCTAAAGCTTTGGCGACTTTTAATTAAGCTACCGCTAAGTCATTGCTTTTTTCGGAGCGTCTAACTCAATTGGCTAGTATTCTTCTGCTAAGAGTATAGGGTGCTTCAGAAGGTGTTGCAAAAAAATATATTGGTAAAAGAAAGCATACTATAAAGCTCTGAAAAGTTGCAAGTATGGATAGATCATGTAAAAATTAGCAATAATAAGGTTATACACTCGTCATCAGAATGTAAACAATAAATTTCATAGTAATACCGCTTATAAGTATATTTTTTATTTCGTTGGTGCCAAACAATATTCTCCTGAGCTAAGAAAAGTTCAAAGAAATTATATATGATTTGAAAGCTAAAAATAATAAGAATACATTTTTGGTATTAAAAAATATGCATTATATGTAACTCTTTGAAGTTAAAGGTTAGGATGGCTTGAAAAAAAAAAAAAAAATTGTGGCGCTGAAAACTAGGCAGCAAGGCTCAAAGCAGTGTTTTGCCGTTCATGCCAGGAACTATACAGAAAAGCGCGAAAAAGCTTAAAACAGTTGAGCTGTACTATTGGCGCTAGATGCTATATGCAGTAAGGCTCTAAAAAGCTCATGCTTTAAGAGAGTAAAATAATGAGATTTGAAACTCGAAAATAGACAACAAACAATATCTTGTCAACCCCTTAGTCATTATAAGGTATACTAGTTAGCGAAATTTTTCCTTACATATACATATGTGTACAACGATATCGATTTTCAGAACAGGCAAATTTAATTGGTGATAGTCTGAGATTTATTGAGAAATTAAGTAAATTTTAATAATCTCTATCCAACAGTTCAGAAAATGTAAAGAAGTACAAAGTTCTCTACTGGCAAATATAACAAAGTAGTATGCTGAAGGACAAAATTGTCTGTCTATAATATATCAACGACAGTTATTAACACTTTGGATCCTGGTTCAATTATTATACCATTTTATAACCTTTCTTCAGATGCTTGCTGCCACAAAAAAAAAGTACTGATTCATTAGCATTATTTCCTTCAACTCCTGGTATGTATAATGATTACTGACCATAAAGAAGTATAGGTATACATATGTATGTATATACAACGAAATATATATGTATACATATAATATATATAAATGTATATATATGTATGTATATATGTTATATACATATGTAGATAGTGCTTTGCCATGCGCCAAGCGCGTTTGTCTTCATTGGAATTCACTTGGAGCAAGTCAAGCGTTTCATCCAATGCATACAAAAAAGGGACACAGGAAATCAACAAGCAACAATAATAGTAGCGACAACAATTATAATGAAATCAGCAGGCACAGGCACAGCAATGCAAGAATGTGAAACAAAAGGAAACAAATAGAATGCGATGGACGCGTGTGTGCGCCTGCAGATATGCAAGTCTGCTGCTTCGATAGGCCGGCTGTTGTATGAGCAATCGGGCTGCTTTTATAACTACCTGCTTGTGACTTCGATACACATACATATGTACATGTACCTAGGTAAATAAAATGATTATTGGCAGTGTCTGTCCAAGCATATTTATTGCTTTACTGTTTACCTTGCTGACTGATATTTCCAAGAAAAACTTTGCGCTACAGCAGGAGCTGCACATATTGGCATTTTGGTATGTATGTATTGTAAATATATAAACATTTATACATAAATATGCTTTTAGTATAGCGTTAATTGGCAAAGTTAAATAAAAGCTAAGTCCGTTGTGCGGCATTAAAGCTTGTGGCGGCAAGTTAACGCACACAGCCGCAGAAATGTCAGTGTGGACAGGCAAATAAATACAAAATAATTATATAATCAACCTAACGGCTTGTAAGCCACATAAGTACAGTTAGATACTGATACATATATGCATATGTATTGGTTTGTTGACTGTGTTGCACGTAACTAATTACTAATTGGATTAAGTTCGCGTACCCCTGTTGGCATTTAGGAAGAAAGTTCTTTCCTTTTACATTTTTTCTAACCAAATATGTATATGTATGTTATGTTAGGTACTAAATAGTATACCACTGTAAGTATACAACTACCTTTGGTTCACTAACACACACACATGTGTATACAAAAACAAAACTAACGCTTCAGTGGCGTCGCCAGCCTGCTGTGCGTGGCTTCAGCGTTTTTTCACTGCATCTCGGCAACATTCACCTTCGTAACTTAATCATTCATATGCCACACAGTCATTTGACCCCACTCTACAGTTACTAATCTTTTTCGTTATAAAAATAAATACTTTTTTCTTCTCTCACATTGCTTGCTCTTCGTTACTCCTGTCGATCAGTTCAACAGGCTCGGGTAAGGTCAATGATTTTTTACAACAACTCGCCTTTGGTTTAGCGTTTAAGCTGATTGGGTATGTCGGTGGCGATTAGACCGCCATTAACGCAGCGTAAGCAAGATTTTGGCTACTGTATGCTAGGGAAATTAGGTACACAGTGGTTAACAGTTGGACAAAATTATTAGAAAACAAGTAAGGAAGGGCTAAGTTCGGGTGTCACCGAACATTTTATACTCTCGCATGATAAAGTGATAATCGAGATTTCAGGCGTGGTTGTGAACCAA
>NW_017537045.1:3365418-3369223 GCF_001853355.1 Bactrocera latifrons | reverse complement strand
TTCTTCCATTTTTGAACTGTATATGGAAATGCCTAAAAGAAACGACTCTATACAGTTTGGTTGACATAGCTATAGTAGTTTGTTTGTACAAAAAAGTTAGTAGGGGCCGGGGCCACGCCCACTTTTCCAAAAAAATTACGTCCAAATAGGTCCCTCACTAATGCGATCCTTTGTGCAAAATTTCATTTTAATATCTTTATTTGTGGCTTAGTTATGACACTTTATAGGTTTTCGGTTTCCGCCATTTTGTGGGCGTGTTAGTGGGCCATCTTCGAACTTAACCTTTTTATGGAGCCAAGAAATACGTGTACCAAGTTTCATCATGATATTTCAATTTTTACTCAAGTTACAGACGGACGGACGGACAGACAGACATCCGGATTTCAACTCTACTCATCATCCTGATCACTCTGGTATATATAACCCTAYATCTGACTCTTTTAGTTTTAGGACTTACAAACAACCGTTATGTGAACAAAACTATGATACTCTCTTTAGCAACTTTGTTGCGAGAGTATAAAAAAAAACTTTATATTTGCTATTATAAATTTCATAAATATAAAAGACACCATACGGGAACTTGATTTTGATCGTCCAGTTTGTATGAAAGCTACATATATGCTATCTGACATCAGCAAATCAGCAGCTGCTTGGGGAGGAAAGAGCGTCTGCAAAATTAGCGATATATCAAAAACTGAGAACAGACAGGAAGCCAGAGAGGGAAAGCGGTAGGCAGGCTGATCTTCGGTCTGTATAAATACCCGAAACTATTGTCTATGTTCTACTAGATCTATCTATATACCTGTGTATATACATCCGAAACTTATATACCCCAGGGAGAGGGTACCACTTATATATATTCGCAGTTGTAGGCTTTCTAGCTTTCTCCAGCTGCAACTTTTCCTAGGCAGCCCCAGTTTGAGCGAAAGTGTGACTAGGTAAAGTCGTATCCAAAAGCGCTGCCAAGGTAAAGCTAAGGAATGTGGTCTTCGAGGTGATAGGTTGGGGTGGAATTTGTTATCGAGAAAAAGAGCACTGTTTATAAAAGGTTTGGGTAGGGAAGTGACAGTCAGAGAAGCAAGTTGTTATCGGTTCTGTGAGCAAGAGTTTCATCGGAGAAGTTTTCACCGGCGAATTCAAGAGCGAAATAGGAACAGGCGCGAACTTCTGCTATAAATTAAAACTAAATAATGCAATTAAGGTTAACCCTAGCGCCGACACTCAGTCGGTAAATACTGCAAGCAGTTAATAGCTAGTCTATCAGTAGTTAACTTGGTTAATAACGTATGTGTTTCCAGTTATATAGGAATAGATGGAAACTAAAAGATAGACGAGCTTTCCCATTCGAAGGCAGCTGAGAACATAATTCTTCTAAGCACAGACCATTTAGCTTCTTGAAGGGTGTTTTGAAGCAGTGGACCCTAAGGGAACACCTCAGGTTTTGGTGCACTAGCAAAACAGGGTATACCACAAATTTAAAGCGCAATAACATCCAAGTCCCCCAATTCTCAAACGTAAGTTATTTGGGGCAGCTGGGATGAAAAATATCATGTTTGTTTTGCCAAATCTAATGAGCTTCTGCATAACGCTTAGTATGGTTACTACCCGGGCGCAGAAAAAACCTAATGATTGTCTAAGCGCGCCCTACTCTGTTTTTAACCTACTAACCAGCCAAGGACTATTCATTCGGTGGTATTTCGCTTAAATATTTTGGGAATTTTTGGAGTTCTGATAACAAAAATGTACGACTACGAACTAAGGCTCGAAAAACTCTTGAAAAGTTGAACTTTGTTACCCTTATATAATATTAACCATTAATGAAACTTGTAGGGTTTTATGTACCGTTTTTAAACTTAAACAACTTAAATTTCTTCATTCAAGTATTTTCATTGTCATATTATCATATAACCTTATTTTTTTCTTATTTTCCTTTTGATTGAAAGAAAGTTTTTTCTCTTCCAATTTTTTCGTTTAATTTTAACGTGTTTTCGCTCATTGCTCCACCAGCGCTATTATGATTGGAAATTACCCATTTCATTTCCATACACTTCTATTTATACAGTGATTCTTTGTTTTTCTTTACTCTTTTTTTCTTATTTTCATGCACTTCGATTTCAATTTGAAATAAAATTGAATTGCATTGTAGCATTGCATAACAATGTCGCATGCAACCTCAGCTCTTGTTTGCCTTTTACCAACCATTCTACCATTTCGATTTCTATTATAGCCGCTTTTTTATTGCTAACTGCTGCTATGAGGTTGTATAAACATGCATATAGATATATAAATCGTACACACAATACATACATTTATATATATATATATATATATATATTAGGGTGTGCAAAAACTCCATTTACGATTTTGAGGCATTATTTTGTGTAAAAAGTCGTAAAAATTATATTTTACGTTCGTAAGTTGGACTTTGATCTCAAATAGCTTTTGAACGATTTAACGTAGCAAAAACTCATGTAGTTCAATTTTGTAGACCATGCAATTGTCTACAAGAATAAGTTTCCATTTTCGCTATACAATAATTTGTACACATCACAAAACTACCAAATAAAACAAGAATTTTTTACTAGGAATAGGAATTGAAAGACCACAATGCGCCAACTAATAATATTAACATTAACAGCGCAAACTTTACTCGAATTTTCTTTGTCATTTCTGACTAAATTTCTATGGTATCGAAGACAAAATTATTATTATTTTTTTTTTCATACACCCTAATGTAAGTATACAGTTATACTTGTATATACATACATAGCTGTGCAGCACTTGCACATACGTTCTATCGCTTTGACATTTATGTTTGATTTGAAGCAAACGATTTTCATTTCTAACAAAATATTTTCTTTTCTACTTTCCATTTCCTACTCCCCTCTTGATTTTACTATGCAAATCACGAGCTATTGCTCTTACTCACTTGACTGCCTGCCTGACCGTTGATCTACGGCAACCCTTTCTACATACATACAAGTACGTTCCGCTGATTTACTTTGCTCTACCTTCGTGCAACTGGACGCCCTCCAAAGCGTCTTCTTTTTATTAGCTTTCTTTCAGCTCTCTTCCGAACTGACCGCCGCCGTACGATGGCTCATTTGGTGGCTCTTTTGGTGGCAAACCAAATTGGCCTCCATGCGAAGCAAGCAATACTTGGCCTGCGGCTTAGCCAGCGCAGGCGTCAGAGCTGACAGTATTAGCCTGACTTGCATGCGCAATGTCCAACTACAACAACAAACATGTCTACACATATTATGTGCTTCTTTTTCTTTTTTCCTTTTGTTAAAATAATTTTCATGCAGCCACCTTTAAAAAAAAAAAAAAAAAAAAAAAGTGTTGACTACTGTTCGCAGTCACCTGGTGGTAGGTAAAATGTGTGTGTGTGGCATCGAAATTAAGTTTGCCTGGGTTTAATTAATTTCGTAGTTGGTATTCCTTGATTTCTTCTTTACGCTGTGTAATTATTCTTACTTGACACGTTTGTGTTTTCCTAATGTAATCAGTGGACAAATCATTAACTGTCAGAATTTGTGAAAACATATGTACTTACATATTTATATAAATACTTACTCGGAGCCATAGTGCATATGCATTTTTATTGCTCAAGAGTATGTGCGAGTATATAAAATTCATTATAAGCTAGTACTCAAATCAAGCATTCGAAACTTACGTTTAAAATCGGATTATTTTGTTTACATATTCAAAAGCTTTAGCCACATACCTGGAAGACATGGAAAATATTTGATTAATTTATTAGATTTCAAAACTTAAAAATATATTTTTTGTTATTTATTTAAAT
>NW_017537045.1:3363883-3365408 GCF_001853355.1 Bactrocera latifrons | reverse complement strand
AAAAAAACAGATTGGAGCTGGTCGCGCTCTAAAAGCTTCCAATTTCTCTGAATAATTTATAAAAATAGTATCTAATATTTAGTATAATTTCAACCATTTGCAACACAAATTTTTTGATAGCTTTGCCAAATTTTCCGATCATGTCGACTACACAGTACAACAGCTAATCTGGGGGGTAGAAATTCCAAGTCAGGGTGATGGTACTAGGTCAGTATAGTAAAACCGTCAAAGCGTTTGTCGTTCGTATGTGTCAGTTTTTTTATGACCTTTTAAATGTTTCCTTTAACTTGATGTTTTTTCGCTTAGTTGTAACATTGTGGCAAAAACCTAGTTATTTTATATTATTATGATCAACTTACCCCTATCGATATTGCTTATGAAGACCTTGAACTCACTACTATTGCAGTCAAATATAGTTAAAGAACAAATCTTTATTTATTTATTTATTTATTATTTGTAAAATAATAATACAATTATTATTATACATTAGACATAAGGAGCACTAGCTACAGAGGCTCAGACTGAGGCTTTCAGCTCAAATATTTAGTTCCTTCAGACTCTAAGACACAACAATGTGCTCAGCATTATTATTACAAGGGATCTAGCGGTGAATGACTTGAAGAAGTTATGTATATCTCAGAAAAAAATCACAATGAAAGCTTTGCGCGGAATATTGTATCGAATAATCTTCTTTTTTGTCAACAACGAACTAGTTTGAAACGTGTAGGATTATAAATATCTTGTTGCTACGGTGGCGGAAAAGAGTTTAAGCGCCGTAAAGTTTTTTTGTAATATTATCGGATACTTTGTCGTTTGGTAAAATGGCAACAAATTTTTATTCTATTTTTCAAAAATGCTCCAAGTAATGTCAAAAAGCATTCTATGTACATTGTTGCATGACATTCAGCATTAATGTACATTTCAAATATATTCACATGTGGTCAATAAAACTTAATGTTTATTTGCGTTTCAAGTACAATTAAATACATGTACACATACACATATAAAATACTTCTTCACTTGTAAATAAAAAAAGTTATTTGTGTGTGTGTGTATCAAGCATAAAATCTTTGATTGTTTTCGTCATTTCTTTTTCCTTGCTGTCATAAGGCAGACATATTCAAAATGAAATTTTGCCAAATGTAGATTAGATTATGCAGTAGATTATATCTTCATTGGGTAAAAGAATTTTGTGGCTGCCACAAGTGCCAAAGTGCCGCTTTAGCTGCCGTCCGACATTCGCTCGTTGATTGCCGTTGAGTGGCATAATAAACAATTTTCACAGCGTGTATTTACATATGTACGTGTATTGGTGTATATAGTATAAAATATAAGCTGGAAATGCGCTTGAGCGTTAATTTAAATTTCATTCATCACACTCGTCACACAACGACGGCTGTGCGAGTTATTAAATTTCCACATTTTTATTGTTTTGGGGAACATAATTTTAAATAGATGGGAGTTTTTCGCTTGCACACTTTTTAACAATTAAAAATGGGGAAAAATTAAAAAAAAATATTCCTAC
>NW_017537045.1:3356091-3362707 GCF_001853355.1 Bactrocera latifrons | reverse complement strand
AATTAGACATAAAAATAAAAATTAATAAATAAAACAATTCACAATTAAAATAAACAAATAATAATAAATATTTAACCCACCAAAAAAAAAAAAAGTTATTTTAAGTTTTGTTTGAACTAATTATACGTAGAAAAAACTCCCCCAGAATATGTAACTGCTAAAACTTCTGTTTTACTCATTTGCCTTTACCACCAGCAGCTGGTTTTCTAATTACAAAGTAGCCACCAAACGCTTATGTGTGTGTATAAGCGTAGCTGAAATGGAATTATGTGCCATAAAAAGCTAAAAAATCACAGAAGTGTTAAGAAAATTCTGTACGCTGCTTTTGAAAATGACAATCAAAGCAGATACGCTGCCACAATAATTACACTAAAATTTTTTCTATGCCTCAATCTCTAATATCTGCCACTGAAGTGCCCCAGTTGATTATAAGAATAATTTTTTTTTTTTTTTGTTGCTTTCGAGATCACAATTACACCACAATTCAACTTTAATATGGTTTTCGAATTCTTTTGCTGACTTATTTCTTGCATACCACAGGAATTGCTTTCATTCCAGTTAATTTGTGTCAGCAGCAGCAGCTTGCTGCAACACTTGAGCACCCCAAAAACAACATTCAATACCATGCACACTGCAATTGGAGCGCCTAACATACGAGCTGTGGCAAGTACCGCGAGCGAACGCATTATCTGCAAGCGCTTGCATTTGCATGAAAGCTGCATTAACGACAACAGCAAGAGCCACCAAAACTGAAGAATTGAAATTCCGTTTGAAAACGTTTGCACTGCCTTTGGCTTGTCATAATTATGACGGCTCATTTGCCGTTCATTTGTTACTGTGCTGCTATTGTCAGTGTTGTTGTTGTTGGTAATATGAGCATTGCTTGCCTGCCGCAGCTTAATGCTAATTTCGTGTTTGCCCCTTCTTCACCCATTGCCATATACATACACACGTTATTGCTGTTGCCTACACCCTTGGCAGAGCAGTCTTCATCACTCGTCCGCACCACGCCCACACGCCTGTGTGCTTTTGCCGCCTTGGCAGCTCATATTGCCGCATTTTCGATCATTTAATGCCACTTGAGCGCATTGCTACTCAGCATTAAATGCGCGCTAACTGCGCGCAACTAACTGACAGTTGAAGTGTTGATAACAACAGCCGTCTAACCGACAACTACTCAACGCCGCATACCAGCCAATCTACATCAACTACTTTGTGGTGCCGGGCTGGTATGGCGCACTTTTCCATTAACCCCATTGTTGCATGCTTCAACACTATGACTGCAATGGTGTAACGAACTTCTGACTACAACTGTTGGAACTTAACGACTGCGACCGCAAATGTTGAAGTTTTAGCAGTTTTTTGTAGCTTAAGTTTGAAATTTAAGTCTTTTGAATGACTGTTTAAAATTCATGTGTTAGAAGTTTGAAACAACGAATTCACCACACTTTACGAGTTTGGTTTGATAATTAGTTCAACTAAGAACGCCTTCTTTAAAATATAATTTTGGTCCCGACTCAAATGATATTTCTCTTCGAATTTATGTCACTGTTTTTTTCTATATTCCTGTCGCTTATTTTATCTATCTACACCTTACTCCTATTCCAATCTATTTACTCGTCTTTCTCTTTATTCTCTCCGTATATCTCCCTGTTTCTTTGCTCCCCTTCTAATTAATGTCTCTGTCTCTGTTTGTCGATTATGACTCTATTTGAAGCAATCAGAGTTGAAATATTTCATGTTCAATCTCAATATCTTGTCTTGAATTTTATATTTCTGTCACTTATTTTATCTATCTACACCGTTCTCATTAGATTCACGATCACCGTGCTTTCTTCATCCTCACCTATGTTTTGGAAAAATTATAGCATCTTATTTAATAATGTCTTAGGAAATGCTAACACAAATACCATTTTTTAATCTCTAAAAAGAGTTATAAAGTGAGCCCTTGTTTCAAGCAGTTTTGGTTAGATTTGGAAACATTTACTGACTAATGCCGTCTGACTATTTTGATATCTTTAGACGTCGAAAATTTTTATTAGTGTTTTATCATACGAAATCACCATCAACTCTATTACTTATTTTAAGTTGATAGTTCGAATTTTTAGTTCAGCAAATTATTACTATAGATTAACACTAGACGCAGACTGCTTCATGTTTGAATAGTTTAAATAAAAAAGCTGTTTGTTTCAATTGGCGCTTCAGCTATGAGTCAGGGGATACAATAGTACCATTATGAAGTCGAGCTATATTGATGACAGGTATAAAAAAAATAGTAAAAGAAGATTCTGAGTTTATACCCGACCATAAAGAAAAACTCGACGGCATTCAACAAAATTAGTTTCTGTAGAGACAATGAACAACAACATTTCAAAGAATGTTAGGCTTACGAATCCAGATTTAACAACGCAAAAAGGAGTATTACGCCAAAGTACCTCAGTCATCCCGGTTATTGGCTCGATCCGGTCAAAAACTAAAACTCTGCAGCATTTACGAAAATTGTTTGGATAACATTTGCTGCCGCTGCAAAAACGAAAAGAAGAAGAGTAGCGCCCAAAATGTAAAAGCGAATAAGTACTTGTATAACAAATTATCTGAATAATTTAGAACCCCTGTGTTGGACTTGTAAAACAATAAAGTGCTGAACGTTTTATATTTACGAAGCATATAAAATTGCAAACAATAGCCGAAACGAAGTGCATTTTCTAAGCCACGCTTGAAAACCAATTGAACTAACTGTACACAAAGTGGATGGCCGCACAAAAAAAGCGCCTCGTCATGCCGCAGAGCTGTCTAATTTAATACTTTTACAGTTAGCTCAGCATTTAAATTGTCTGCAGCTTCAGCTAGTGCCGGCTAGCTCTTGTGGGGAGTGTAGAATTTCGCGGATTTCCAGCTAAATGCGCTTGGAAGATGAGCTAGACTTGTAAGTTGCTTGAAATCAGCATAAGATTTTTTCGCTGGAGTCAGTTTTACAATTTTCAGTGGCGTACAGCGCCGAAAGCGTGAGAAAACTACAACGATTTGGATTCTTCTCAGTTTTTGTACTCTTCAGCATTATTTGGTTGCTTTTTTTCATAATTTTTTGTGTTGCTAATTTAAATGGCGAAGCGTTGAGTAGCTGCTGACACTGTGAGATTAAAAGCCGTAATCAAGAAAGTAAAAAAGTGAAAAAAGAAAAACAATAAAGAGCACAATGAAAATAAAGCTGCAAATAACTAGAAAAATAACAGCAGAAATTGTTGCACGCTGCCGTGGTGCTCCGCTCCGACAACAACGCGCTGAAATTGTAGCTAAGCCATTGCGCTGATGCTGCTAATGTTGCTGATGTCGCGGATTATTGTTGATACGCTTTGTATTACTTTTTCAACTTTATTTATTTACTTTTTTTTTTGTCCAGCTTATAAGCTGCCTGTTAAACATCAAACAACTTACGCGTTCAACGACATTGTTATTGTGTTGTTTTGATCGGTAATTGCGCGCATCGCTTCGACGTTTCATTCGTAATTTTGCTCCATACAAATTCCAACGCTTGTGGGTTAGTTGGCTAGCGCTTTGCCAGCGCTTTGCCAGCGCTTATTTATGGTAACTGAAATTAACTGCGACGTATCCTATTGCCTTCGACGGAAAATAAACAACAACAACGAATAAGCACATATTAAACAATAACAAGTTGCTTAAGTATTTATAAAAGTGTTGCTGTTGTTGTTGTTGATAAGTTCACTTCCGTCGAACAGCGCGAGTGCTTCGAACAATGGATTTTGCAGGATTTAAATTTTTTTGTTTCACAGACAAATTTAAAATGGCTCAAATTGCTTTTGAAATACTTATGCATGTAATACAAATACATGTAATTATGAATCTCAGTATGGGTCAGTTCTTAAAAAAATTTCATCTGTTGCCGTTGCTTGCCGCTCAAACCTGCATCACTGCTGTACTTAAATCGCTTACTTGAAACTTGTTTCTAAGCGCATGCACTGGCTTTATGTTTATATTGAATAAAAATAATTCTTCTTTTAAATCATATAGAGTCTGTATATAACAACAAATCACACATAATGTCATTTAATAAAAAAATCGATAATTTAAAATCGATAACCAGTATTATTGGTAATATATAGTCGATGCTCAATATTATTCATATAATGACAGTTATTAAAAATCGATAACTATTATAATCGATTATTTAAATTCGATAAATAATATTATCGATCATAAATAAACGATAGTTTTTCCTTAATATCAACTCACTTATTTGAAAGAAAATCTATAACTTATAAAAGTGGTTATATAAAGTCGATAAAAAATATTTAAGTCCCCTTGGCCTCTCACTGTGGTGGTCATAAATATGTGTACAATAATTTTAATTATTTATTAAAGAGTTTCTTATGATGGTAATTTTTTTTTAGAGTTGTTGGTATAGGTAACATATAGTTTTTTAAGAAAAGGAAAAATGTATATATGTATATGTGTATATGTATTTCTCAATATGTACTTCACTTCTTTTTAAAAAACTTTTCTTAGTCTATATTTTATTAAATATAAGCAAGTTTCTGAAGATTTTTGATACTAATACCAACGATTATTTTGAATTAAAAATTCCAATGTCGACATATTTTATGGTGTCGCTAAATATCCACATTCACTCTTTTTCAAAGCAACACTTTGAAGAATTTTTCTCGACATGCTTGCGAAAAAAGTGAATTTACAGTTTTATTTTATCGATAATTTTAATAATTATTGCCAACTTGTCGAAAATAATGAAACAAGAGTTAAAAGTTATTTTTAATTAGTATTTCAATTTCGATATATTTGCTATTATCGATAAAAATAGTTTTAATTTTTGCACTAAACAGCCGATTTATGTATTTGTCTTGCTTTTCTTGCAAGAAAAGTTAGCGCAACGCATAATTTTCAGTATCGTATCCAATTTATCGATGCTTTTAAAAGTTGTATATCGATATTTGTCTAGAATATCAACAAGTAGGCATGACATATAGATTCGATTCGGTTCGGTTCGGTTATAACCGCGTAAGCGATGTCTACGCTAATAAAGAAGAAGAAGAAACAGTCGGTTTAATTATATTATTTTATATAGAGAATTTTAAAATGAAAGTATCGATATATTAGTCGATAAATTTAAATTTGCTTTACACATAAATGTATAATCGAATTTATCGGTATCGATTTTTCTTAATTTATATTCATTCCCTAAACAATTGTTCTTTTATTTTATTAGAAAATGGGATATTCTGAAATTTTTTGAAAAATTATCGATATTTTTGGACGATAATTTTTAATTTGCTTTGTTGCTGGTTTGTCAAAATTTTTTAGTTGCAAGAGTAGTATGCAAGATTATAGTCGATATTTTTTATTTTATCTATTATTTCACATAGCAAGTCATCTCACTTGCTGGTGAGAGCTTGTCGAAGCGAATGAGTGTAATTTGGTCTCTATAACCAAGCGTACGTTACAGTATTTAATATTTATTATTGTGGATTACATCAATCATTAAAGATGTGAAACATTTGAATTGTTCAAATTTTGCTTTCATCAAATTGCTAAAAATATTCCAACAATTTGTGGCGCTCGAAAATTTACGTGCATTCAATTATACCAAAGACCATTTAAGGCTAACCTCTAATCTATGTGCGTATCGATTTTCGAAAATGTCATAATTCATTGTATCTACAACTTGTTGTTTTAATATTGCTAGCGGCAAAGTATTGTTATGTGAGATATTTGTTGCGCACAATAAGCTATGTATTTATTTGCCCTTCACTTAGATATGTATTTATTAGCGATATTCATACTGGTAAACAATTCTACGAATTAATTTTTTTACAAAAGATAAATTGCTGCAATATACAATGTTTATGTACTTATTTTTACTTGCTTTGTGTTGCAAGAAAAATTGATTCACAAATGAATACATAATTACTATCTATATACATATATTTTCCCCGCATTGTTAAGTCATTCAGTCTAAGCATGACCTAGATACCTTTAGTTTTGCCTTATATACAACTGATTAAGCCAATATTTACTAGAGCATATGTTATGTTATGCACAGCAGGATATTCAAAAAGACATACATGTGCTTTGTATATATACTTTTTATATAAATATATATAGATTTCATAGAATTCAACAGATTTTTCAACAATATTGCTTCATTAAATATGTATAATACTACTAATATACATAATCCGTTGATGATTTCACAGCTTTAGTACATTTTAATTAAAATATATTCATATATGTTTGTACTACGCTCTTTGCTATATGACACTTGGATGCATGTTGTCGCTAATTTGGCCGTCATTAGTTTAAAGAGGAAAAGTAAACAAATACGATTAATTAAAAGCTTGTCGGTGTTATTGTCATTAGATGCTCTTTGACAGCAAAAAATTGTTTTGCAAAAATATTTGTGATATGTATTTATTTCAGTTTCTTATAATCTCTGTCCAAACCGTTGTTTTTTTTTATTGATTTGCTGCAATGAAAATGAAAAACCTAACCTCAAAAAATGCATTAAAAATATTAAAGCGAAAATAACTTGAATTATAGAAATCCTGGACTCAAAATATAACAGAAACTAAAAAATTTGTTATTT
>NW_017537045.1:3347787-3355056 GCF_001853355.1 Bactrocera latifrons | reverse complement strand
AAAAAAAAAAAAAAAAAAAAAAAAAATAGCAAATTAGTGTTTGGAGTCGAAATTTATTAATTGAATTTTGCATATACATTTTGAGGTCATGTGAAATATGTGTTAAAAAAACTTCGAGATATTTTTTATTACCATTAAACTTTTCTCTTTAGACTCTTAAAAAGTCAACTAAACTTTTAATTAAAGAAATATATTTTTATCCCTCCTTGCAATATTTGCGTTGAAAAAAATCTTGTTTTTTTTTTTAATTTTTTTTTTTGAATTTGTTATGTATTTTTACCTTCAATTTTTTTTCGAAAAATATTTTTTTTTGTAACTTCTTATGTATTTAACCATTAATTCTGTTTCGAATTTGCTGCAAATTTTGATGTATTTAGTCTTAATTTTTGTTTTTTTTTTTGCGAAAAGTACTTTTTTGTATATGTATTTAGCCTTTAGACTTTAGCTTAGAAAGTTAATACAGTTGAACATCTCGAAATACTCCATAATACGAACTGTTATGGTCAAATTTAATACAAATATAAATAATAACAATTTAAAATTTAATTAAAACCAAATTAAATACATAAAATTCCTCAGCGAATTAACCTTAAAGCCTTGAACGCAGTAATCGAAAAGGCGATACTGTTTTGCTGCCGAGTCAGCAGTGCTGCTGCCMTCAGCAGCAGCAGCAAATGATACCATTAGAATACGTCGCCGCGGCAGCAGCATTTTAAATGGCAGCGTAATTGGGATTTCCGCTTCCTGTTGATGACTCGGGCATGGCAAGTAACCGCCAGCGCTGCAGTGACACGTTCGACAGTGCTGATGACTGGCAAAACGCTAACTGTTGTTTGGCTGCTGACGGTATGAGCACGGCGTGAAAGAATGCAGGCAATGAACGCCGTAATGACGGGATAAACGCAAGCGAATGACTGTCTCAATGACTGTGTTGATTGTGCATTGTCAGCGTTATGATTGACACAGTATGGGTGACTATTATGAAAATTATATTTTTATAATATAAATAAAAATTAAAAAAAAAAAAAATAATGAAAATATTGCCAGCGCATTATTCATGCAGTATATAGTTATGCATATATGTATATATGTACATATATGAGTTTGTTTGTATGTAACCACATTGGTTTCTGCCTGGTAATTCAGTAATTTAATAAATTCTTTCACTGTGTCATGGCCTCTCTGCCCCCTTGCCACATATTCCCTTTATACTCTTACCAAATCAGTAGTAAAACTTAACTTTTCTGTTTCTTTCAACCTCAAAAACAAATTTATTGCTCTGTTTCAACAGATTTCACCCTTGACGCAGTTTCAGCTGATGACACTTGCCGGATTTATGCGAGGAAAGCGGTGAGAAGTTAGGTAGAAAATCATAAAACCCGTCGTTGTTTAAATACTGTAATAATAAACGTGCATACTCATTTTATGACCATAAACAGATTTACTACTTTGACAACAACAAAAACAGCGCGCATAATGCAATCTATGACAGCCAGCGCAGCCAGACAACAAACGAAATCAGTTTTAATGACAGCAGTTGTATTCAGAAGAACAGTAATTAAACTCTTTTTATGTCAACATGTTTGTTGTTGGTTAAGTCGCTCGCATTGCTTGGGTTTTAGGCCAAAACTTACCATGTACTTATGCATATAAGTTGTTTCGGAACTTTTTTATTTACGGTGCAAATTAAAATTAAGAAACTTTAGTATTTTTCCCAGGAATGTACAAATGTTAACACAATTTTTATTTTCTTTAACAAGGTCGAAATTATTTTCTGTAATAAACTACAGTTTTTTTTTAATGCTTTTCGAGTCTACTTTCGATAAAAAAAGTGTGCTTTGTAAGATTCCCAACTCTTCATTTTAGTTTATAAGTACCTAGACCCCCGCTTGCATACCAATATTTCTGATTCTCTGTCATTCGACCAAACAGTTGGGTGCCAGAGAGCGCTATAAATACTCACGTGCAATTTGAACTAAATTAAATTTTGTTAAAGAAAAATCTTCAAGTTAGGGTTTACGTGGATTTTTGCATTTAAAATTTTTCCTTTACTTAGTTTTTGCACAGTGGGTTTCCTAATGGCATGGGCGCTCCATTATATATACCATCAGCTCACCTATACTATATGTTTAAAAACCTCTAAACTACCAAGCCAACTCTACTCTACAAGAATTCAGCCAAGCGCTAATGCCTAAAATACGCTTTACATCATTCCAAGATATTTTTCATTTAAGTATCTTGGGAAACTTATTCATGTTAAGGGTCCAAAACTAAGGTGCACTCAAACGGCTTTAGGAGGTTAGGTGTATAATAATCATATTTAGCTATTTAAAAAGCAGGATTCATTTCAGATAGGAGAGCTTTCTTAAACTAACTGCCTCGTTTTTGGAGCTTAAAAATTTGTTTAAAGCAAGAGGAAATATCTAGCCTTAATAGCGGGCTTAAAAGCTTTTTATGACCCTTATAAGAGTATTCAAATGAACACAGATTTCTAAATTCACACTCACGGTTAGAATTGCTTAGATTAATATACCTTATCCAAATTCGAACCCAAATAAAAATCTCAAAGATGGACAACCTGTTGTTTAGATTAGTATTCCAATATATTAACTTCTTTACGGCTTGTAAAAATCATAAAAGGAATGTAGTTTATAGTTGAAGAAAAGAAAAATAAAAATGTTACTTTACTTAGCTAAAGATTTGCCTATTACTGATTACCGTATAACTATAGATTATGCCCTATCCTATAAAGCATAGTGTTAACTGCTTACAGCACGTTACTTTATCTTTAGCTTTCTCTCCCTCTCTTTTTCATACCAATTAATTTTCATTGAACAATTCATTATGAATCCAAAAGACTCGCCTTCGAATACACTATAGATTAGTAGTACTTTTGGTTAGAATTCCTGTTCTCGAGAGGGTTGAATGCTTTTATAAGACTACTTGAGTCATGGTCTTGAAGCGAGGGCGTAACACAATTATTTTCTTTTGCAAAAAGATGTTGTCTCCCAGCAGTTAGGGTAAAATTCTGAACAATAAATTTTCTTTAAAACATTTGGAGGGGGTTGAAAGCGGTAGAAATCCAAGATTTTGAGCTTTAGACCTTTACAAGAGCTTGAAAGCAACATAAACTCGAGCTTTTGAGCTTTCAGCTTTGTTTTTATAAGCTAAGCAAGGAAGCTACTTTTAAATATTAATATAATTAGCTGAAACTGAAATAGTTCACGCAGATTTCTACTTAATTGTTGTAATGGCGTTAAGCCTTCTCACCTCTGCTTGTGCTCTCTCGCATTCTTTAAGGCTTTAACATTCTTATACTCGCTCAAAACTTTTAAAATAGCATCCAATTTTCTTGCAGTGTAATAGGATTTATTATTAATTTGTGCTGCTCAACTAAATAAATCAAAACTTTTCGCTCGAGTTCGGTATTAATTCCGAATCTGTTATTTGTGGTGCTCTCATTTAACGGTATTTACTTTTCGTTTAAACTTGCAGTAAAATTTGAGAATCAACTAAAAAGAAGACATAGCAAGCTTGTGACCCATTTACGCTAATTTTAAAGAACCTGCACGAAAGTTGGAGAAAAGGCTTGGCAGAATTCGACACAAATCCGCCGTCATTAGTACAATATGTGAAAGTAGCACCAAAAGTAAACGGCTTGTAATTAAAAGAAAACAATTTAATTGTCGAAAAATATTGGCTAACAAGCCATTAAGACATGCAACAGATTTAGAGAAACTCCCCGACAACCGTTGACGGCTGTGACTTTACAAAAATGCACAGTTAAAGAAGAAAGAACGGCGTAGCTTACAATCTCTTTTGGCGGGGTCAGGCAAGTCAACGGCAAACCGGTTGCGGCGGATGCGCATTGGCGACGGCAAATTGTGGTGAAAGAGCGTAAAGTAGCGCACGGAAGTAGCGGAAGTCGCTTTGTCGCCCAGTGCGCTGGCGTAGTAATTAAAAGTCATGAGTATCTGCAGCGTCGACGTCGTCGCCGGCTTGTGACCGCGTCACACCACAGCCACCACATTGTGTTGGCCAAGAGGCGTGCCACGCTGTTGCGGTTAGAATGCTTTGCTGACAGCTGCTTGGCCCTCAGCGCTGTACAGTTGCTTGCTGCAAGTTACTGTTGTGTTCCGTAGGCGAAAAGAAAGCGCCTTTAATGTGATGCCTCGCACCAGAAGGTCTAACTCAAGTGTTGTCTAACCGAATCGTAGTGCGCTTTTAGTGGCAACAGTTGCTACGCTACTGACCTATGCCAGCACTCGACTCGCTTCCGCTCTGTCTTGCTTCTCAGTTGCAGATTTGTTGCGATTTTATGACGCAATGCGCAACACAAACGCATTTCCTGTGCAAATCATATTTCAATGCAACTTCAAAGTGCACATAAATTCATTAGAGGCAAATATTATTAGCGGTATAACTGTAATTAAGTGATGGCTTTAGATGACTTTAATGTTTTCGCAAGTACTTTAAACATTATTATACCACTACCCTCTCTCTGTATTTCTGCCACTCTCTTTCTTTCTCTGCCTTTTCCCCTTTCCCTCTATTTGACTTTCGGTTTCTAAAAGTTCCTTTCTCAATTTACACAGAATTTCATTAATTTCTACACTGCTGCTTTTTGGTTCATCATGATAGGGGGATATCACGTGACATTTTGTTGCTCTTCGCTTTAAATTTGTTTTTCTCCAGTCACCGACAATAAAAGTGTAATTACTTAATTTAACTTTATCACTTAGCAAACATGGTAAAATGTTGGCCTTCATTTACTTTAATTATTTCCATAAGCTGACACATGATTTTCTTCGTGCTCTCTTACGCACTTTGTTACACAGTCTGCTTTGCAAAAGAGTTAAGCTTGGGTAAGATACTTTAATGCTTAAATAAACAAAATTAACAAATACGTTAGAAGATCAGGGTAAAGACTGTTTTTTTTATAAAAATTTTAAAATTTAAGTTTAAACTTCTATTAATGGTTATTTTTCCTGGTGGCAGCATATATAGAATATTTGATTCATTTTAATTAATGTTGAGATCTCGATAATTTCATCGCGGCATAAATCGGATAAATACATTTTTCTCCATCCAGACCATAGCAAAAGTTCATATGAATTTTGACGATAGTTCGCAAATAGTTCGGTATTTCTAGCTGCAGCCCTGAATTTAATATTAGCAAGGTCATGGTTCACACGATTTGACAGGTCCATATAAACTCGAAAATGCAATCGATGACACAATTTCCCAAGATTGGTGCAAATTTTTTTTACTTATTCAGTTTAAAAGAATTTGTTTGAAACTTAGTTTTTCCAATGGAATGATTACTTTTACTTACATATTTTGACAGTTTAGATATCCAAAAATATCTTTCTAAACGATTTTTTTTTTTTCAAAATTCAAACTATTTTCAAAGTGTTAGCCGTCTTAGTGTCGGTCAACTTGGAGCGTTTAATTTTAACTTAAAACTTTAAGTGCGTTTTTCTCGAAGTGTTCCTTTCTAAAACGATACTCAGAATTTCTCGGGTGCTTAGGTAGTGCAATCGTTAAAAGCGTTACAGAAGTGTTTTGGGGAATCTACTTTATCTCGCTCATAAGTATTTGAGTGACATGAAGCATCCAGAGAAGGTGTGAAATAATCAAAAACTGGGACCAAGTAGTAACATCGAAAAAGTTAAAGCAAGAGCGCACGAGAATTCCTCTGTTGACATCAGAGAAATAGCGAAAGCTTTTAAAATCCCATATAAATCGGCTCAACCAATTTGGTTTAGGTATGAAATCGGTTAATGTTTTGTTTATTGTTTTATATTTAAGTTTGTATCTAACTCTTTAGCAGATTATAATAACTAACTTGCGCACATTTACTTTTAGTATCAATATCTTATAAAAGCTTAGATGGATTTGACGCTATAAGGGTTAGGAAGTGATCTGAAAGCAACAATTTGGCCTCTCGTAACCTACGTATAACTTGATATATTATATTACCTTTCCCGAAGAGCATAGAGTTATAGTTAATAGTTTTATCTAACTTTTCAGCTGATTACTGTAACGAAGTTGTTTATTTATATATACAAGTGTCTATACAAATTAATGTAACCCATATAAGTTAAGATGAATCTGATACGAGAAGATTCGTGAAGTACTCTCAAAATATGTCTGAGAGCGCTGAGAGCTGTTGGGTGAATTATATTCAAAGTTTTTGTGACTGAAAAAATCTACTTTTTGTTTCTCGAAGCAAAAGTAAACACAGTTCTGCTGAATTGCTTATTCGAATCCAAATATTTCTTAGCAATAAAAACATCTTCAATAAACATAATACTCGCGAAAGTCATTTTCTCTCAATTTCTTCTTTACTTAACGATAAGCGAACTGTAGAACACATTATCATTTGCACAAAAAGTTACATAATCGACGTTTATCTTGACAGCTTTCATATAAACTTTTTGAAACTGCTTTTATTTCACTGTTTTGCGTCTGTTACTGCCTTGACAACTGTCAGTGCAATGCAATTTGGGTTTCTACTTATCTCAACAAGAGATTAAACACGTTTTCGTTTATCATTAAACTCTATAATCCATGCTTTGCGCAAGTTTCGTGTAAAAAAAAATATCGAAATAATCTTTGTGCAAATAAAAGCAGATCTTTCGCATGTGGTTTTAAGGCAAACATGGGTAATATAAAAATTCTTGATAACGAGGAGAAGTTATTCAAAAAAATTCGATTCAAATTTAAATGAATAAAAGTGTTACTAGAAAAATATTAAAAAAAAAGTGGAAACTCTTATTGCTTATTTTATTTTAAATTTTAGATAATTTCAGCTTTAATTTTGCTCGTTCGAAACTCAATTGCAATCCAACTCCAGCAAAGCTGCATTCAAATAAATACAAATAATGGAAACATTTTTGCATAAATTTAAAATTGCAACAATTTTCTAAATCCACTTTGCACTTGTCGTGTTGCAAAATGCAATTATTCGCAAGTACCTGTGTGTGTACTCAGCCGAATTCGGCAAATAAATTACCACCACAAAAATTTCACTACTGTTACATAATATTTATTTGTAAGCTAATGCTACCCACTGGCTAATCGGATTACATGATTATTAGTGTGGAAAATTAAAACTCGTTTTGGGTAGGCCACCCGCAAATAACCGAATTAACCACACTTATGCGTTATGTGGTACAAATACAGCATGTTTGCTTATATTTTATAATATTTTATTTATTTACAACTTTATTTGCTATGCAAAAGAGATAATGTTGCGACTTCACA
>NW_017537045.1:3345025-3346802 GCF_001853355.1 Bactrocera latifrons | reverse complement strand
CGATTGTTTCCGCTATACATAAAATGAAGAGCTTTTAGTTTCAAAAAAACCCATTTCGCAAAAAAATATAAAAAATATCCATGCTCTTCACGTTTCACGTGTTCGTATTACTTCGTTTGCTAACTTTCAAGACTTCATAAGAATTTAAAAGCTTTTTTCCACAAAAGCGTTGAGAGATGAAAACTAAATAGCGCTTAAAAGCTTTCACTGAAGCTTAAAGTAAGTCGATTGTTTAATGTATGTAATGAAGATCTGAATCTGAATCTGAATAATATCCCAAATGTACCGTTAAAGATGCGTAGGTTGAATATTTATGTTTGCTAACATTATTCATATATTTCTGAAAACTATTTTTCACTAGTCAACATAGAACTGTGGGTCGGGCATATGCAGTTCTTACACAAGTTGTATTTTTTTCTGAGTTTTAATCTAAGACTCTGTGACATCTATGCCAAATTTCACATCATATAAAAAATGCTTGTCGTTCTGGAGTACTGAAAGTACATTTGACGGTGGGTAAAATTATTCAACAAAGAAATTCCATTAAATTTTGTTTGCAGAATCAATTTTCTGTTGCCAAATCGTTTAGAATGTTGGAAAAGGCCTTCGGTAAAAATTGTTTGTCACGAGCTGGAACAAATTATTCAAAGAGGGGCGAGGACGCATTGACAACGAACCACGTCCAGAACGTCCATCAACATCAATTAATGATCAACAGGCCAATGAAATAAATGTTTTGGTGCTAGAGAATCTACGATTAAGAGTGAAATATCTTACTAGCATCGTTTAGATGTCAGAAAGATCAGTTAAACTATTTTGAAAGATCATTCGCGTCTTAAAAAAGTGAAAGCACAATTGCTTCCAAAATTTTTCTTAAAACAGCGTCGTGTTAACGTTTTTAAACAACGCTTTCCGATAACCAGGATATCATGAAACACACTGGCCGATGGGTCCGGAAACAGATGATCAGTCGACAGAATATCGTGGAAAAGGTAAGCTGAAGGCAAAGATATTTTGACAGTTTCAAATTGGAAAAAACATTGGTACAAGTGTGTTTTGGTTTAGGGAAATCACTTTGAGAGGAACGACATAGATTTTGAAGAACAAAGTAAGAATTTTAAAATTATGAACTAAATCTTAATATTTTTGGCTCTAGTATAAATAATTATTTAAAAGAGTAAATCGAATTACCAATTTCTTCTGCGTACTTATTTCAATGGCGCTCACTGTACACAAGCAATAATTTGGTTGCATGTACTTTCATTAAAAACATTTAGCTCTTATTAAAAATTCTAAATCAAATAAACACGCTTATTTATTTTCCCGCTATTTGTTTGTCCGTCTGCATATATTGCACACATTTTGCTAATGAATTTATGCAAGTAAATTTACGCGCAAAACTTACTACTTTACTTTTTATAATAATATTTGCAAATACACAAATAAACAGAGTTGCATGGAAGTGGTTGTGCAAATAAATTTTGTAAATAAACAGCGCTGGCCAAATATACAAAAACAAAATTTTCAAAAACAAAAAGTTAATGCAAACGCTATGCCGTGGCTTGTACATACGCGTATACTTTGGTTCTATTGCATAGCAACAAAAATGCTTTTATTTGTTTGTTGTAGGATGCTCGCAACATGTACGCGCTGAATTCCATGATTGCGTTTAGTTAGTGAATGGAGGTGTTCATGGGGCTTGTGATATCTCGAAAAATTTTGTATACCAAAACTTTTTTGTTTTTATAAAAAATTTAGTTTTTATAAAAAAAATTTT
>NW_017537045.1:3338171-3343865 GCF_001853355.1 Bactrocera latifrons | reverse complement strand
TTATTAATTAATTTTTTATTTCTTCGAAATTTTTAATTTTTGCTTAAATCACTAACTTTTTAAATATTGACCGAAATTGGTTTTGTTCATTTTCTGGCTGTACAACTTTAAAAAATGTCAGTTCTAAAAATTTAGAATATTTGAATTTTTTTTATTTGAACATGTACTATTTTTGTTTTTTAATCTTCTGCGCAAGTTTTAAAATTTTTTTTTTGCATAAATATTTTCCAAAAATTTCAAATTCATCTCATTAACTCATTGTGAATACCCGCCACTGCTAAATCGTGCCTAACACATGCAGCAAATGCAGCGGCATTCTTTGTTTTGCTCAAATATAAAAGCTATTAAAAACCAACCAACTCGGAACTAGCCACAAAAAATTGTATATAATATTAGATACACAGTGTATACGTATATAAACTATATAGGCATGTATGTATATGTGAAACTCACCTATTAATGCAGAGCAGAGGTATAAAACTGCAAACGCATGCAAACCGCATACGCGCCACCGCTGTTGTTGCTGTTGTTTGTGTTGCCCCATAATTGTAAAGTTGTTGCTGCGTCCCTTTAACTTCGCTGCGCACGTTTAGCGTGTATGCTGTAGTGTCTACTTATATATTTGAGTGCGTGTGTGCTGATTTATTTTTAGCCGCACTGACCGGTTTCACTCTTTTCAAATATCGTCAAAAATAAGCGCACAACACAAAAATTTGCCAAAAAATGTGTGGCGTTTACATTTTTTACAAGCAGGAAAACGGCAATTTGTTGTTGTTTGTTATAGTTTTGTTATAGTAAATTTTTACTCCCAATTAATTTCGCAGCGCGTGTGTTCTTATTCACCGCAAACACTTATTTGTGTTTAAAAAAAAATTGCTTTATTTATTATTTAGCAATTTGAGTTTAGCAGCCACACTTTGCTGTCAGCTGCCGTCAGCTTTCAATCACTTTTGTTGTTGTTGCGTTGCTACTTTTTAAACACTTTTCACACTAGTAATTTTTACTGCAAGTTTTTACCTTTGTTTTCGGTTGTGTTATCGGTTTTTATGACTCGAAAAGCTGTTTGCCGGCAAATTAAACCAATTTGGGATTACAAAAGTAATTTTGTTAATTTACAGCTGCGTTTCGGGTTGTAGCAAGGAAATATGCTGAAATGAATAAATAAATAAAATTTAGTGAACGATAAGAAAACATATTTTTTCGTAAAACAAACAAAAAATAGTGCTCTGCAAAATGTAATAAAAATGGTGTATATATGTAGATATATTGTAAATATTAATTTGAATTTCAAGAATAATTTTTTTCACAAACCTCATAAATTATAATACTGATATGACGCACAAACTTTTGAAATTTGGTTAACAAGTAGATAAAAAAAGTTAAAATTTTGTTTGTGTTTTATTTTAGTTTATTTAATTTTAGCTTACAGGTTGGTCCAGGGCTGTTGAGCACGTTAAAAACGAGCAAAACCGGCAATAAAGAGCGTAATGAGAGTTATCACGTGCTCAGCGACACCTAACGAGTGAGCTTTTAGGCTACATAAATATTGCTTTCGCACAAAAGAACAATTTAGAAAATCTCAAAATTACATTAAACGACTGTACTGACGGGGTAGGTGGAAAAAACTAGTACTGTAATGAAATAACAGGTCGAATTCGTAAACATTGATATTCTAAAGAAAATTTTAGCTTAAAGGGTACGCGTTCCTAAACATCATACAATCTGTATACATATTCTACACTTATAAGTTGCGGGAAGAATGCACCATGTAAAACAAACATTTACAATTATGTATGTAAATGCTGAAAGAAATAATGAAATTCCATCATTAATATGTGAATACTAATAATATTGAACTCAGCGCCACCTATTGAAAAGCTTAAATACAGCACAAGTTGCAGAAGGACGGAAAGACTGTGAATTTTCTTCATATTAGACGAAAGCTCATCAAAAGTATATATCAATTAAAAATTTACAAAAGCTCTTCTGTGCTTTCATTTCCGTAAATTTCGAAAAAATTGGATTCCATCTATTTTGCATGAAAGCAAGTTTTTTTTCTATGCTACGCTAGAAGAACATTTTTTAAAATTAACTTTGAAGCATTTTTTGGTCAACTATTTATTCATATGAAAACAATGAACTTTTACATATTTTATTGTCAATGCTAAGAGCGTGCTTTTAAAATTTTCGAAAAACGTTGTAAGCTTTCAGTTGTAAAATATTTGAAGTTAAATTGCTGAATTTGAATGAAGCTGAAGTTCCATGCATCATAAACAAGATTTCACTAGATTAAGCTCGTATAGATAACAGTATCCAAACTAAAAAAAAAAAAAAATTCAAATTAAAGCTCGGTGTTAAGGAGTGGGCAAACAATGCGTAGGAACACAGTCAACAAATTAAGTTGTTACATTATAGATATTATTAAAGTTGCTAGGAAGCTTTCAAAAGCTTCAAAACGCTATGTAGGCTGTGGTTTGTGAAATTTTTTTGTCAGTAAATTGCTGAAATTGATAAGTTGAAGTACAAATGCTTTCATATATAAACTTTTTACTAGATTAGGCATATAGAGTATATGTAGATTACTTGAAAAAGTCTAAAATGAAAGCTCGGTGTTAAAGTGTTGGAATACTTGGTTGGATACTTGCAATATTTTCTACAGATTTGGCTTATTTACAGTATTTTCTTTAAAAATCAATAATTTAAACAGATTTGGTCTCTTTTGTAACTTAATGAGTTTGTCTAAAGTATAAATATATCAGCGATGATGATTTTTCGGGAAACCTTGATGTCCATCATTTCCTGTATCTGCCACAAAGCAATTCCATCTGCTTTGAATGTATTCTTAACTAGACATAAAAGTTATTGAAATGCTTCAAAAAAACTTCGTGGGCTTTCATTGAAGGGTTAAAATGGTATCAACTTAAACTTGATTTAATCACATTTAAAATAAATCACATCACGGCATTTAAAGCAAAATATTAACAATGAATAATCACTGAGTAATTTAGCTTTAAACGCGCAGTATGTCAATTGTTTGACAACATCACATTTGCACTGCTGTCAAAATAATATGTTGACAGTTGACTTTACAGCAGCGGCATTGCATGCACGGCGACAAGTGGGGTTAACATGTCAGTTAGTGCACTCTGAAGCGTTATAATTTTTGCAGTGAATCTGCAACGCCAAACACGTGTAATTTTTAATGGCGGGAAGCAAACTTTTATGTATTTTAAATATTTTATAACTTTAAAATTTTATGCAAATGCAGGTATGCATATTCTCGCATGCATAATTGAATGAGCTTTCACCTTTAAAAACCGAATGACTAAATGTGCAAGACATTTTACATGCAATATGTACACTCAACCGAATTCCAGGTTTCAACAACAAATGCAACAACAAATAACTGACTGACATTTGAGAATTCATCTCGGGCAAAGCTTGTATGCTGTGGACATGATGACCTATTTTGCTGTCGATTTTTTTTTTGGTAAAGAGTAAATTATACATAAATGCATACTTGTGGAAATAAATATGTATGAGTATGCCTTCATATAAGAGCGCAAAAGTGCATAATGTTGGAGATTGTATGTAAAGGCAAATGTTTCATATAATATTGCGCATGTGTATATAATACTATAGATATCTATGTATATATGTATAACTGCACATTTAGTTAAGCACTTTACAACTTGCCACTTTGCTTTGCTTTTGCCTTTCAACTCCATCACTCACATTTGTAATGTTGCCTCAATTAACCATAAAATCGTAGCGTCGTAAATGGGGCACTTCAAGTGCAGCAACACCAATGTCAGGGGTTATTAGGGCAATTTGATTACATGAGCAACGAAGGGAAGTGTATATGTAATTTAATTTAGTTGGGAGTCGAATGGTAACTCGACGCTAAGTTGGGTTGGATAATTTACCAGTAATGCGTGAAAAATGTGTAGAAATATGCTGTTCCCTCTATTTTTACGCTTATACAGAACATTTATGTATCGCTAAATAAAATTTCTAAATTTGAGAGAGAGTAGTCCGAAATAAACTAGTTCGTAACTAGTTACATATAAAAAAAATTATGATGTTATTCGAGTTCGAATAGCTCGAAATTAACATGCAGGTAAAAAAAACAAAAACAAAAAAAAAAAAAAAACAAAAAAAAAATCTTGATATTCGAAAGGTTTTGTTATATGTTTATGTTATGCATATATGTATATAAGAAGCTGAATATTAATAAATTGCAATTAATAATCACTTCTTCAGTACTTTGCAAATTCCTTATTTGACTTTCCCACGCCTGAATTTTTAACCAAACTAGTGCGCAAGCGCGTTTTTGTACGGCTTCCGTAAATACATGTCTATTTAAATATAATGCATAATATATAATAGTGCTTGACAGCGAAATAAATTTCATTCGAAATGCGCAACAAGATCACCTGTCGGCCTTGTCGCTCGTCTAGTGCAACAAACTCAGTGCGAACGCTCGCTTTCGCTGATCTTCACTACTTTACGCCGACTCATTGCTCACTTCTGGCGCTAATAAATTTTCCTATTGGCATCCTTATTTCGAGCATTTAGATATTTTAGCGCTTGCACGCAACATAAAGTGCAATCGGAATTTATTTATTATGTCAGCGCTAATTGACAGCTTTGGTTGTTTATTGGCAGCAACTGGCGATGTATACTAGTTTTTATGGAAAAAAGTTGCAGAAAAGCTTCTCACACAATAAGGCACTTATTTATTTAGTGAAAACGATCACTCTAAATTAAGGATAACACTTTTAGTAGAGAAAGTAAATCGATTGTTGCATAAGCTAAATTTACGAAACTTGAGTTGTTGATTAGATTGGAATGCCTAAGGATGGCGGAGGATTAAACTTAGACAGCTAGATAAGAAAACGAGGATTGCACCGCGGCCTAAGGTCTATTGTGCTATATACAGTCCTTTTTGAAGCCAGCACCCAGTGTTTTTAGTATTTGAAACGAAAAATAATTATAAGGATTATATTTGAGAGAAAAAAAGTTTACTAAAATAAATATAACATTAATAAATACATTAAAAGATGAAAAAAAAAAATTTTTAAATGCATTATTTCAAAAATATTATTTAACGGTTTAATTCATTCAACCACTTAGTGCAATAATTATTATTTTTATATATATTATAATTTTATTTTTATATTCGGTATTATTCTAATTTTTTCGTAAATAGTTAATTGAAAAACGCTTTTCATTCAACAATTGATTATTTGTAATGAAGAATCGCTTGATTGAGTTCCCATCAAATGCTAATAGACTAGCAAGCATAAATAATAAACAATCAAGACGCATTGGCTGCATGATACTAACATAAACATAATGTATTTGTTTTCGCAAATCAATTGTATGCTATGTACGTATGTGTGTGTGTGTGTGAATAAAAATCGAAAAATTGTGAATTGTAAATAAATGAAAGCCTGTGAATGCAAACAAACGCGAATATGGCAATATGAGAATAAAGGCATGCTCTCATTACGGCTTTCATTTTGTTGTTGAGTATCATGTGACTTCGAAAAAAAAAATTTTTTTTTTAATTTAACGGTAAGTGGAAAAAAAATAATAAAAAACAATCAAAAAGGTATACATATTTTTTTTTTTAATTCTCTAAATTTTAAAAAAGAAACTTTGTCTTATAAAAAAGTTGAAAAGAAAAAT
>NW_017537045.1:3333891-3336297 GCF_001853355.1 Bactrocera latifrons | reverse complement strand
ATTGTTAAACAAATTTTTGTAGCAAATGAAAGTTTTATTTTTACTATTTTCTTTTTTATTTCAATAAAAATGTCTGTATAGTTTTGCAGCATTAATAAAAATTTCAATGGACCCATTTTACAAATTCACATTTTGCATTTTCCACTGACTATGAATCAAAATCAATTGCAGTGTCGCTTTGACTAAGCAAAAGGCACAGAGTTGCAGTGTGTGACGTCGCTGTTGCAGCACGCTTGGACGCATCGCCTGATGGCAGCAACGCAGCTGCAGAAGCAAAAAGCAATGACGACTACGGAATGGGCTTGGGAATGTTCGCGGAGCGCAAAAAAGCACAAAAAATGCCAATATAAAAAAAAAAAACAGAAATAAGTGACACAGGAACGAAAAAATAAATAAATATATGCATAAATGGCAAAAGATGTTGCTGAGAAGATGTATGAATAAATGGAAAATTGAAATCATAGATATGCAATTCATAAGAAGCGCTATGCTTGAACACATGCAAATGTAGTGATGTAAATTTACATGAGAATTTACTTTTCAAACACACACAAACAGACAAAATTATGCACGTGAGCATGCGAGTGAGCGCACAGCGGAACAAGTGCCAATGCACGACGGAGCGCTCAAAAGGAGCCAAGGGCAAAGGCAATGGCATGAATACAGTGATATAAGAATTGATGGCAGCTAGTGGCTGCCAAAGCGACCTTACTTTACACACTTTTGGAGCACTATTTCGGCAGGCTGAAAGCATGCGGAGAATGCAAATACCAAACAAAAGCAAACATGAAAGTAAAAGAAAAAAACGTGCTAGTGCGAACCACTAAAAACGCTGAAATGCGCCACTGTGCGTGGTGCTAAGTTAATAAACATGCGAAATGTTCACCACTCGAAGACAGGGAAAAAGCACAGAACGAAGAAAAAGGAAAGTATGTACATAAAAGCAGCTTCGCTTTGTGCGTGTCGTCTCTCGCTGATGCGTGAAGACGTGTGACAGTTGTGTGATTGCGAATGGAGAAGCGCGAGAATTATGAAGTCAATAGTGACAGTTGAATGTGAGAAATAATGGGCAGAGCGAAATAAAAAGGATGCAGATAACGATCTCGAGACGTTGTGTGGGTAAAGCGTGTAGAGAACCCAACGCGACAGTGAAAACTTTAAAAACCTGCATAATCATCGGTCCATATTTTTTCAAAAATGATGCAGGTGATAACGTTACCGTCAGTCCATAATAACCATAATAACCGACTATTTTGTGCCTTAAATTGAGGATCACGATGGCGGCGCCATTTGGTTTCAACAAGACGGCGCCACTTGCCACACATCGCATCAATCGATGGATTTATGCGGAGAACACCTTGATGAGCAGATTAATTTACGTTTTGGTCCGGTCGATTGACCACCAAGATCGTGAGATATCACACTGTTAAAGTCTATGCGGGCAATCTCGCTTCAATACAGGCTTTGGCGCAAAACATCACGCGTATCATTCGCCAGTTACCAGTCGAAATGCTCGAACGAGTCATCGAAAATTGGACCATCTCAGACGTGTTCGCGGCCAATATATGAAAGAAGTAATCTTCAAGAAATATATGCCCAAGAATGTTCTTCCGAATGATAATAAACATTTTCCATTCAGTGTATTTCCTTTAAAAAAATTGGAAACCTCGATTTGGATCAAGTTTTATGTAGAATATTATTATGAGAAATTCCACAGAGGCACATTGAATGATATTAGTCATGGCCGCCAGAAACAACACAAAAGTGAAGTTGCCAAAACCTTTCGCATTTCTCTCGTTGCAGTAGCAGGACGTCTTCGAAACTCTTGATGAAAATTGCTTAAAAAAGTAAAGCTCATGCACTGCTGTCGAAAATGATAAATTTGTACCGATCTAACTCAAGTCTTTGCATAAAACACAGACACAGACACATATTTAAGACGGTATTTTCTGTATTAAAATTGTATTGACTGTAATTATTTTTAGTAACGAAATAATTTATAACTTTCGCAATCGTTTTTCCTACTAGGTCTTCAGCAAACAAGTTTGACTGCTTGCCTTTGGCATTGTTCTCCCTCTTAGTGCGCTTGTTACTGCTGCACTAGCTCCTTGCGAGCACTCGTGCAGGTGTTAACGGAAATTAACCGACTCAAGGCTGCAGAAGGTCGAGTTTTGGAATGGCGCTTGCAAAGCCAATGCGGCGAGATGTGTACTGAAGCGGCACACATGCATGCACACATACATATAAATATATGTTTGGATATGCTATGTTGAATGCCGGCGCGTTGATACGTGCATATAAAGTAAAAACTGCTGTATGTGTATATTTTGTGTGTTTTTTTTTTTTTTTTTTTTTTTTTTTTTTTTTTTTTTTTTTTTTTTTTTTTTTTTTTTTTTTTTTTTTTTT
>NW_017537045.1:3326954-3333461 GCF_001853355.1 Bactrocera latifrons | reverse complement strand
GCGCGTCATTAGCAAACATTAAGTCTATTATTGAACCTTTGTTTCCCTTTTGAAAGGTATTTTGTGTGCCACTGTTTAAAATCGTGAGGTTTGTTTGACTCAGAAATTCCAGAATGAGGCGACCACGATGATTAGTAATTCTGCTACCCCAAGCAGTAGACCATGCGTTAAAATCTCCCGCTATTATATATTTTGTGTGTGTCTGTGTGTATATGTTTATATTTAGTATACATGTGTGATTTTATTGTAAATATGTTTTAAGTATTATGTTTGTGTGTCTATTTGCATACCAATGAATTCGGAAGAACCTAAAAACTGTTTGTTGCACAAAAGAATTGCCACCGCTTTAGCGCGAAACAAGTGGAAAATAAATATTTAGTTGTGTAGATAGGAAAAGCAACAAAAAAGAATTTTACGAAAAACTACACGCGATGAATTGCTAATAAGCGGACGCACAAATATGTGTTTTTTGTTTTGTTTTTGTATATGTATAGGAGTGTTTAAGCCAATAATAAATCTCATGGCTACAATAAACCAAACTAAGACGCACTGAGCAAGCCGCGCATAAAACAATTGAGTCAAAAAAAAAAAAAAAAAAAATAATAGCAAAGAATACTAATCATAAGTGGTTGGACGCCACTGTTGTTGCAAACACTCGCCTTTTTATGATTTTGGGCTTGTGATTTTTATCACAACTTTTATGAGTACCTGACCAAATATGCTTATCGCCATTTAGCTATAAATTTGCTGCCACAATGTATGGGCAAATGCAAACAGACAAAACAAAAAAAAAAAAAAAAAAAAAAAAAAAAAAAAAAAAAAAAAAAAAAAAAAAAAAAAAAAAAAAAAAAAAAAAGTATAGAATGTGTGCATAGTTGTTAAACAGACATGTATATATACACACATATATGCATATAAATATTAATGCTTGTATGTATGTATCTGTGTAAGCAAACAAAATAGCCGTTTGGTTGCGGCAGATAAGATTGAGCAAAAAGTTGCACACATAAGTGGCAGGTAGACTTAAGACTTTTGTGCTTATATGTACAGTATACTATATATAATATTACAGCCAAAACTATATGTACATATACATAGCTATGTACATATAAAAGAAATGTATCTGTGGCTTTGTGTGCGTGTAAGATACCTTTTTATTACTCATATTCGCTTACGTGTGTTACAACTGACTTTTTGACAGCTCATTGCGTGTGAGTAAATATATGTAAATGAAGCTTCTGCCAAGATGTTCTTTACGTACACAAACACACTCACGCCTAGCGTCGCTAGTAGCGTGCGTGTGCAAACTAGCCAGCGTCGCTTTGGCCAACTGACGCTTTATCTGTTCAAGTGGGGGAAGCATATGCTGCTTAGTGGAGAATGCAATCAGCACAACAGAAAGCACATACAGCTACATACATACATATCGTCATCTGAAATGCAAAACAACGTAACAAGATTTTCGGAAATTTACAGAAGCATGAATGAAACACGAAATAAAATGGAACATGAGTGAAAAAAAAATAAATAAAAATTTAATATTGGTTAAAACTGGTTTATAACTGAGCTCAGAACCTGAAAATGTTGAACATATGCAATATTATGTACGTAGTTTGAAGTGTGAAGCGTAATCAATAAGACACACAATTTCGATTTTTTTGATGATACGTTATTTTGCATTTCAGGTGACGATATAAATACCTGAAATACACATATGGTATACAGCGCTACTATATTAAAAAGCAACTTCGCAGAATAGAGAGCAATTTATTGTCAAACTCGTTTTATGCTCTCAAAGTGCACACACACACACCGTTCGAACGAAGGTAAATACACACATTGTAAATATATGTTTGTATTTGTATGTAAATAAAATATAATATATGTTGCAAATAAAAAAAATATTTTGTAAATAAAAAAAATTTTGTAAATAAGAAATRTTTTGTAAATAAAAAAATATTTTGTAAATAAAAAAAAAATATTTTCTAAACAATAAATATGAAAAATAGTTTCCAAATATGAAAAATACTGACTTTCATCAAAACGCAAAATCATGCTTGCAACGCTGCTGGCAGATAAAGTGACTTTTTGATGTTCACACAATTACAGTGTCACTATAAAAAGTCAGTTTATAACATAGACGGTGAGTTGTTATCTAAAAAATGTCATATATGTTGCAATAACGACCAATTTGGCTTAACAGCTGTAACTACCATGCCGCTCTGGCTTACCCACACAACCAAAACGAACGTGCTGGCGATAAAAGCTTGAATTCTTCAGAGGTGATTTCTCAGAATGCGATGACGAACTGAGTACGGTACAGGTGAATAGTAAAAGTTTTTAAGCAGAAATGTAAGGTGAATAAAATATACTATAAAGTTTGTAAATTTGTTAAGTGAAAAGAAGAGTGGCATAAAAAAATTAATTTTTTTCGTTTGATGAAAAGTAGATTAGGATAAAAAAATTTAAATTGTATATCATGAAAATTGTTTTCGAAATCACGAAAGACATTTCTTTGTGTAGGAGATTCAGCGATATACAAAAAAGGTATGCTCTGCTTCTAGTTTAAAAATTAGGTGAACAGGCGCATTTATCGTGAGGCCGCGAATAATACCAATTGGACAGTATCCCTTGTGATGCCTAGAACTAACTATGGATCAAAAGGACCTTCGCATGTCTACAAAACCGCCTAAAGCCAGCCACAAATTTATTGAGCCGGTTAATTTTGAGTAGTCGTAAAAGTATTTTCGTATTTCTAATCAAACTTTAACTTTTTTCTATATCTACTTAAGCCGATCCGTTGAGTTCATGGAAAGTATGCTAACCAAAATGTTGCAATCTTAGTCTGGCGAAAGCTGTATACTGAAGAAGAAAGTGTCTAGATGTTTCTACCTCATCTTCCGCCCTATCTTCTTTCTATTGGTCATGTGAACCTTGCTAAGAGCTAGTAGTTCCATGAACCTTTTACTTGCAATCTGCGCGTGAAGGCTTTCATAACCGCCAAACAGCTTACAGAGCTCGTGCTAGGCCAACAGCTCCAGCGCCAGAGTTCACGAAGATGGCAGAACTCATTCTAACGACAATCGGAACGGACCCGGATTTTTAGTCGACCAAGGACTGTCAATACGTCGCCATTCCTGAAAATTTTAACAAGCACCACAGCAAACTCGTTTCCATCCTAATGCTATTTGAGTAAATGTGCGCTTTCTTGCAAGCTATTCGGCTACACAGTTGCTATGGAAGCAGCTGGACGCTAGAGTTAGTATAGTCCTGCACTCATTGAGTTGCTCGGAGCTCACTCTCAGCAGGTTTAATGCCGGTTGAACAACTTTTTCATAAGAGTGCATGAATACTTCCCAAAAAGGCGCATTCCGTTCACTGCTACTTTTAGCTTGAAATACAATCTGGCATTCTGAGAGAACAGTTGATTAAGAGCTCCCGACAAAAGGCGTCTCCTTCAAATCTCAAATTATTTTTGGTATTCTCTAATTTCTAACTAAGTTTCTTGATTCTTGATTGATAGAAAGTTAAAATATTGCACATATTTAAACATAGCTAAATAAAAATTTAATACAGTGTCTTCTTAAACTCATATTTTAAGTTCTTTCTGTGACTTTCTTTTTAACTGTTTACACTTTTTCACTAACGGCAAAAGTATGTGTGTTTTCGCTTGGAAATTTGAAGCATTTTTCCTCAACATTTTTCAGTAATTTTCACATAAAAAACGCTTCCTTTCCTTTTCTCTAATTATAAGGGCATCGCGACTTGTAATTTTTTAAGTTTTCGCCACCTGTGTAATTAGAAGCCATAAATAAAACTACCAAAAACAACGAAAATTACATACTACACAGTGTCAATATGCGCAACAACAATAGATACTGTAGAAACAGCTGAAGAGCGTAACGATCGCCAACAATTAGCGGCAAATTAATTTCTTCATTATTTTGTTTTATAACCGTAAATGGCTTGCAGTTATGTCGGGAAGTTTGGTTTTGAGTTTAAAAATTGTTGTTGCCTTCTTACTTACTCTCCTTTACACAAACATGCAGTCATATGCGCATATGTATAGTATGTATTATTAATGATCATATTTCAGGCTTTTTGTTGTTGTTTTCAGTTTTTTTTGTTTTGAAAATTAAACATAACTCATGGCTGTAATTATGTGCAACAACGTTTGTTTCAGTGCGTTAAAAACAGTGACAGCCGAAAGCAAGGAGCGGAAAAGATATGAAAGGTAAGCCGAGGGAAATTAAATTTTCGAAAGTTGTTTTTGTTCTTTCCATTTTTTTAGTTTATTATTATTTTTTTTTTTTAATTATAGGTACAATGAACCATTGTGTACCGCTTGAGGTATGAAAACTTGTACAGTAAGAATGTACACACTGTAATTGCTGAGTGATGAATGATGACTAAGTTAAAGAATCATAAAAGAGACTCCATAGAAATTATTTTAAGCGCTGTTATGGTTGGAAAGTTGGGCTTTAATGCATTTTTTATTGTTCGTTAATTTGGAAAGTTGCGCTTAAAAGCGTGTAAGTGAGTTCAAACGCCTTGTTTAAGGCTATAAAGCTAGTATCCTGAGCTAACTGTCTAAAATATTTTTCGGAATTGAAATTTACACACAAACACCTTTTGTATAAACGCAATCTGATTAAATCCGAGCGAATTAACTTTATTTAAAGCTCCACATACAAAATAACCAACTTTTTTTTATATAATAAACAAGTGGAACGAAGGTTTTTTAGTATAACTATTAAATAAATCTCAAAAGATCGATATTAAGCGCATGAATGTGGAAAGAGCAATGCTGCAATTTCATTGGCCAGCTATAGATTTTGCACTCGCTGCCAATATGCTTGCAGTTATGAGCTTTGAAGTTAGCTTTGAGATATTTAGATAGAGAGAGCGCCTTGTTTTTTAAGCAACTCTAACTTTAAAACAACTTTCGTTCATTAATACCGATAGGCCGAAGGTCCTCGCAGCCAGTGCCTCTTTTTTTCGTGTAAATAAAATAATTGTATTATTTTTTTTCACATTTATAAATGATAGGTTTCGTTGAATCGGAAGCACTAACAATAATAAATTTAGGGTTTTCTTTCCTAGACTGAGGCAAGTCGGGAAAATTAAGGGGCGTGTATGAGGGTTTCTTTCTTTTTGGATGGGATTCCGAGGCAAGCAAAGCAAACCTGTTATTCCCGAGGTTGGGTGGCCCGGGGGCCATGATTATTATTTCTACACACTCGATTCACTTGTTTAGAAAACACTTGTAGGAAAAACGAATTATAAAACAGAGATTTTCTAAGTAAACACGTGCACGTAAGACGGATGTGTACTGAGCGAAATATGCAAAAGATAAGCCGAAACACGTCTACACAGAGCGAGCTTTAGTCGATGACTGTGTCTATGTATAATATAAAGACATAAATTTAGCCATAAATATGGAAATTTTCCTCTAAAAATATATTTCGTACTAATATATGATTTCATTAAGACTATCAATTAAGTTATGAGGAAAAATTCTACTGAAAACGATTGACATTTCTGATGATTTGCTTGTGGCTAAGTAGAAAGTACAATTCTATTATTGAAATTTTCTGGTCTTCAATTAAGTAAACCAGGTTTCAGATAATTCATACGTAGTGTATTCAATAGTGTCCTGTTATTTCAAATTTTTGTTCGAATTGTAGAGTGAATAAATGACCCGAACGAACCAAACTATAAAGAATCTAATGTCGAAGATCGTATAAAGAAGACAGTGGAATATTCAGCGTGAAGAACTGAGTCGATGTGGCCTTGTCCGTCTGTCTGTCCGTAACTAGTTCCTCAGAAGCTGCTCAGTTATTGGAACAGCATTTACGTACCTGCCAGACAAAGTGATCTATCAAGCTCAAATTTTAATAAGGAAAACTTATTTAGTGGACTTGGTACCTTCACGAAATTCAGTATAGAGTGCTGTCCAAGGTAACGTTACAAGCCTGGCACAAATTGCTCAGATCGCACCATACTATAGCTGCCATACAATCTCAGGTCCTTGTATGGAAATTTTTTGATTTGTTAAGGGTGTTATTGCATGGCTTTTGCAGAACTTGACATTATTAATAATATTATCAGTCAAGTGCAAAATGTATTGGAAAACTTCATATCGTCACCTGAAATGCAAAATAACGTAAGAACATTTTCGGAAATTTACAGTGGCATGAATGAAACACGAAATAAAATGGAAAGTGAGTGAAAAAAAATTTAATATTGGTTAAAACTGGTTTATATTTGAGCGCAGAACTTGAAAATGTTGAACAAATGTAATATTATGTATGCAATTTGAAGTAATGAAGCGGAATCAGTAAGACACTCAATTTCGAATTTTTTGATGATACGTTATTTTGCATTTCAGGTGACGATATACTCTTTTTTTTATTATTTATTAATTAAATGAATTTGAAAATTTTCAGAAATATTTTTTGATAAATGTGAAATACTATATATATTCTTAGTTGCTGAATACGAATT
>NW_017537045.1:3325736-3326854 GCF_001853355.1 Bactrocera latifrons | reverse complement strand
AATTTATGAATAGTAAGGTTTCTTTAATTATTTTGCACTTTAAAATCGAATGTGTGAAATGATTCTGTATTAGAAAAAAATAAAAAAAAAACTCCTTGAGTTATAGAAGTTTTCATTAAAACAAACACATTTTCAAAAAGCAGTGAAATATATATTAATATTGTTTCATGCCCAAAATATTCACCAAAATCATTCGATTGCACCGCTCTCCTGCCATCTCTCTAAAACTCTTTCAATATTTTCATTAGTTGAAGAGAATGAAGGTTGTCCAGAACGAAGCAGGCCCTCAACGATCATTCGACAGTCTTTGAAGGTTTTGTACTACTCATAAGCTTGGTTTTTTATGAAACTGAATCCCTGTAAGCCTTTTCCAACATTCGCAACGATTCCATGCACGAAATATGGTTAGAAATACAAAATGTTAGACAAATCCTTTGTTCGATATTTATCCCTTGTAAAAATCGCACTACTGAGGTATACCGAGATGCAAATCTCTTTAGTGTTTTGTAGTAATCGTCAGTTGTATTAACATTCGTATTTAAATAGCAATTTAAAATTGCAAAGGAATAAGTTACATCATATTTGGATGACGAATTAATAATTTCTTCTTGAGAATCCTGAAGTTCGATTTATAAAAAAAATTTGTGGGAAGTTTGACTTCTAAATGTTATTGTCAATTAAAGAGTTTGAGTTATAGAAGTTCAAGTGTTTATATATTTAAATTTTTTTGACATTTCACATACGATTGGATGCCCAAATTAAGGCTTTAATAAATTTTTAAACATTTCCAAAATATTTTCGTATAATCTTTTTTAATTTCTCTGAAAATATCTGAAAGGTTTGCGCTCAATCTAACAACCTACAAATTATTTATTATAAATTTTATTTATTCCCAAATATTTCCAAATCTTTCCAAAATATTTTGAAGTAGGAAAAAAACTTTGTTTTGAGTTTTCTTAAAATTTTTGTAAATGCTACACAGAATTTTAAATCGAAATTTTTAGATTTTTTTATAGAGCAACCAAAAATTTTTAAAGCGCAAAAAATGTATAAATTTTTATCAAATTGTTCAAAAAATTTAAAAAATTAAATGCTTAATTTTTTATTTTAAGTTTTGT
>NW_017537045.1:3297465-3325276 GCF_001853355.1 Bactrocera latifrons | reverse complement strand
TGAAGATTTAATTTTTTTTTTAATTTTGAATGTGGAAATGTTAACTAAAAATTTTTTAGTTTTAATTTAGAATTTAAGGTATTAAAGATTAATAATTTTTAAAATTTAAGAAAATTATATATGCTTTTCAACACACTTTGGCGGCATCTAAAACTAAGTTAAAATATTGTTTCTTATAAATTTCTGGGAGATAACAAAATTACACAAATTTTATTTACTTTTACATTTTTTTAAACTAACAAACATAATTTTCATAACAAAAAATATTTACACATTCGTCCAAAATATATTAATTTTTTAATATAAGCGAATTTAATATTTTTCCATTTTGTCGTCTGTCCTTCATAATTTGAAATTTTTTTTTTACTAAAAACCATAAAATTTAAATTGCTTCTGCTATAACTAGTTAACAAGGAATAAGAAATTCAATTACATTAGACGCAATGTCATTCACTTTAGTTTTTTTCTTTTTTTGCTGTAAATTAATTTCGTAAACGCCAACCAAGTCAATATAAAAATAAATCAACTGCCACCTTTGCCGCTTTTAATAACTCAAAATGCCGCTGCCAACACTGAACATTTATAAATAACATTTGCTTTTGTTGTTGCTAGCTCTTTTTTTGCTTTCATATTTCATTTGTGAAATATTTGCTACTCTATTGCATATTTATATTATTTTTCATATCTCTTTAGTATTTAGCTTTAATTCTTTTCAATTTTACATTTCTCATTCACGTATTTCATTTGCTATGCGCCCCTAACAGCACCGTTAAACAAACAAACACACGCACATACTCATACATTTGAGCTTTGGAAAAATATTTCTCAATTTATTGAATACATTTTGCTCAACGTCGCCAGCGCTTTTATCTGTTATTGCTGTTTATTTTACTATTTTGCGCTTAACCGCTTTGTGGCTGACTGCCTTTTGGCCGTGTCTCTCACAGCGCGCTGGCAGCCGCGCGCAAAGTTGGTCAGAACAGAATGTAAAAAACTGGTTGCTTGTGGAGCAGGGGTCATTGGGGGTGCCGGCCGGTGTGTGAAACAATGGGAACGCCTGCGAAACGTACCGGCCAGGCTTTGCGAAGCTTAAATCCAGTTTTGCTGTTGCAGGTACTGGCTAAAAGACACACAATGCAACAAGTTTCGAAAGCTGTACTTGTATTTTTTATAGCTTAATGCTCAGCTGCAGCAGTAATAATTTTAACGAATTTTTTTGTGCTAAAAAATATATATTTTTTTTTAAATATTTTTTTCTTAATTTTAACTTATAAAAAAGTAGTAATTCGTGTAACACCAACCATTTATTGCACGTGCACCTGCGATATCTGGATATTTTCCGGCTGACACACTTGCTAAAACTCGCTGGCTGCTGGTTAGGCGCTCGTTAACACACACGCACACGCGTTCGAATGCCAATAAGCGTTTTGACAGCGCACGAAAATTGTCAAAAAGTCGGGGCGGCGACACACTTTTCGTGTTTTTTGTGTGTGCTTTAGCAAAAAGTTGCAGTATTTTCAGTGAATTTCCATTTGCTTCAACGCGCACTTTGTACACTTTTTTTTTAGGAATATTTTTATTTATTTTTCTTTTATTTTATTTATAAAAAATAAAAATAAATTCGTTTGTACGCAACGCGCGGCGTTATGTGCGAATTTTCTACGTTTTTCTTCTTAAAACTTTTCAATATTTATTTGTTTCTTTACTCACACTCTAGAGCGCAACGTCACCACAGAAACGAAGAAACGAACTCAACGCAAGCGAATGCCAAATAGTACTGAAGTTGCGTACACTCGCGCGCTTAACAATCGCGTCAACTCGGTGCGCTAGCGTTTGCCGTTACTACCAGCTACGATGTTCGAAAATGTTTTGCCACCGCTACTCCTCGTCGTCGCCTGCTGTTTGGATTGTACTCCAAGTGGTTTTTGGTTTTGAGCGTTTTACCGTGGTTCCAAGTGCGCGCTGCGCTGCCAATGTTGATACTAAATGCCAGCGCTGCGTCATTATTTCGATAAAGTATCTCACAGATACTATTGGAAATGTTGCGCGTTGTTGTTAGTGCTGGTGGTGGTAATGACGTCGCTGCTGGCAACATGCTGCCATGTGGGAGAGAGTGCATGTTGCGGAGAGTACACAGAAATGTCTATAAATATTTAGTGTTGGTGTAAGTTGACAGGAACTATTGTGTTTGGATATCAAGGCATACTACTATGCCCAGTTACTGTTTTCTCGAGTAGGCTTTGCTGAGTAGTACGAGTTCATCATAACGTATGTCATTGGATCGTACGCGAGAACTATTCTCTTTTGAACGATGAATATCGAAGAAGATGTAACCACGTACTATATGAGGCTACATCGACATGTGTATTGTTAAGAGCATAACAAAGAACGCGCTCAAACCATGTCGTTCACATGGAGGATGATGGTCAGCGAAAAGCTCTGACGACTCGAGACTCATGAGTGAAAAATGGCAGCAATGGATCCAATGGAAAGACTTGGCGCAAAGGATGTGAAACTGTCGTGATCTGGCAATGAGTGGAGGAGACTGGCGAATTTTTGTGTTCTCAGCTTCGACTGACCCACGGTTGAAGTACAGAAAAAGAGGAAGAGGGTTGTTATTTCGGGGATCTAAACCCGCTGGGCACGAATAGAGAATTTCTTTCTTTGTTACTTGAGATATAGATTTTGCAGGTATGCTTTTAGAGGTCTGAAAAAGCACTGAAGGTTTGAAAAAAAAAAAACACACTCTCGAATTTGAAAATAAGCGGCTAACCAAGCCAAAAATATTCATTTATACATGTATTTTCCATCAAATTGAGTCTTTTTCATCAAGGCCTTGCAGTTCAGGGTCCAAATTAATTTACTTCATTCAGAACATAGGTAAGAAAAACAGCGTGGAGAAAATGTTGAAATTAGTATATATGTTTTTATTAACGACGATAATATCGGAAAAGTCGGAGAAATTTATCGTGAAAATGTGGATATTAACATTAGAGATAGTGGATACTCGTAAAAGGTTTATGTAAGGATGTTGTTCTCCCTGCCAATTATTAGGATTCCATTTTGTTGAGTTATCCTAAGGTATTAGACGGTACCTTCGGTTGTTGTTGTTGTAGCTAGTGCTTAAACTCTGTTTTGATCAAAAGTCAGGGCTCCTGGAAAACACTTAGCGAAAAAGGATCTTAAGGGAGTGGGTTTATCGCGGCATTCAAAGAGGTGGTTCTTGACGGGTGTGGAAACGTTGCACGCAGCACATGAGTTTTGTATGCCGGCGTCTATTCTGAATAAGTAGGAGTTTAAACTGCTACAATATTCAGAACGAAGTTGCGCTAGGGTCACACACTCCAAGAACACATTTCACTGGTTGGTTGATGGGTCCTTTGTGAATGTTGTTCTCTTCGGTCCTTGACTATATTTGTTAGCTATCTTTATTTTTCTCCTGTAATGGTTTCACCCGCCTTAAGCATCAGTCACTTGCATTATGAACGAGTTCCCTTTACTATTGTAAAATTTACAGTTATTTCGATTGAATTGTCTGTTTCTGGAAAGATTTTCTTCAATAATTTTGATGCCGGCACAGTTTCGATATAGTTTTTTTTTTTAAGTAAAATACATATATTAAGTATCTTGTTTTAACGAATTTACGTTTCACGAAAGCTTTGAGTAAATGCGGCATATACATACTAACTGTTACTGTGTCTTCACTATTGTTCAATCTCAATATCCAGCAATATCTTATTGAATGCTGTAAAGATTCAAAGGTAGGAATCATTAAACTGGTTCTATGAGCAGTTGCAGACTTAGCTAGAATATCGTGATGATATCGTTCAACTGAAGGACCTTTTGACAGAGAAACAAAAACGGTGGAGCCAATGAAAACTTGGTCTCTTCTAGAGAAAGGATTCTTTTGTATTAGGAATATAAGGCTCGATAATCGGGGTGGAAATTCCATGGAGGGAATAATATGTGGGCATATTGATATTAATATTTTAACACCTAGTTTGCAACTAAGATAAATCCTAAAATAATGGATTTATCTTAGTTGCAAACTCTCCCGTTCAAGTGAATTTCTGACTTTAGAAAGATGATCGTGATCAACTTTCAACTAATAAAGCAGGCTGAATCATCTGAGACTTTTAAGTAGTCTAAATTATTGGCATTTATGACTAAACGTTGTTGACTGTCAATAATTTTCAATTTATGTTAATGTATGTTTATGTATTATCAATCGGCTATTTTCTTAGAGTCGAAAAAATTATATATTGAATATGTGGTACGCAACTCATCAGCAATTTCGTGTCCGACTTAAGCAACATGCTGCCGCCGTGCATGAAACCACCAACAACTTTACGTACCTTTAGCTACCACTTGCATTATCTATTTTCACAGCTCACTGAGCATTCGTATGTATGTGCATATGTATGCAATACAAACATATATAGAAACAGCTATTAGCGACGCTCAACAGGTGTGCATGTTCGAAAAATTGGTGTCATTGTGCTCCGAGTTTGATGACATCATTTCATTCTCTGTTTTGAGCACAATTTTAGCTGTCGCTTTGCAACACACACGAACGACCAGCAACATCTGAAGTAATTCGCCGAAGATAATATGAGGGTTGGTTGGTGCGTTTGCAACTGTGTGTGTGAACAGGTTTTATAAAGAGAAATTCTGGTGTCTCGCTTTTCGAACTTCCAATTGGAGTTTTGTGAGAGCGGCGTGGAAAATGTTGAGATACATTTAGATATGCAATGTTTAGATATTTTAGTAGTAGTTGACGGGTAGATGATTATGTTGCTCAACATATGTCGAAGTGCTTCACCTTTTATAGGATTTACATATAAACATTGATAACATTAAATTTAAACTTTTATATCAATGTTAAATATTTTGCACATTTTTTAAATATAATTTATTAATTTTATAAGAATATAAATATCAAAAAAGTTAAAGTTTTTAAACAAATTATAAAATATATACATCTTTAAGATTATTTGTTCTGAAGTATTTCGAAAACAATGTGAGCAAAGTTAACAAAAAATAAAAGTTATAAATATTCAAATTTTTTTGAAAAAAAAAACAATACTTTCGAACAAAAATTTGAGAAAAAAAAAAACAAATTTGACAGAAACAGTGAAAAAAAACCAAAAAATAGAATGGATTACGAGGTGTCGATTTTTTTTAAACATTGCTAATTTTTTTATACCTTTCTTGGATATTTTCCAAAAATTCTGTAAAATATTTGTTTTTCTTCTTTGTTTTGAACATGATTTTGTCCTGTTGTTATATATTACATAGATATGTATATTTTAATTTTTTTTTTTTAAATTGCGAAAAAGTATTTACACACACATTTACAACTTTTCCAAAATATTTTTTTTTTTTAATTTCATGAAAAAAACTGATTATGGTGCATCGAAAGTTTAATTTTAATTCAGTTTGAATTTTTTCATTTTATTGTTCAGAAATTTTTCCTGCATTTTGTCAAATATTTATTTAATTTTTTTTCTTTTGAAAAACAAATTTTTTCTTTTTTGTTTAGAAGAACAAAGTACCGCGGAAAAACACCACATTTTTCATCGCATGAGGATATTTACTATATCCAAATTATAAATTTTGTAGCAAATCGGATGGGTGACCTAATGGAAAGTATAATCCATATATCTTATATCATACAATTTTGAGAGAAAGAGAACTGAGTATTTTTAATGGAATTGTAGCAGTATTGACAGATTTGTATAATATTTCCAACACAATAATTTATTTACATAAATTCGGTTTTGCGTTTCTTATAATTAACAAAATTTTCCAATTATTGGCAACTCTATTTAAGAAATATTCTGAATTTATTGTTTATATTATACAAATTTTCCCCCAAAAACTGCAAACTGCTGGCAACACTCCTTAAAACATATTCAACGTATTTTTATGAACCCTTTCGCTTTGGTAATCGAATTATATTTATCTTATAATAAATATGCTTAAAAATTAAATTTTCAAAACAGTTAAATAAAAGGAAACTCTTTAAATAGGTGGCAACTCTATTTAAAAAAAATCATAAATCAAAAGTATTATATTCCTTCAATTTAATTTGTACAAATTTGTCATTATATATATTTTTCAAAAAAAAAAAAAATAAAAAAAATAAAAAAATTGCATACTGCAAAAAAAAAAAAAATTGCATACTGCTGGCAACACTCTTTAAAACATATTCAACTGCGTGTTTTTATGAACCCTTTCGCTTTGGTAATCGAATTATATTTATCTTATAATAAACATGCTTAAAAATTAAATTTTCAAAACAGTTAAATTAAAGGAAACTCTTTAAATATGTGGCAACTCTATTAAAAAAAATCATAAATCAAAATTATTACATTCCTTCAATTTAATTTGTTCAATGTTGTCATTATTTATATTTTTTCAAAAAAAAAAAAAAAAAAACAACAAAAAAAATTGCATACTGCTGGCTACTCTGCTTAAAAAATATTCAACTGCGTGTTTTTATGGACCCTTTCGCTTTGGTAATGAAATTATTTTTATCTTATAATAAATATGCTTAAAAATTTAACTTTCAAAACAGTTAAATTAAAGGAAACTCTTTAAATAGGTGGCAACTCTATTAAAAAATTCAAAAATCAAAAGTATTAAATTCCTTCCATGTAATTTTTACAAATGTGTCATTTTATATATTTTTTCAAAACAAAATTGCATACTGCTGGCAACTCTGCTTAAAAAATATTCAACTGCGTCTCTTCGCTTATGGTAATAAACTTTTATTTATTTTAAGAAAAAAACGGCAATAAAACTTAAAATTTCGAAAAGGTAAACCAAATGAAAATCTTTAAAAAAATGGCAACTCTATTAAAAAATATTTTAAATTAAAGTTCTTATATAATTAATTCATTACAATTGAATGTCATTAATTATAATATTTTATAAATTATTTCACCAAGAAATTGCAAACTGTTGGCAACTCTACTTCAAATATTTTCCAATTTAAAAGTTTTTAGCTTTTTTGAACTTCTCAAGTTTGTTAATCCAATTATACAGATCTTATAAATAAATTTTGTATACTTTAAACTAAGGTGGCAACCCTTTCATTTACCAATAGAGTTTAAATCGATAACGCTTTCTTTGAAATTATAAAAACTGTAGCATAACGGTACATCTGAAGTCAGTGAACGTCTGCACGCGCATGTCAAACACTCACACAGCTAAATTTAGCAAATAATATTATAAATTTATTCCTCTTCCAAACATTTCCAAGGCGCCGCCTCAACAAAGGAGCTCGTGCAGTGTTGCCATTTCGCATTACTACTCTAATATTTCTACTTATAAATGCTGTTAGTATTGTGTACTAGGTAAACGAATTAATTGCAACATCGCATGCATTCATGCAACCATAAATCAGTTTGTGGGAAAGCGCATCAATTTCTGCTGCAACAACAGCAACAACAACTACAATATAAGCAATAATTCCATTATTCAACAACAAGAAAGCAGCATAAAAGCGGATAGTAACAGTGCCGCAACTACAGTGGGGGAAAACAATGGACCGTTATGTGTGCGGCAGAAGCGCCACAGGACATTTACAGCACAAACAAACACACGCAACAGAAAGGAAACAATTTAATTTATGATGCAAAAGGAGCAAAATTTGGCGAAAACGAAAATACATAGAAGCAACTACGAAATTGAGTGGAAAAAAAACAAAAAAAATACAACAACAATGAATAATAAAATGTAAAAAATGAAGGCAGTGCCATAAATAATAAAAAAAATTTTTTGGGGTGCAAAAAAAAGTAAAAAAAAAAAAAATAAGATTGAGTTGCAAATCGCTAAGGAGTTGCGAAAAAAGTGTGCAGACGCAGATACACGCCAAAGATATGAGCATAACAAAGTTGCGAAAAATCACAGACGCAGTGAGGAATGCAAAAAGTAATAACAACAACAGCATTAACAAAAGGCAACAAATTAAAAATGAAATGAGCAGCAAGGAAGCGCGCTTTAAGGACAACGAAAGTAGTGCAAGTGCAAGCAAGCAGTAATCGCTTAAATACTGCAGGCACGCACACACATGCAACATACAAACCACTAGCCCTTACTGCTTACAAGCGTTTGCCTATAATTTAAGCTGCAGCTACGCAGCCGAAAGCAAAGCAAATGCGAGCAGATAACAAGCGTGGTGAGGGTTACAAAAACCACATTAACAATAATGGCTGTGCGAAGACAATAACAATAACAATAATAGCAATGATAGCGTACAAACAAAAAACATGAATAAAAAAAATATAAAAATTCGTAACAGAGCCAGAGATCCAGCGCGCAGTGCGCTGGTTGCGTCACCGCGAGGACAGCTCTGTCCGCTGGTAATTCTCAGATATCCTTCGCAGCCTTAAATGCATAATACATATACATATGTGTGTGTTACAAATTAATGCGTCTGTGTATGTGTGTGTATGCGCGCGTAGCCGTTTATCCCCGCTCGCATATAAATCACATATCGGCATGGTTTGGTAAATTGCCGGCTTCGCAATGCAAACGCTGCATGCGAGCGTGATAAATTGCACTTGCTGAGCAAAAAGTCGCACAGCTATACACGCACACACATACTGACAATACATCGACATTTTGGCAATATATTATATTTTGTTTACAGTGACTAAATGAAGTGTGTCTATTAAATGTGATTGCGGTATAAAGTGTGGGGTGTAAGCGTTTCATAAGACAGAGCAGTTCAAATTTCCTTCACAACGGAAGAAACCGAACTCTTTGGCAGAAAAATATACGTACTTTTCTTGTCGTTAAAATCTGCATATAACATTATGGCTCTATTTACACGATCAGAACTAAGTCTGCTTCATAGACATGAGAACTAACTAGACACAAAAAGACTTATAGAATAAAATACAAAAGACTACCAATCTTTCGATGTATGCTTACCAGGTTCCAGTACCACATATAGTATACCAAATCTCTATGTCATAACTAAACAATTTTTTGAAAGATCATTTGGTTTTAAAAAACTGAAAACCACGGTTGGTTCCGAGATAACCAAATTGTTTCGAAAAAACAGCGTCGCATTAAGTTCTATGAAATAATGCTTTCAGGAAACATGAAGCGTGTTATTGCTGGCGATGAGTCTTGCATCCTTTTCCTTGCTTATCGATAATGCACCGTTGCAATATAAGTCTTATAGCCTTTTTGCAATATTTTTATATCAAATATAGAAACCGAAGCAGTAGCTACCGCAGCCCGGCCGATTAACATTCAGAGACCTTACTGACATCGTTGGAATATCGAAAGGATCAGTGAAAACCATTTTGAAAGATCATTTGGTTTTAAGAAAACTGAAAGCACACTTGGTTCCATCGCATTAAGTTCTATGAAATAATGCTTTCAGGAAACATGAAGCGCGTTATTGCTGGCGATGAGTCTTGCATCCTTTTCCTTGGTTATCGATAATGCACCTGCATTGATGCTTGGTGAGTTTTTCGCCAAATAATATCGTATTCGCCTGACTTAGCTGCGTTTGACTTCTGGATATTCAGCAAACTCAAACCACCGTTTTGAATCAATTGAAAACATTTAACGTGAATCGCAACGCGCTTTGAGGGATATATCTGAAATTGACTTTAATAACAGTTTCGAAGATTAGAAAGAACGTTGGCACAAGTGTATTGGAGCCAAGAGGAATTACTTTGAGGGGTGCAACATAGATTTTGAAGAATGAATTAAGGCTTTAAAATTATGAACAAAGTCTTACTATTTTTGCTTAGACTAGTACTTAGCCGCTGGAAGGCTTTTAAATATGTCAGAGCGTTTGATTAAACAATTTTGCAATTGCAACCTCAATGTTCCGTCGGCAGTCGGATCAACATAACTGGAACGGAAACGGTTTTTTGTCTGACCACGAACCGGCAACTGGGAAGCATTTGTAAAAATAATTTGGGGTGATGTTTTGACACTACAACTATATCAAAAATAATAAAAGGAGGAAATGGCGGAATCTATAACTACTGATCATCGAACGATTTATCTAAATTGGCTGTGTTGTAAACCCGGGAGCTGGTGTTGGCTATTGGATGGCAAAAAAATCTCGTATATGTAGTCTGCCATTTATTCTATGCTAAATCAAGAGTTAGTGTTTTTATTAAAGCTTTAATTCAGCCGATGTTACTAGATATCTTCAAAACAGGCGCTGATTTCTGAAACAAAGTGCGTGCTAAGGATCTGGTGTTTGAATCTAACTGAAAAATCATATTCAAAAACAGCTCGAGTAACGAAGCATAAGTCAATAACGATACACTTCTGCTATCTTCACTAAAAATAATAATTTTTAAAGCAATGGTACTAGGAACGGTAAAATCTTAAAAATGTGCCTAGGCTTAGAATAAAAGTTAAATAAATATTGAGCTTCACTGCTTCACTTTGGAATTGAAAAATATATATTACTACTCTTTGAAAGACATGTATTAGTGATTTAATATTCTGTATTAGCCTCCTTCAAACTGCGCTATAGCGCGTTATTTAAGTTATCAGTATAACTTGTTATACAAAGAGATATTTAGAGCATTTAAAATACATTCTTTAAAGTGTGGTAAGCAAACTCCCTCTGGTATTCATTATTAGCCTAAAATTTAACCAATAAATACACAATCTTTTCCTTGTTATATATGTATAAGTATATTCACAGGATATATGTAGCTTCGTTATGTGTATGCTTTGATGTAGATTTCATTTCTGTTATATGCAAGGAGGTAGGATGGTACTACTTTATCATTCTGCCTACTTTCTGGAAGAAGTAGCAAAAAATTGTAGATATTATATAGCTTTATAAATGGTTATAGAGGGTGATATAAAGGCTCAGTGTAAGTGTAATACAGTCTTGAAGGATAGACGCAGGAGATCGGGAAAATCCCTTCCGGGTCCGGGGTTCTAAGCGAAGCCGGGGTTCTCCGATAATGGTTGGCGTCTTCTTTTCTTCAACCATTCACCATAAATATCGCTGTAACCTGGTTTTTCCTCTACGGACCTGATTATAGGTCAGTTAAACTTGGTATAAATAGGTATAGAGTAAATCTTGTTGATACTCTTGTATATAGAGTAGTTTAGGTTAGGATTAGTCATAAGAGATGGATAGCGCTCTGTCGCAGAAGATAATGGATACTCTGTTCATTTCTCATTAATAAAAATTTAAGAGTTTTTGTCTTAAACCGTAGTAGATTACGGAAAAGATTTGCTATTTCTTCTCGCTATTTTAAGAGCTATAAAGGTGTAGTACTTTGTAGAGCTAATTTAAATGGAAGACTATGAAAATACGTTCAGATTAGTTACTATTTAGTGCATTTAGCTTTAATTTTCGTAAATAAATATGTATATTTCTTTGAAAGAACATAAACGTTTGTTACTTTACGAATAATGTGGCATGTTACAAGAAGTGGATATTTGAGTTGTGGAAGAGTAAAAATTGCTTAACCTTATAATCGACTAATAACAAGGCGGAGTGAATACTTTTTTTCCTTTCTGTTGACGTACTATACTATTTTGCTAACATAGGGCCGGATTCAGTAGTTTTATTCATAGTAATCATTATTGTAGTGGAAAATCTGACTATTTGCCAAAAAGTCGGTACTGATAGAATATTTAATTGAAAGATCGACCGGAAAGATTAGAAGGTATACTATGCGCATAGTTTCTACTCGATATTTTTCTTAACCAGAATCTTTCATAAGCCCACTGTTACCTTTCAAAGCACGCACTCTTTGGAATTATCGCTAAACGAGAAAAATACTCGGGTTTTGTTGAAGATCATTTTAAAAATCAATCGATAATTCAAGTTTTCGTCGAAATTACACTTGGGTTAAAGTCTTCGGCTGGTATTTGCAGAACTTCAAATACATTTTCGCCACAGATAAGCAATTGAGGGAACTTGACTTGATTTCGCACTCCTGATTTCTGGGTCTAACCGTAAATATTGCTGTTTATGTCATGAACTTCAGATTTTCTAGGATCTCGAAGACAGTTAGACCGACTTAAATGCATTCAAATATATATTGAATATACTCGTTTCTTATTAGTATGCAGGTGTTAATAAAGTCGTTTCTAACCTAATTCTGTATACTATTTTCATTGTACATATTTTCGAGTCACTGTGCTGTCTGCTGGCGCTGTCCATTCCCCAATGTGAAGATATCAATATTATCGACATTTTTCTACCAAAATGTTTTTCACAGTTAACGCTTGTTGTTGTTGCGACTTGCAGCATTTATTCTCAATGATTTTCAATGCCTGCACGCGACACTTCCATTTGTATTGCTTCGCTTGTGTTGATGCATGTGTGTATGTGAGCAGGGAAGAGCTTGAGGATATGTATGGCTGTGTGTTCGTTCTTTGCCGCTAACAAATTCATTTTCGGTTTTTGTAACGGTTTCGTGTTTTCTGCGTATTTTCCTTAGCTCACGCGCCACCAACACATATGTAACTTAAGTATTTGTATGTGTGTGTGTGTGTGCTGCCATTTCGCTTTCAGTTGCACAATTTTTAATATGCGTATATTAATAAATATTTTCCAGCATCAACAACAAGGATAACAACTATAACAATAGCAATAACAATCAGATGGAGCGTGTGTATTTTCATATGTAAGTTTGCATGTATGTGTGAATGCCTTGCAGCACTGCCGCCACAAGCGTGTGAGCAGCGGCAATTCGATAGCTCATAAATAAGAAAATCCGTTCGTTACGCCGCGCAAGTTAAGTCGCAGCGATCAATGTTGCATGTATGTTGTTGTTATTTTCGTTGCTGCAGTGACATACTCGCACGTTGCATCCGATAGATAAATGTTGCACGAGCAAGTACTTGTGGCAACATTCTTTTCAGCTCTGTCACATATGCCTTTTTATACACTTCCTGCGTCGCGCTAACACCCCACGTTCTCGTTGCAGGAGCACACTTCGTCGATTGTATCATTGATCTGTCCATCGGCTTGTCGCTTGCCTTGTGCGCTGCTTCGCCGATGTGCAACTCAGCGTCAACTGCTGTCTGTTTGCAACGTCACATTGCAGTGTTATCTCATATTGTTGCTGTTGTTGTTGCCGTAATTGTTACTGCTACCGCTATTGCTATTGCACACGTTCGCGCTTTCACCATTTCTGCCCGTAGCGAATTTTACACCACATCGAATTGCAATTGAAATGTTGTTGCGTGTCACGAAATGTGTCGCTGTTTGCTCGTTTTGTTGTGCGGTTACTCGGTATGCACGAGTTTGTGCTGCAATAGCGGCTGACTAGCACGCGTCGCGCTGCAGGCATGACTGGTGTCTGCAATTGCAACGACTGGTGTAATTTGTGCGACAAGTGCATGGTTTAGCCAGTGTTGCCTTGTAGCTAAAACTATTCTAAGTAATAATATTGTTGATATAAGTAATCTTGAAGAGTGGGGAAATTATTATTAAAGCTTGGTTGAGTATCAGTTTAGTGCGTTGAATAGCTAGCAAGTAAGAAGAAGCAGGCCACGAAGGAAACGCAAAAGAAAACATACTTGGAAAACCCCAATGATGCTCCGGTAGCCTCAGTGAATATGCTAAATGTACTATTCATCACGGCAACGCAATAGAAAATATAAAAAAACACCCTTACAACCATAAACAACACCTAACATATGACTTATTTATCGACGAAAACCGCAAAGGAACGAAGTTATTAGGGATTCGTGGCAGACGCGAAAAGTAAGTAAGTATCCAAGGATCTAGAACGCAACGAAATGACGATCGTATCTATCAATTAATACTTAGAACACACTTAAACTGAAGGTAGGAAGAGAGAGAGAGAGAGAGAGCAAGGAGCAGGAGAACATATTGAGCCAAATTAGAATATGCGAGAATGAAGTTAACATAATGTAACTCCAGTAAATGGCGCTAGTCAAAGTAAGAATAATTAGGATAAAGAATAACAAGTAAGGAACAGATTTGCTCGGCTATAACGGAACATTTCATACTTTTGCAACTTGCAAGGATTAAAGCCAGGGATGTATCTTCAGTTACATAAGGTCCGTCAGTTATATGGGGTCTAGGGTGAGAAAATTATGCAACGTTTTTAGAAGAAACAAAAAAACACTCTCTCGATTTTATTAAAATAACTCATATATTGGCCGATATATGCGGAAGAAAGTCACCTAGAAGTTCGAAAACCGTTATATTAAAGGCATTATTGACCCGATTGAACCCATTTGTAGCACGCGGATTCAATTATAAATCTGACATTTTTACCAATTTTTTCGGTAAAAAGTTTACTATAGATACTGGGGTCCAAATATTCGGTACCTAGGCGCTTGAGCAGTTTACTTTGGATTTGCACAATTTTTGGCCATAAGATGCCATACTCCAAAAGCATAATTCGTGCAAAGTTTTATATCCTTATATCGATTGCTTCTTGATGTGCACACACGTATGGATAGATGGCGATTAGATGGCGTTTAAATTTTTGTTATATGGGTAGTAGGCATGGCTGTAGTCTAATTTCGCCAATTTTCACATTGTAATACAAAAATGTCACAGGATTGACACATACGAAATTTGTTGAAATCGGTCGTGTGGATCCTGAGATATCATGATGACATGACGATCATCCGATTTTGACACCGGCTCGTATATAGTCGCTTCAGAGCAGATAAAATTCAATTTGAATTTGGTTATTGATTTATCGCGCTTTTAATGGCTCGAGACTGTTTTGTGAGGAGTGGGCGGTATTAGCAACCGATTTCATTCGTTTTCCGGCAGTTTATTCGACAGTTTTATACTATAGTGGCCGTTCTGCACAATATGTTTGCACCTTTAGTGTTTCTAATAATAATCTATACAAAAATTCCGTAGGGATACCGGGTTTTCAAACAAAAATTGAATTGGCATGATCAAACAGACTCAGCTCCCCACGCTGATGATTGTCCGATGTTTCCATCAGGGTGTTTCAACATTACTAGCAAACTTAATAAACCCTGTTCAGGGTATAAAATATATAATATGTATATCTCTAATCCGCCATGTAAATGTGAAGTTAGCGCTGACAAGTCAATTGTTTTGAAATTGCTACGGGCAGCTTAAGTGACACCCAGTTCACATTTTGGATTCTAAGATCAACGTTTGTATCTGCTTAAGTACACAAAACAAAAAAAAAAATGTTGCTTTGTGGTTCAACAGTTTAAAAATCAACTGCAAAAGTAATATTATGTGAAGCTTAATACCGTAAAAATACCTTTATATCGAAAAAAAAATTAAACAGGCCCACAGACGGCTTTCTGATGAAAACCACTGCATATATTAACAGAGCAAAAAGGTTCGATGGACTGTAGATGGCTTAGAAGTGAGACTTATCCGTCCAGGAATCTGCCATTTTCAGAGCTAGGATTGGAAAAATACTCATCCGTTTATATTCTTCGCTCAGAGCATGATGAAAGATAGAAAGATCACTTCTAATTTCAATAATAAGAGCGCTCATAAAAAGTCCTCAATGTCCTGGATCGACTCCGTTTCTGCTTGCATCATTTATGCCTTCAAAATGTGTTACTTTTGTTTCGGTAGACTCCTTTAGTCGGCTGACTAAAAGCTAAGGGAATGTAAATACTTATAAAGGCCGAAAACCACTAAGACTGAGCTTTTAGTAAAGACATGTCGTCGACAAACACTGTCATTCTCTTCTGCATATAACTTTGTCACTGAGAAACTACGATTTTTTTAACATCACAGCTAAGAAGAAGACACTGTAAAATTCGAAGCTTCCGACTTCTCAAACCGAATGGAAGGGCTAAGTTCGGGTGTCACCGAACATCGAGATTTCAGGCGTGGTTGTTAATCGATTTCACCCATATGTGGTACATGTCATCAGGGTGTTAGAAATATTACACACCGAATTTCATTGCAATCGGTCGAGTACTTCCTGAGATATGGTTTTTGGTCCATAAGTGGGCGACGCCACGCCCATTTTCAATTTTTAAAAAAAGCCTGGATGCAGCTTCCTTTTGACATTTCTTCCGTAAAATTTAGTGTTTCTGACATTTTTTTTAGTCGGTTAACGCACTTTTAGTGATTTTCAACATAACCTTTGTATGGGAGGTAGGCGTGGTTATTATCCGATTTCTTCCATTTTTGAACTGTATATGGAAATGCCTGAAGGAAACGACTCTATAAAGTTTGGTTGGCATAGCTATAGTAGTTTCCGAGAAAATTACGTCCAAATATGCCCCTCCCTAATGTGATCCTTTGTGCAAAATATCATTTTAATATCTTTATTTRTGGCTTAGTTATGACACTTTATAAGTTTTCGGTTTCCGCCATTTTGTGGGCGTGGGAGTGGGCCGATTTTGCATATCTTCGAACTTAACCTTCTTATGGAGCCAGGAAATACGTGTACCAAGTTCCATCATGCGGATTTCAACTCTACTCGTCACCCTGATCACTCTGGTATATATAACCCTATACTTGACTCTTTTAGTTTTAGGACTTACAAACAACCGTTATGTGAACAAAACTATAATACTCTCTTTAGCAACTTTGTTGCGAGAGTATAAAAATGGAAATCATTGTATACCTGTTTGGAAACCATTCCTGAACTATGTTTGTGAGAATATGTTTCAAAACAAAAATAAATTTAAATTCGGGGTAATATTTACTACTTTCTGACCGATAAATCCGCCATGGAAAACTTTTGTTTATAAGCTAAATTAACTTATTATTGCTATTCGTCCAGATCTACGCCTCCCATTTATTGAAAATTGAAATTGAACGAGCTGGAAATAGTTTGGTGGCAACTCAAGCCTCTCCGGACACTTTAACCAGACTTTTGTAGTTTTTTATTAACGAGCTTTTGATTAAGATAAAGCTTTAAGATTTTTCGAATACAATATTTCCACGCAAATGCATATCTTGCGTTTATATACTTTCGGTTAAGTATACTTTCATGAACTTGTGCCACATGGAAACTCTGTTTTTTACTCCACTGCCACTCCACGTCTCCTCGCGCTCGATCGTAGCTCATCGATATTTACTACCAGACAATAAATAAGTTCAAACGCTAGTGTGAATGTGAACCAAGCTGCAATTTGTACAACAACAATGCGCACGACTGCCATGTTTGCGCGTGAAATTTGTCGCGCGAATGAGCCACTACATCAGCGTTCGCATGAACTATAGCTGTGGATGAGCGAGTTATGCAGCGTTTGTATGCTAAGCGACAGCTGCGTGACATGCAATGCAATGCCAACCACAACAACAAGCGCTAACTGTTAATGTATAGCTAAAACTATGCTTCGTGCGAAATTGCCTAAATACAACGCCTGAGCGCCTAAATTGCCGCTACGCTTTTATTGCGAATTTAGCTGTGACCTTTTGTCCGTACGCTACGCCTGCTGTGTCTAACCTCTGTCACACTTGTCAGCGTAGAAATTTATTACGTTGTTGTAGTTTTTATTTTGCTACGCAGCCTTGTTGTGACAACCATTAGCAGGTCTTCAATGAGCGGCCGCAAATTTAATAGCATTTCGAAAATTCGATTTTTCCACACAAAAACAATGTTAAATTTCACGCTGGTCATTTTATGAACGGCCGGCTGCCAGCGTTTCATTGTTTTTATTGAATCATTGATTTATTTAAAGCGCGCTCTTGCTGGATGTGGGCAACGCGCGCCAACCACATCCGCTTTTGGCCGACCAATGCGGCCCTCACCAACGCCTGAACACCCCTCACCGCATGTAGTTGCTTGCGTAAATGCCCACTTCCTGTTGCATGGTTGGCAATTTTTAAAATTAATAGTTTTTAAAAACAGTGTCAGTCATACAGTTGCACCCCGCAAACGTATGCGCCAAGCGCGCGCATTGCAGCAGCTCTTCGCCAGCACGCACTCATACATATGCACGCGCCGACAAAGCTATATGCATTGTTGACCTTTGGCTCGTGTCCAGCCAAATGGATGTGTGGACAAACAAGCGCACGAAAAAGCAGCGTGTGCCGGCACTCTCACGGCAGGGCGCCAGCATTTATTCAATTAAAAAGGATTTATGCGCCTGTTAATTTTACAAAAGGATTTCTTTTGGGGTTGCAACGCGCCGCACGGACTCACTTTGCAAATACGCGCGTAGGCCGGCACAGCCCTACAAATAAATGTGCACATACACACATATATTTCCGTACTCATGCTTACACACATGCACATATTCAGCACAACTATCCTCGGCTTACACTCATCCCTTTCGCCAATTGCCGCTATACATTCCAATCCAATTTAAGGCGCTTGTTGTTGCCGCAACTGGTTCGGTTGAAGTGTAATCGTATTTACTGGTTTTTTGATTGCATTAAAATTCCTCAATATTTATGCTTAGCACATTTAAATATTATATAAAGCCGAACAATTTACATTTGAACTTATACGCTTCGGTTCAGATGCGCATAAATTGTGAAGGGACGCCAGCGGGAAGGGCGCAATGCTTCCTCAGAGAGATGTGGCGCATAAAGATTTCTTAATTAAGAAAATTGCTTTTGCGCTCAAATTGAATGAAATAAATTGCTAAACGGATTTGTTAGAGTGCTGGGTTTTAACTATGCTGTTAATAGGTAGTGAGTCCTGTTTTCATCTAAATAATATCTTTGTGTTAGCGATCCCTTAAAGCTCTGCTTGGGTTCGAAAATGTTCAACACTTTCTGTCAATATTAAGTAGGATCGCTCTTTTGTAAGCTAATTGTCTATCTTGATCCTTTACCATTAGCAGACGGCACCTACCTTAAGGTCAACGTATTTTTCCATATCTTTACAATAGAAAACATTTCAAATGATCTGACGAAGGCTAGGTTAGATGGTTGAAATCTCATGATGGCGAGATATCACTTCTAGACTGCTGCTGGACCGACGCTTGCTGAGTTGGTTCAACGGAACCCATTTCCATTCTGCAACGAAGAGCTCATTAGATGTCTTACGATTTAACCTGGCTCAAAAGGACTTTGTGATTGCACAGTTCAACGTTTGCTGAGCTTATCCAACGAAACCCATTCCCACTCTGCAGCTGGTGAGTTTGAAGTACCTGACCTAGCACGCCCTACTGTCTGATAGTTTCCAACAATACCTTTTTGAACGAGCCTACAATGCAGTCAAAACAAGTTATAACTCGATAAGTAGTCGGAGTGAATACTGCGGAACAGTACATCTACTGCTGCCTTCATGGTAGCAACTTCTACTTGGAGGACGCTGCAGCGGTCAGGGAACATACAATTGGAGTTGATGTATGATTCCCGAAAGTATATGTATTCTTTCTTTCTGTGGATGTATGCGAGCAGATAAATTCCAGCGGGAGCACGGTGATTTGGTAAACTAAGCCCCAACCACAATGTGCTGCGACTCGCAGCCATTTAACTCCCAACTTCTCTGAGTTTAAGAGCAGCTTTCGCGATGACACCCCTTCTGACTATGCATCAAGGCGTTGAGAGCCATAGTTGTTGTGGTTCGTAGTGTACCGCCCATACTAATCAGAGCCGCTTGTGCAACGCTCGCCAATTTCTTCGCAAGCGTGGTCTTTTCCAGCACCCTACATGATACAAAAATTGCAGTGAACATAGCTTGACAATAGTTTTATAAAGCTAAAAGACACGTCATATAATAGCTTCTCTGCGGCAGTAAAGTGCAACCAATGCCTTACTTACTCTTTTCTCGATATTGGGTTTCAACGAGAGCTTGCTGTTATCAGAACGCATACATTTTCATCAGCCCAGTTATTTATGATGTTAACGAATGAAAGCAATCAAAAGTTATTTATGTAATAGATCCATTCGTAAGTAGAATTTACTCTAAAATGTCGCAAGTGTTCATTAAATCCGAATACCTTATCTAAAAAGGAACCTGATAAAAGCTAGTTTCATCACTATTGAACCAACTTTGAAAATGACTTTGATAAAGGCACAGTTCTAAATTCTATCACCAGATCTAATCTTTTGGTTTGTTGAGTTATAATCTCAGAAACGTATACAGACTAGAAAACGTTGCATTACTATTGGTTGATCGAGTAAAGTAGAATTTTGTAACAGTATGAATTATACTGAGGTAAATCAAACGACGATCGCAATGCGACTCCTTCAAATGAATGAATGAAAAATTTGATCAGCTAACTACAAATATGAAACCAGTTAATCGCCAGATTAATTTGGTGAGCTGGTATAGCTTGCTCTAAAGAATATTGACATTTCGATGGTTGTAATTAGCAGCATCCGTAGAGATCCTTCAAATTTTGTCTACAAAATTTCACACTCTCCATAATTATTAGCTGATTTAGTTTTTTACTTTGTGTAGTATGTTAAGCGCACAGCAGGATTTCGAAGTCACTTTTTCATTTGCTCACTTCTAGATTTGACTGATGCGCCTAACTTTTGACTTCAATGGACCTTTGAACAAAGTTAGCCCGACAGGCTTCACTCAACTTTGCTAAACTGGTACAAATGAGCTTGAGCGGCAGTAGTATAGAAGAAGACGACAATTCCTTCGGTTATTTTATGACTTTTTGGTGGTTTTTACCTTTGTATCATATGATGAAATTATGTTTGGGCGTGTTTTACCAAATCTGAAGTAGAATTTGTATTTTCAGTTAGATGGATATACAGATTAGATCTGAACATTTAACAGGTTATAAATAAATACCAATTGGTAAACATTTTCTTTCCGCTTGCTTTCATGCCTTGTTGAGCGGTTTTACAAGAGCAGCTACCTTCCATTTTAACGAACGAATTTTTAGTGGTCTAAAACCAAAACTACAATAAAAAAAAACAATTTGCTTTTAGAACACAAACAAAATATCTCGTAAGACATATTTGCTTATTTATCGGCCACTAAGATCGCCAATTAAAAACCACAACAATTTTTCCCCCATCTAACAAATCAATGTTGCACCAGATTTCAGCAGTTCCGCGCTCACTTCATTACACCAACGTTAAGAGCACTCCGCAAACAACTTGACTTTCGATTCAAGTGCGGTTTGATGGCTGTTTGCCTAGAAGAATTCTCGAAAGCGAGTCAATCAACGCAGGTAGCAAATTCTTGTGTCTAAGAAAGGAGAAATCAAAGGATCAAAGTGAGTTGTTCCACTATAGGTGGCCGTTTCGCTGTAAGAACTCAGCTATTTGTGTGTATGTTTCTAAATACTACAACAAAATCATATTGTTCTCTAATCTAAGCAGAAAAGTTGAAAAGGAAACTCGAGAAGTGACTACAAGTGCACATCAGCTCTTGTTTTTTTTTTTTTTGTTGTTTGGTGCCGTGTAGGCCTAAAGGTAGCAGCAGTTAAAGTATGAAATTTCATACTGCTTTCTTATTATTTTTGTTTTCATGTCAGCTTGTTGTTTCGTTTTGGTTAGGGCGATAGACAATTGGCCTTTATGTGAGACAGCCATTGGCAATTTCTGTGTTTACATTTTTGAGCAAAAAATCAAAAAAATAATAAAATAAAATAAAAATAAAAGAAATATGTTTGTAATTTTTGTATACTTTCTAGGTTATTGTTTATTATATGTTACAAAATATAGCTGTATGTAGAATGTCATGTACTACATATATATGTACGTAAATATTTTATATACCAGACATTTATAACTAGCTAATTATGTAACAACTGTTCGCGATGCCAAGGGAATGTGTTAATGATACTTTTAGACGCCTGCGCGCATGCGATATGGCTGTCAGGTGGTCAGTGACAGCGTCGTGACTGTATGAGGGAGGCGAACAAGAAATTATTTTTTGTACGTTCTTTTGAGAAGTGAAGAAATAAGAGACATTTTGAAACACAAATTTGATCGATTACTTTGTTTTTTAGTAGGCAATAGGTTAGCTTAGTTTATACGCCATACATATTAGTCCTTAGTAAAGTCAAATTCAGTTTAATTTGAGGTGAAGAATTAGCCACACAGGACGTCAACGTTTTTTCCAAGCTTTAAGAAAGACTTGACTAGTCCTTAGAACTCCAAAGTTCCTAGATACTTGAGTCGAATTCTAGTTAGTGCTGGACAAATACATTGGAGGTTTTCCAGCATCACCAGAACTGTTTGGCTCGCATATGATTCCAGTGGTTTGTGACGAGGCCAATAGCCGTCCGGCAGTCCCTTTAAGACTGTGCTAGTAAGAAGCAAGCAAGTTTTCCTAAGGGTCCATTCCATCTCGCCCTTTCGTAAATTTCGTTGTATATCGTTCTTAGTGATTTCCGCATTTTCCGTGTAATTGCTCTGCAGCTATGCGGATGGCACTTTTGGCTTTCCTCAGCTGAGCTTGGTATATGGAGGAAAATTTTCTTCATTTTTTAATAAAATTTTATGGTAAATAATCTGAAATTGTTGAATGAAAATGAAAATATCAAAAACTAGCATCTCATTCAGACTTTCATATCTTGTGATGCAATTTGATTGAAATTTTGAGTTTTGATTGTAAGTTAGTTTAATGGGACATTCCTTACAGAAGTATCTATTGGACAGCTTATAAAGCCGTTACCTTATTATCGAAAAACCTTCACAATTCGACTAGGCGTATTGAGCCCATAATAAATTTTTTCAGAAGGCTTTTCTCTTGAGTTGCTTTAAACTCTGTCTTGTAAAGGCTAGACAATGATGGAGCAAATGCCGGGGCTGTTTCCAACTCACATCCCTCCATACAACTGTGATAACTTGCATACGAGAATCCTTTTTACCTTACCGCATAAATGCTTTTTGGACAATGTCCACTAAGAAATCCTAGGAAAGAGCCTAGTTGAACTTTGTTAAGGGTAAGTAGTTCAGTAGAGAGCTGAAATTTTGAAGATGTGGTTTTTAATCTAGCTAAGCACGTAGAAGAAGATTCGTTTTGAAGACCTTAGGGAATTAGCAAATATGTGTGTCATGTGTAATCCTGCTTCATGTAAACCACTGTAAGGTAATAGTAAAAAAAAACTAAAGGAATTTATGTTTTGTCAAAATATGTTAATAATATAGAAAAATATCTTGCCTTTATAAGAGTTTTGGAAAATCTTATTATTAGTCCGCTAAGCTCTAGAAATAATAATATGCAAAGAAAAAAATCTGCAGCGCGGTAGTGATAGCTTGGTCGAATGCTGATACGCATCGAAAACATATCCGGTTGGCACCTCTCGCTCTGACATACCAATACAGGAGTATGTTACTATTAAGTCGCTGAGTAACAATATTCAGAACAAGTTATCCTAGTTGAAACAAACACTTTGAGGTTAAGGTTTTTGCAAAAATCCATAATTAAACAAAAACTTTTGTAAAACTTCTTTTAAATCAGCAGCCTATATTTTTCTATGCATAGACTTTCTAATTTCTCTCTTATTTATTCGAGTAAAAGTTTACTTATAGTCCACCAACCCTTTAACATTTTCAAACTAATACTTGAATCAAATTTCTTAAACCGCATTTAATACTCATCAAAAAGGGTATATTTTCCACCGTATGTACACAGGCAAACAACTTTATTTGTCACTCATGGGTTTTTTGTTTCATTTCTTGATTTTTAACAAAAATGATAAATTAATTTCCTTGCTTGCTGGCAACAATAACTCAATCTACTCTATGGTATGTTTCTTTGTATTCGCAATCTTTTGTTTGCCCCCGTTGGTGTTTTCAACATATTTCAAGGTTTGTTGTTCTCTCTTTTATCGAGGTGAAATAATAAATTGTTTTTTAATAGCTTTATTGCAAATGTTCTATTATTTATAATGGTTGTGTAAGATTTATTTTTCAAGCACTTTAAAGAGTGTTTTGTGTCAGGGTTTCAAATGATTTCTCAGGAGAAGGAAAGGCTAAAATAGGGGATGTAGTTAAAGGATAAGAAAAAAAAACTTTAGGTGTCAAAAAANAAATAACAATAAAATTTATAGAACAGTTCTCGTATGAAGCGTTTTACATTTTTCCTTTTTACAATTATTTATTCTTAGAAAATTTTTTAGAACATCGTATTAACTTCCAAAAGGGCTTTAACAAAAAAGACAACAAAATTTGGATGACAAATCGTAAAGGTACTAGTAGAGGCTCTTCTCAATGAGTAGTGATTATTAGATCTCGTCGAAATCTATGCCTTGAAGTGAATCATTTGAATATACTTTGCGAAGTTTAATGAAACCGAGTCCTATTTCTGTCGTTCTCCAAAAAGCATTACTGGGGAAAACTTTATGATGCGACGGTTGGCGTGCATCTTGTACAACATCTACTGTTAATAAATATAATATCTTTCACGAAAAGGTTAAGAATCTATACTGTTATTGTACCGGAGAACACATGGCGGAGTTAAACAAACAGTCTAGGTTTAAGGCATACATTGTTGGAAAGCATATGGAGTTTCTGTCTAATAAAAATTAAAAGATGATTGAAGAATTGTTTAGAAGTAATCAACGAAGATAGATGCCAAGCGTATGAACGATCTTTAAGCGAATAAATGATATTTCATAGCATAGTAAAGAAAATCAAAACTTGATGGAACGAGCTACCTGGGTGCAAAACTGCAAAGTCAAGTGCCAAACGGTAGATTGGAAGAACACAAAACTTGATAGAAGAGACTGTGGGTATATGATCGGAATACTAACAATCGAGAAGATTGTTGAGTATGTCTAGAGCAATGCTCCAAGGAACAATGGAACATCTCTTATGCACCTGCCACGCATTGGTGTCTCCACGGTAAGAAACACAGCAGAAGTTATCGATACTGAGGCCACAGAGTCTGGTAAAATTCGCGTCAAGCATAGGCAGGACTTAACATTAGGTATCGCAAAGGACCCAAACTTAACCTAACCTTAGCTATATGAAATGTATGGGAGTCTCGACGTAATAAAGCGAAAGAATACAGTTCTCTCCAGTTCTCAAAATTTATAATGGCTAGTGCTGAAAACACTAAGCGGCGAAGCATGCACTTCATCTGACGAATAAATATCGAATAGAAAATGAGATCGACAGTAGTCGGTGGTGCGGTTTGATCTGAATTGATTGCTTCGGTTCAAATTTCTGGAACATGTTCTTCAAATTATTTGCATAGGCAAAATCTATCATCTCGAAAATTTTGTTCTTATAAAAATTTGTCTTGAAATAGCTTCAAAATTTACAACATTTTTTTAAAACACTCTGGCTAATTTCCATAAGAACGAATTTTAGCTACTTATAATAACTATATCGGCGACTTTTCTATTTTTAAACAACTTTATTTCACCAACTTGGTATTTATACCACACTGTTTACACCTGCCTCTGCAGTTGTGCCCACAAGTGCTCGTATCTAAATGAGATTCGCCATGCTCATCAATGTTTCGCTTATCTGCGTTATGTTTCACAGCTGAAAGGTGGCGGCCAAAAATTGTGCAAAGGGAAGGCAAACAAAGAAAAGGCGCAAATAATGAGCGAATGTGGGTAAGTAGGTAAACGGCGCGGTGAAATAATGAAAAAAAAAAAAGGAAACTCTAATGTCTTTATTGACAGCTACTCAGCGTGAACACAAGGTTCCTCAAAGCACAACAGGACACTTATTCATTAATTTAGTTATTATGTATGATAAGTGATGGATTTGTGCCGAGTTTTAAGGCAATTGTTGATTGATATATGATAGTGTGGTTAGAAGTATATTATGTGGATTTGAATGAATAATTATGCTCTATTTATATTCTGAATTATCAAATTAAATTTTCTTGCTCATACTCTTCTCATATTTTTGCATAGTTTGAGGCGTTATTTCACTCTTTTATTAATAATTCTATTTGTAGTTCCCAAATGGGTATTATAAATATGAGATACAGAGATCAAAAAACTTTACATAAGTAAATTCTTATTAATATTAATTATTTTATCTACGTATATAGCATAAGCCATGGTAATATGTTTGCAGTTTAAGAAAATAATTTTATTTCTACGTCATTGCTCTCGATTAAGAATGTAAAATTTTAAATATTATCGATATATCTAAAGTAACAAGTCGAAATTTTGATTATCGATATGCTAAGTAAAATATCATGACCGTATTTACTTGTATACGAAAATTAGAGGCACTGTTTCTTCCACGTTCATCCCCGCTATCAATTACCATTGTTCATTTGGAACTACAAATACCAAAAAATCTTAAAAGACAAAATATTTCTATACTAGTTTCAGTTTTAGTCTGATATTCTCTAACAACAGTCTCTGCCATTTTTAATTTTTTCAGATATCGAACTGAAATTTCGCTCACGTCTCAAGAATTTATTCAATTGTCGGTACCGTCGATATCGGATCACTATAGCATATAGCTGTCATACAAACTCAAAAATCAAATGTATGTATTTCCACATTGAGCGTTTTCCATAAAGTTAACTATATCGCCGGCTTTGGTCGTTGCAGTTTTTATTTCAAATAAAAATGACATATTTGTGATCCCAATTTGCAGATGAAACCGTATAAAAACACCTAATTCAAATATAGTCGAGAAAATATATATAAATCGCAAAGATTTAGAGTTCACAACATACAAGAACTTTTTTCCGATCGTTCGGTTTGTATGGTAGCTATATGCTATAGTAAGCTGATCTGAACAATTTCTTCGAAGATTACATTGTTGCCTTCGAAAATAATCTATACCAACTTTCGTGAATATATCTTGTCAAATGCAAAAGTTTTCCATACAAGAACTTTTTTCCGATGGTTCAGTTTGTATGGCAGCTATATGTTATAGTGGTCCGATATCGGCAGTTCCGACAAATGAGCAGCTTCTTGAAGAGAAAATGACGTTTGCAAAATTTCAAAACGATATCTTAAAAACTGAAGGACTAGTTCGTATATATACAGACAGACGGACATGGCTAAGTCGACTCAGCTCAACATACTGATCATTTATACTCGTATATATACTTTATAGGGTCTCCGTCGGTCCCTTTAGAATGACTTTAATGTCAGAAGTAGAGGTTGTGAATCAAAGAATTTTAAATTTTCGTTTTCTGACCACCCTTATACATAATTTTCTCTCATTTTGATATATCAAAGCTGAAATTTGTATCCTTTAACTTCCCCTTTGCCAAATGTAATTCTGTGTGTGTTTAAGAGCTTAGCAAATTACTTGATTAATAATTTGTTCAATGCGAATATTATTATGTGGTCACTTTCTGCCTGCTTGGTCTCTTAATCACACTAAAGCGTGCATATATGTACTATGACAGATATATAAGTATCTGGTATCCTGTGGCAACACATGCGAGTATTACTTCACATTGTATGTATACAGCAGTTAATGGTCAGTTTCAGAAGATTAGCTCGGCGCTTATTAGATTAAACTGACTATTCAATTAGTAATCATAATAATTATATTAATTACACTCTCATTTGTATTTATACGTGTTCATTTGGAAGCCTTTGTTTAATTACTTTTAACCTTCACTTTGTAAGTACATAATATATGTAGAGTCTTCTGGCTGCATTTCATTAATTTATATTTACTGTAGTCTATTAGATATTTACTTTTGATAAATTCAGTCGATTATTTCAAAAAAGAAGTCTTTTTATTGGGTCTATACAAGAAAACATATAATACATATATAAGGGTCAAGAACCCGACTTACTTTCATATACCTCTATCGTTGCTAATGAGGTACGTGGTGGAAAAGAACCATCGCAAGTCAAATGGAATCGGCGATTCTTGATCAAGTGGTAGTTGAAATTAGTTCTATTGGCCGGAAAGTGATATTGCAAGCAAGTGGATCAAGTATATTCTTTGATACAGGCCGATAGTCTTAGCTACTAGTTGCCTTGCCAAATGAAATGTAATTATTTATAATTATAGTTCAAAAAATTAAAAAAA
>NW_017537045.1:3293774-3297395 GCF_001853355.1 Bactrocera latifrons | reverse complement strand
AAATAAATAAATAAATAAATATTCTTTGATGGTTTTTATAAAGTCTATCAAGATAACATAGAAGCCGAAAATGAAGCACTGCTACCTGCCGTGAAGAAAGAGGAAGCGTGCAGGAAAACGATAGAAAAAGAGGGCTAATATCCCAGCTCAAAGGTCGATGGGAGAATTGACTGCTACCACTGGAAGATACAGGAGTTTAATTGTTGTGTCATCAGCGACTCTAACGTTGCTATAATGCTTATAATGCTATTGACAAACCGTAACGGTTCATGAAGACTCGAACCTCGATAGCGTTAACACGATCGAAGAAGAAGTTTTCCTATGCTCTTCGCGTTTGAATGGAGGTCGGCTTCGGCTAAAGGAAAAATGGCTTAATACCAAGAGTACTACGTATCGTTTCTGCAATTCTCGTCCAAGTTCTAAATTTGTGCTATGAAAAAGGAAGTGGTAATGAAGCTTCAGAGTCTGCTTAAGCGGGCCATACTTGACATAGTGGATCGCAGCTGAAAATGAAATTATTTCCAAATAGCAGGTGTACCTACCTCGCATGATAAAACCGGGAGATGCGCTACCACTAAGCCACTGTTGCAAATAGAAGTATGTCGAAAATTATGAAATGGGAAGACAAGGTTTGAAAATAAAATGAAAATCTGATAACAGTTAAATATTTGGATAGAGTACTGGACTTCAGCGAACAGATATGAAACAAATGATAATGATAGGTGACAAAAAGGTCTCAATTACTAAAAGAAGGCTTTACGTCAGCTATTACTCTATTTGGGTATTTGTCGTAACTTATATACGACAGGTTAGAGGTCCATGCCACTAGTGATATATTTATTAAGGTAAAATCAACGTCTTTACGTTATATCGGTTTTCATAGTTATGGATTAAATGTTGAAGCTCCCGAAAGCTTCCAAATGCTTCGAAGCTTAATAATCATTCTAATTTAGGGTGGGTCATAATGTTGCCCAATCCACCGAGCGGCAAACAGATCATAATATTGTGGTAAAAAATAAAAAAAGAATAAAAAACCATATAAAAGGGAAGGGTTTCAGACTGCTTCGAAACCCTGTTTCACAACCTATGCGACTCTTTGTGCGGCTTCTCGTTTTAGCCCACGTTTATGCTAATAAATCACAATTTTCCTCACCTCTCCTAATTATACTTTAATAGTGAAAGTTTAAGGGTTGAATCTTTATATTGAATTTTGTATAAGAGCTGAGAAGTTCGTAATGACATTTTCGTAGTAACATATTTTAGTCTTCGAAACAAAAGAAGTCTTGCATACACTTTCTGACTACTAGGGTAGTCTTTAAATGTGAAAATGTGAGCTTTTGGCCACTGACATTTCTAATCAGAATCAAAATTTTTGAAACCTCAATATATTTTTTAGTTTCGATTTAATTTCACTTAAGTTTATAAAGAAAATTTTTTTTAGTTTTTATAGAAGAATTCTCTGCATTTTAGTACATACTAGTTGGAATTTATATATGACATATTTTATTACAGTATTGCGAAAAATATTAGTATATCTAAAAACGTATTAACTTTCTGAGAGCCACCCTAGCTTTTACGCATATAAGCTATTCTTTCATTAAATTCTGCAAGAAACTTTGCAATGTCTACATTTAACCTTTCCGGGAACAAAACGCAAACAACACAAAAGAAGGCTTCCAATGGCCACTAAATTACTATAAGAACGTATAATTAGAAGAGGTGAGGAAAATTGTGATTTATTAGCATTACCGTGGGGTAAAACGAGAAGCCGCACAAAGAGTCGCTTCGGTTGTGAAATGAAATTTGCAGAAGTTAACGCGCTTCACAGCACGAAAGTGAATGAAATAGTTTGTATAGTGTGGCAATTTAAATGTTGGCAATGCATAGTTATTGGCGTTAACGCCCTCTCTATGTGTATATGACCGCCCGGTGTGCGCTTGGTCCCCGATGACCTTATTATTACCACCTATAGCAGCTTAAGCATTTGTGTCGTAAAGGTAATTAGCTGCAGCCAGCATGAAAAAGGAGTCGACAATCGATGTGTACAATGCTCGCTTTTCGAAGCTCAGATAACAGCAAATTACGCTTAAACGCTTTGCAAACGCCCAACAAAAACAGGACGACAGAAAGAGAGAGCTAAAGAGCTGAAAGACGAAACCAAAGGCACGATTTTTAAAAGCATCTGAATATATATATATATATATATATATACAAATATATTTGGTTGTTCATATATGTAAGTGTTTATGTCTAACAGGATGCCACAGAAAAAGTGGCGAAAGAAAAATTGCAATGAGCGAAAATACTCTACCGCAAAAATCCTTAATTAACTGTAGCAAACAATGTGACCGCATGTGCAGACGCACACTCAATCAAATATACACTTATATATTTGCAACCGCCTGTTTGCTGCAACAAAGAAACGCTCTGTGGTTACATTAGCAATGCAGTCAGGATTGCGTATGTATGTATATTCAAAACCACACACTCATACTCTTACAAGCACAGGACCACAGTGGCATTAAAAAGGTGCGAACGCCCGAAATTAAACACCACAGTGCAAATAAGAGGCACAAAAGTTGCAATGATAAATCGCATTAAGATGTAAGGCGAGTCGCAAGGTAGCATACAAGAGAGTAGGGCGAAGCAGACGACAACTGGAGTCGCTAGGCTGAGTTGTATATAGATAGTCATATACTTAGTTGCATATAACGGAAATAACCTGTAATCGAAAAAATTGGGTATTTTATTGCGGCCTTAATTCAAAGAAACCTCTCGTAGAGTAAACTGAAACCACGAAGACACCTTTGGACTCATCATTACGGAGTCCATTCCAAAACTACCAAAAATAACCTTCTTAAATCGGTTACAAATAAATCTTATTTTTAGACTCAAAATCCAACATTAGCTCCGAAAAGTGGGAATGTCGAAGAATTTGCAGATATTCAAAACGTTTTGCTTCAATTGGCTAGTAAAGTATTAATTTTTACTGAATTAGACCTGATCTGAATGAACTACGATCTGGCAGTGACTAATAAAAATTCCCCTTATGTGAAGAATCACGCTTTCTGCAGCTTAAGTACCACTTATACATCAAAACAGATACACTGCCTATAACAATCTCCCAAAACTTCCAGCCCATTTTTGTAATGCGCCAATCCTTTACTATCGATAACTCACTTGTGATCTGTGTGGTCACGCTAGAAATCAGATCCCAAGCATATCCGTACCATGTGTACCTAAGTAAATTGAAGCATAATTCTTAAAGCTTTTTGTCACAGTTTTCATTGATTTGTATTAGTGTGACTTCCGTCCACAAAGCACTCGCATGCCTAATTTAAGTCGAACAATTGATTTGATATCTACCTAATCTATTTGATATCTAAAGAGACTTATCCCGATTATTATCTCTTAATGGTAATCAAAAATAATTATGTGGTTTTTTGAAGATTTCGTCCGTAACAACCTATTTTGAACATTTCCTGGTTTCACGTATTCGGTGCTTGTGGAATTATTACAAATTTCACTTACGAATGGTTTTTTTCGCTTGGCTGCGAGTCCGGATAGAAATTTTTGGTATCAGCATCAACCAAAAAACAAAAAAAAAAAAAAAAAAAAAAA
>NW_017537045.1:3284262-3293224 GCF_001853355.1 Bactrocera latifrons | reverse complement strand
AGCTCAAAAATGGAAGAAATCGGATAATAACCACGCCCACCTCCCATACAAAGGTTATGTTGAAAATCACTAAAAGTGCGTTAACCGACTAACAAAAAATGTCAAAAACATTAAATTTTACGGAAGAAATTTCAGAAAGAAGCTACACCCAGCTTTCTTTAAAAATTGAAAATGGGCGTGGCGTCGCCCACTTATGGACCAAAAACAATATCTCAGGAAGTACTCAACCGATTTCAATGAAATTCGGTATGTAATAGTTTCTTAACACTCTGATGAAATGCACGAAATATGGGTGAAATCGGTTTACAACCACGTCTTCTTCCAATATAACGCTATTTTGAATTCCATCTGATGCCTTCTCTGTATAATATCTCTGTATAATATATACATTAGGAAATATGCCCCTCCCTAATGCGATCGTTTGTGCCAAATTTCATTTTAATATCTTTAGTTTTGGCTTAGTTATGACACTTTATAGGTTTTCGGTTTCCGCCATATTGTGGGCGTGGCAGTAGGCCGATTTTGCCGATTTTGTTTTTTCTTCGAACTTAACCTTCTTATGGAGCCAAGAAATACGTGTACCAAGTTTCATCATGATATCTCAATTTTTACTCAAGTTACATCTTGCACGGACGGACGKACAGACATACATCCGGATTTCAACTCTACTCGTCACCCTGATCACTTTGGTATATATAACCCTATATCTGACTCTTTTAGTTTTAGGACTTACAAATAACCGTTATGTAAACAAAACTATATTACTCTCCTTAGCAACTTTGTTGCGAGAGTATAAAAACGATAAAAAATATATTAAATTAATAAAATTAATAAAATATATTTAAACGGACTTTACTGCTTTAGCATCTCCAACGTCTTCTCATATATGTACATATTGAATGATTTGAACGTGTAGAAATTGTGCGGAAATTTATTTGAAAAAAATTGTTTTATTTTTCTGTCAAACCGAACTCACCTTAATGCTTAAAAATCCTCTGGTGTTTGTAGAAAATAGCATTTATTTAGGAAAATAAAAAATCCAAATATATTAAAGCCTCTATTTAAATAAGACTGAGCTTAAACTGTACATATATTTTCTATAAATATAAATAAATTCACATGCTGTCTTGCTTTGCAATATTCGAAAGGCGTCAAAGGTCCTTCTCTGCGGCGGCTGTCTGCTTCGGCAATTCCCATTAGCGCACTGCCTTTGTCAAACGAAACCGAAAGTAAATTTCCTCTATATCCCATAACTAATATACAAATATAAGTAAATATGTAAACACAGGCTCATAAAGCAGCTATGCACACTTGGGCAACAACGCACGACTGCAGCAAGGACATCGACACCCACGCTGTGCCCCCTCCAGCTGCATTGCCCGCATCCAAGCTAATCAATAAGTTTCATTGTGTTGGCAACGCAACTCTATTCGAGCGCTTCTTCACCATTTGGCTGCGGTCTCCGGGACTCTCTAGGGTGGCCTGCTGTCGGCTGACTATTTCGATGCGGCTGGCAATGTGTAACACGAGTCGCCAATTGTGGTGTGGCTTTCTAATGAGCTCACTGCTCTAATGAATGGACTGGTTGTATGTGCTCCGTTACCGGTTCGGCAGAAATGTGGGTGCGCAAATACAGAGACACGCACATACCTATAATTATTATAGGGCATAAATGTGTTTGCTGCAGCTATTTGTTGACGAATGCAACGGGTATACTATTTCCAGTTGGTGTTCAATATTTGCCCACTGACCTGGTGGTTGCATAATACTCGCTCAGTTTCAAGGATAATATTTCAATTTTGATTTGTGCGATGGCAGCAGTGCGGTGCTGTTGGTGTTGGTGGTGTCTGGTCTTATGGTGTTTAAGGAAACCTAACACTATCAATTACTTCTTCAGTTCATAAGGAAATTATTATAAAAATTAAACATTTAAATAGTTTAGTTTTCTAAACATGATCCTTATACTTGAGTGCAGAAGCCTTATGGCACTTTCTATATATATGTCAAACTCGTAAGCGAAAATCTAATTTTCCTATTAATCGAAGTTCATTCATATCAAAATAGTATCATTGGTAACATTATTGGTTAAAAATAAGGATACATTTTTCTCGAACAATCAGATGGCGGGACTTTTAAAAATTACGGGAAGGTTTCACTACCCAAGACAATTGTTGTAGAGATACTCCCCTGTAAAAAGTAGGTCCACGTTATGTGTTGGACAGGAACATGAAACGATATTACCAACACTAATAATCGAGGTGTTGCAATGGAAAAATGGAGTTACATTTTGGTTTTGGTTTACATTTGGTCCAACGCTGCATGATATGTATAAGACCACCCACCGAACTACTTTGTTTAGTTCAACATATACTCTTCTAACACTAGACCAGCAATTGTTATGGTGTTATTGGACGACGTTTGACTAGAATACAGTGGTGCAATTTTTGTCCTTGTCCAATAAAACAATTGTTTTTATAATCCTTGACAATGTTCAACTTTTGAGATTTTCCAGTGCGGAACATGCGGCTAGGTTTGTTACCAGCTCTGCTTCAAAGCATTGTCTTTTTGGATCACATGGTTCTCAAGTTTTTGCAAGATCCTTATGTTGTATACAGACAGTCTCAACCATAGCAAGCCAAAACATGATTATGATTAAGAAGACCTTCTGCCGCTAATCCAACGTGCACTCCCGACTATCTCAGACTTAGAACCTTAAAAAAATTTCTGTGATTTTGGTATGTTTGTAACTAACTATATATTATTTAATTTTTACTGTGACACAATTATTGTTTGTTACATATAAACTGATGTAGTTGACTATGGAAGGTAGTGTGAAGTTCTCACTTAAAAATATTTTTTTAAACCAACTTTATTCAATTGTTAACTATTCAAATATACCAAAAAAAAAAATAAAAAATTCCGAAAGCGAATTGACTATGGATCAATTTTTCTGCATGAAGGCTTCAATCTCAAATTTATTGCTTCAAAGTTCGGTTTAGTAGCAATTTAAGACAATGAATCATATGCTTTTCATAGCAACGGTAGAACTATCTGAGTTCAGAACACTGATAAAGCATAGGCTCAGCAAATGTAGTTAGCGCTTCCGCTAGTTATTTATAGCTCACGCTGGGGAAAGGGGATTTATGGTATGATTATGGCTTCAGTTGAACTGAGGCTGGAGTGCGAATTTCATTCAACTAATGTTTGCTGGAACTTCTAGGTCAAGTAACTTTGATGCGGTTTGCAAAGAGATGGTTTTTCTTTTTTAATATTCCTTTGTTCCAATATTTTGAGCATGCGTTGGGAAGCTATTGTCCTTTTGCGTTTTTTTTTTTAATATATTCCCATTGATTTGAAGTGTAAGAAACAATATGTTTATTCACTCAAATATGTCCAATTTTATACCTAAAAAAATTTTGTTACAGGGAGTACTTTTTCAATACTTTAATATGGAAGAAATATGGCTGAAAAAACGAATAACTTCCGGGGTGGCCAGAAAAGTATGAAATTGAAGAATTGGGAGCGATGAACATTGTTACCAAACACAATAAGACGTGGCAGAATCTTATGTACCGACTAAAACATGAACATGCATGTCAAAAATGGTAAAAAGGTAGTTGAAAATTAAAGTCCTCTCTTGATGAACACAGACCAAACTCTACAAGTTCTCCATCATACTATATGGTGCAGAGGCATGGCTAATGACATCATCTGATGAGTCGGCCTTTGGATTGTTCCAGAGAAACGTTTTTTATACTTTGCACGTTGGCAAGGACAAGTACGTAGACAATACGGCCATGATGCAAGATCGGTTAAAAACTATTGGGATAAAAGCGACTGCCAAGTTTGCCTCACATGCCTATTGCTAAGGCCTTGCCCCTACAGAATATCATTTGTTCCTGTCGATGTAGAAATAATTAATTTTTGGCCGCCAAACCGGCCAAGCTCTTCTGGGATGTTATACGAAAAATGCCAGATCCCTTCGTAATCTGAATTTTAATGGGTGAAACTAATGACTCATAGACCTGATACAATTCGAAACTTTGGTTGTCCAGGCAAGTACAGCCGAATTATCTTTCTAAGTCCTAAAGTTTTTCAGCTTTTTTTTAGAAAGAGCAATAAGTTTTGTCTTGTTTCATGTGTATATTCACAATTTTGTTTATAGGTTGAATTATTCGTGCTAAATATATTTAGTTACATATACGTTACATATATGTAGATCAAGAATTATTTTATAAGCACCGATAGGAACTGACAAAAGTCTAGAGCAAGAGCAAGAACAGCAACAATTGTAAAGAGAATATTGCGCAGGATGCATCAGTTTCAATTGACAGTCGTGAGAAACTCATATTGTGGGTTCGGTGCTGCACTCGACAGCGTTAAGTGTAAATAAGAATAAATAAGATGAACAGTCTATAAAATCTGAAGTGTGTAGTCCATAGCAAGTTTTTGAAGTATTGCATAGGTTACTGGAGATTTGATTTAAAAAACGTTAAATATTTTAACAGTTGGATGCTAAAATTGTAGTAAATCTATAGGGGATCTAGTAAACGCTTTACCTTTAACTAGATTCTAATATATTTGTGAAAACCCATAAAGCGATGTTAATTGATTAAGAATTCATTGTTAACTGCAATCACAGAATAGATCTAAAGGATATCATGACATCAATTATAGAGTATATAAATCTTCAAATGTAAATATGTGCTTTATGGATAGATATATGTAGGTAAACATACACATTGTCTATATAAATCTACATTGCCGAGGTGTCTATAAGTATGCTTGCTAAAATCCCAACAAATCCAACATTTGCTGCCTGGCTGTTATTAAAATATTTACAATACAAATTCTGTTATTTGCATGCAAATTTTCGTATATATCCATAGATATGTTCTGTCAGTTATATTTCGGTAGTATGCATGAAACTGGCAACACAACCAAATCATGTAAGTGTGTAAGACATTGCTTTGTATGCTGCTCATTTAGACCGGCTTAATTGACAATGTTGGAGAGTAGGTCAATTAATGCACACACACACGCATATAAAATTCAATATAACGGCACATAGTTATGTATATGCCATATATGAACTGCGTTTGCATTTGCGACTATTTTAAAAATGACTCCCTTGCAAAGTTATGTAATTGTGCACTTGCAAACATCAATGCCAATATCAATAGCCACAATGTTGCATGCACGGCCTTCGCAATCGTTTACCGAGTTGGGGCAATAAAATTTAAATATAATGTTCAAATGATATAAAAGGAACTTCATTTGCAGCCGAAATGTACCAAATTGATTGAACTGCTGCGGAAATCTGTATAACTACAAGGGAGGCAGGTTGAAAATAAACAAAAATAAAGACACAAGACAAAAATTGCTGCTTTTATTGAAAGCCAATGGTGTTGAAATGTTATTTGCAGAAGCAGAAAAGTAGATGAGTTGGAGATTTAAAAATACAAATGGTGCGTTCCAGAAAAACTTTGCCTAGAAATATAAATTGCGAGGCCGACATAACCCAAAAATCTTGTGCAATCAAAATTCTCTAGTTTAGTTTTTGATTTCATTAAATAAATACTTTTATTTTGAGACGAACCGTTGATAAGTACATATTCCAAATGCCATGCAGCTTCATTTCGGCATACGACAGGAAACTAAGATCGACAGACATTTATAAACATAATTGAATAATGCTAGGCAACTGCACAGCTGAGAATACTGGTCGAGCGAGAGATTCTGAGATCGGTAAGTACTGTATTGAGAGTGGTTTGGTAAGTATTTCTACCTATGCGGCAAAATGAACCTTGATAAGACCGTGTAGTTCAGTGGATGTATTGCGTGCGACACCAGGTCAGAATAAACTCGCAATCGCTCAGAAGCTAGTTTTCGACTAGCATCTACTAAGCTCACTCGAATATCTAAGGACAGCCAGAGATGAAGAGAACAATTAGCAGTCCGATGTAAACGTGGCAAGGATGTCCACTCTTTCGAGCTCATCGGCTTTGTGATTTCCAGCAATTCCGCTATGGTCAGGCACCCAGACGAGTCTGACAATAAAATAAAATGATGCTATCGATAGTGAGTGGTACTTCTTAAGTAGCTTTCGGTTCAAAGCAAGTTGCTTTGAATGAATGCTCACCTCCTTGAAAGAGGTTACAGCTTTAAGCAATACATCTATTGCTACCTTAGTGGCAGCCACATATGCTATAAAAGAGCAAGAGTGTTCCGGTAGTCTAAAGTGATCTAGGGTACAAAACTTGAAGGATCTCTCATTACAGAAAACACCTCCTCAACTATTCCACTGAGTTTCGACCCATCCTTGAAAAACTCACTCACGAGAGGTAACCGATAGCTTGAATCAGCGCAACTGGAATATGTTGACAAAATACTGGCTTACTCGACACTATCAATCGCACCTCTCACCGTGGTCCTATTTAGCTCGGTTCTAGTCGTACGCCACGAATACATTAGTGGTTGTAGACCAACAAAATTTAATCAAAAACAAAATTTTTAAAAAGTTCATACACCGTACCATCAAGAAAAAAAACAGATTTCATCATAACGAGAACTTTAGCGAAGCTATCAGCGTTCCAACTTAGGAAGACATTAGTTTAAGCCATGATAATAACCTCAGTTTCCCACAGTTTCTCACACTAACAGGGTTTAAAACTTCAAAGCAGACATTTGTATTTGGTGTTGAGTACCAAACGTTTTTGAGTACCTAATTGCTATCTTGTTCAGAAATGAAAATCTGGGGAACTTCTTCTTCGTCTTTATTCTCGTAGATACCGCTTACGCGGTTATAGCCGAGTTAACAACAGCGCGCCAGTCGTTTCTTCCTTTCGCTATTTGGTGCCAATTCGAGATACCAATTGCAGCTAGGTTCTTCTCCACCTGTTATCTCTACCAGAGTGGAGATCGTCCTTTCCTCTGCTTCCACCGGCGGAATCTAAAATCTTCAAAGCTGGAGTTCACCACCAGGAAAACTTGATCTACCCAGGCAGCCGCTGTCTCTTGATTCACTCGATTCTTCGAATAACTCGTACAGCTCATAGTTTCATCGAATGCGATATTCGCCGCTGCTAATGCACAAAGGCTCATAAATCTTCCGCAAAACCTCTCTCTCTCTCTCTCGGACACTCCGAAAGCTGACTCATTAGATGGTGTCACTGCCCATGCCTCCGGAAAAGTTGCTTTCTGCATTTTTGCGTAGTTTATCTTCGCTCATCTAGCTTTTGTGATCAAAATTTGACTCCACTGAATTTGTGGCGCTCAGAACAGACATGCCTTAGTCCGAAAGCTTTGTATGGAATTCCTCGCCAAATAACAGCGATGACCATACGCAGTTCGAAATTGTATGCGCCGACAATATGAGGGTCATTTCAGCGCAACAAAGCATTAAAGTGTATTTTATGTGTCAACACAGGACTCATGTCCTTAATTATAGCCGCGTATCTTTATGACAAGCGCTGAGTTTAACTGTCTGATGCGAAGAGTTGCCGGCAACAACAAAAAGCACATGTCGACGATCGAGTTATTTTTGTACGCTATAAAAGGATAACAACCGCAAATGGGCGGTAAGTGATGAGGGGGGCTGGTAAGTGTACACAGTGCGCCCGGCTCCATTGCCTTGTACATTGTGAGGCTGTATTGTATAATAAAAAAGGTATATTTGTCCATTTACTGCTTTAAACACAGCCTTTACTCTTGACGCCTTTTTAATCTTCCTTTAGGTCATAGTGAAGCCCAAACCCCATCCACGCCCAACGTCCATCCACCCTTTATTTAACTGTTGCTCTGTCTGCATGCGTTTGCGGCACTCTGACAGGCTTTCACGCCGAAAAATTAAAATAGATTCAGGCGTACATGTCCGGTACATGGATTGCGCGGGCGTTTTTTGGGTTGTTTGGGTAAACACAAACAAGCCTGACCGACACCAGACATTCGCGTACACGCCCACCAAGCACCGCCTGCAGGTTGAGGTTGAAAGTGTAAGTCCAGTGTCAGGGCTGAGTTCATGCGTTTAACATATCTCGTATGCTTGTAGCCAATGTCAACTTTGTTGCTTTCATTAAGCTTGTTGCGCTGTTTGTTGGCTCTTAGAAAAGGTTTGCGTTAGTATTTTGTTAAATTTGATATGCAATACAGTTATTTTCATTTTCATTGCCACAGCCAGGTTCGCTTTTTTCTCTCTGTGTGTTTTATTGTGTTTAACCAGACGCTTTTATGTTGCTCTTACATGTTTCAACGCCCACAAGTATGCTACACTGACTGGTAAATAACATTAATAAAACATATTTAGCACTCGCAGCCGCACAAAAAGCAACAAGAGCAAAGCACTTAGCCACATTCATTTATATATTTATATACATGTGTAACGAGTCTTTGCCGTCTAGCGCAATAATACTCAGCATCTGGCTGTCTATTTGTCTGGCACACGAACTTATGCTACTCTAAAAGTCTTGTCACAAAAAAGCGTACATATGTGCGAGCCGGTTTTGTTGTTGCTTGTGTTGTTATGGCTGACGTTTCTGTGTGCCGTTATTTTTCATTATTTCGATTCTTATTTTATTTTTGCTATTTGTTATAATAATTTTGCTGGCTTCCTTGTTTTGAAGTTGCAACTCTTGCTTTTGTTTTTGTTTCGTGTTGTGACTGGCTTTGTCGTAATTCTTAACGGAGCAAGAACATTTTGTACAGTGTGGCAATAAAATAATAATGAAATATAGTTGTGTTTGAAAAGTTATTTTAAGTATATATAGAAATATATGGTTGCCGTGTGTGAAAGCCCTCTGTTTTGAAGTGGTAAAATCGATGTTGAATATGTTGGAAAATATTACTTTAAGCAAGAAGACCTTACTCCTTTTTATACTCTCGCAACAAAGTTGCTAAAGAGAGTATTATAGTTTTGTTCACATAACGGTTGTTTGTAAGTCCTAAAACTAAAAGAGTCAGATAT
>NW_017537045.1:3266926-3283776 GCF_001853355.1 Bactrocera latifrons | reverse complement strand
TATGTTGAAAATCACTAAAAGTGCATTAACCGACTAACATAAAACGTCAGAAACACTAAATTTTACGGAAGAAATGTCAGAAGGAAGCTGCATCGAGGTTTTTTTTTAAATTGAAAATGGGCGTAGCGTCGCCCACTTATGGACCAAAAACCATATCTCAGGAAGTACTCAACCGATTTCAATGAAATTCGGTATATAATATTTTCTTAACACCCTGATAACATGTGCCAAATATGGCTGAAATCGGTTCACAACCACGCCTGAAATCTCGATTATCACTTTATCATGCGAGAGTATAAAATATTCGATGACACCCGAACTTAGCCCTTCCTTACTTGCAATTTTGTTCTTGCAACATCAAGGAAAAGAATCGTAGAACGATTCGTGTGCGGGCGTTTGAGTCACACTGATCTACAGGGGTTTTTGGAATTAGACATAAGACCGATTTTGAATATAGTTAAGCTCACAATTCATAACTCTATCAATGATTTTTTAAGATTTGCTGTTTTTTATTATTAAATATTTATTTTTATTTTACATTCAAAACATCTGAAGATATGAAACAAAATAACAAATATATTTATAATGTCAGTTTAGTTTTGAAAAATAAGGATACATCGCAGTAAACGGAGAGACAAATATCGCAAAGATATATACATTTCACATATCTCAATTGAACGCATTTTATGCGCTTATCCTTCATAATTTTTCAATTGATAATCTTGTTTTAAGAATCAGTAGTTATCTGCCGCCATAAGACGAAGCTCGCCAACATTTATAGTTTTCTTCCATCATCGTTCTCTCGGCTTTTCTCTATGATTATCTAAATTAGCCGCAAATGTATCCAGATGATTGTCTGACTTGATACTCATATTTGTTATTCTAATTTCAAAGCTTGATAGCAAAAAAAATTTTGACTACAAACGTTTTCCAGACTTGAATGTCCAAAACCTGAATAAGTTTCAGTTCCAGGATCTGTATCTTTCATCAATTGCTGTATTTGATGACCATAGTAGAATTAACTTTTTCCTGCCAAGCCTTGGAAACCTTCTACAAACGTTATTGAGACAAAATTATTCTAAGTCCAAAGTTTTGACAAGTTACTTTATCATTCCTAATTTTTCACGAAAGCACTGAGTTCAAATTGAGCAAATAGCATTGACGCTGAATTGCTCTTAAAGTTGAAGCTACTGATTCCGAATTTCGGTAGTAAATTTTAATTATTTCGACTCGTTGTTGGATCGTATATCTTTCCATGATGAAATGGCAAACGTTAGTGAAGAGAAATTTCAAAAGAACAGGAAAAATATGGGGGCGTTTGTTGTCCCTATCGCTCTACTTTTGTAGTGCCTTATTGAAAACACCTAAATTTCAATAACATTTTTTTTTTAGGCGAAAGAAATTTTGTTTTTATAAATTTTCGATTTTTAAATTTCTAAAGAGCTGGCAACGTTTTCACAATAACGTTTTAAGCAATTTTTAAAAAAGAAATAAACCTTCGTGTCAGTTTTTTACACCCACATGTTCAAGTTAGGCATTAAAATAATCTGATATTCTTATTCTAACGCAAAACTAGTTATACTCGAAAGATTTCAAACTTTGTTCTTTATAAAAAACTATTGCAAAATTAAATTATTTTATTAAATTTTTTAACTGGTGGTAAGGTCATAAAGACAATTATCATTTTTTTAATACTTTCTTAGTACTGGCTCATATCATAGCCATATGTAATGTTCATGTTTACAAAATTAAAACTATTTTTCATATTTAATAAGTGTGGCAACCTAGTAGCAAATGTTAGTTGAATTGTAGCTTTAGAAATCATTTCGACATTTCCATACAACCACTGTTGCAATTCTTTCGCATTTCACAGAAATTTTCATTTGTTTTCAAACAGATTTTGAAATGAATTGGCAACTCTATAATTTGCAGCAACGCCTTTTTTAATTTAAAACAGTAAAAAAAAAAACATTGTACTGCCCTTCTTTTCAACCTTCTTTTCAACCTATTTTGATTTCTAAATTTCAGTTATTTATTAAATTTTTTATTTCGAGAAATATGGCAACGCCTTGCCAACTCTATAATTTGCAATAACTTGTAAAAATACAAGTTTCTTACAATAGTTTTTTAAACCATTTTATAATGTATTTTTAAATATTTACACAATTTTTTTTTTTATTTACAAAAGTATGGCAACCTTATGTACAAACTTTTAAAGGAATATTTTTGAAGCTATCAGCAATTATCAACATATTAAATTTTTTTCAATTTGAAAATTCTAAGCGATTTGAAATTTAATAAAGGGTGGCAACGCTGTTTAAAATTCCCCTAATAAATATCTACGCTTCGTACCCAAGCCATACATCTACGAAATTTGAACTTATTACTTAATTTGGAAAAAACAATTGTAGTATGGTGGCAACGCCATTTTTATTCATTGTCTAACCTAATACGGGACATTGAAAATACATCACAATAACAATACCCAAATCCTCATTAAATTTACATACTTTTTTGCATTGCACCCACTTCTTTCACAAAAAACGTGCCGTTACTTTCACTTTTCACATCAACCACCAGGGAATTTTCTGCTTCGTATGTTTGTTGGTATCCCAGACAGTTGCTTAATACTAAATTTTTGCCAAAAATAAACAATTGTTTAGAGGTTTGGCGTTAGCCACTTGAGACTGTTGAGCTAAGAATATAAAAAGGTGAACAAAAAAGTTCAGAGCGGAGCGCATTTTGAGTGTAATGCACAACAAAAAATTAAAAAAAAAAACTTCCTGAAATTTTCATCAAATGTTTTGTCTCAAGTAAAATAAAAAAATTTTATCCAAAATAAACTGGTTTACACAAAAGGATAATTAAATTTTAAATCCTTTTTTAAATTATCACCTCCGCGCCGCTGAACAGATTATTTATGGCAATAAAAAATATAAATCCGCATTTTTTCACTTTTTCACTCCAAACTTTCTCCAGATTTTTTTTAATTTTTTTTTTTTTTTGCCTCCGCAACATTTACACCTTTATTTGGGCCACTCTTCCATTTAACTTTGATTTTTATGTAACCAATTTTCATAGCTGTCATTCCTTGAGCATTCGCATCCGCAATCGCAAACGCAAACGCCATCGCCCAGTTAACCTGCGGCCTTTGTGTGGACCCAGCGCTCGTGGTGCTTAGCAGGTTACATGACCGCATTATTGTCATACCAACGTCATGCGAAAGCGAGTCCGGCTGCGACGCAACACACGGCCCGTGTCAGCCTCAATGTGTGGCGTGCCATATGCTGCGCGTCCGCTGACATTACGGCGCGTCAGCTGGTCACAATGCGACGCAACAAAGCGGAAATTGCCAAACGCCATGAATGCGCCTAAGGTGGTATCCTTTTGATTATCCTTACAGGAAAGAAATAACAAAAAATACAACCTACCTTACAGTGTGCCGTTAAGCTCTAAGGCTTCTTGTGACAACGACAGCAAAACATGTGTATGATGAAACAAAATATTTCTTATTATGTCCTGCTGTGCAACAAAATGGAATTTCGTAATTACATTCATACTCGCTTATGCTTCGTCGTAGATTCGTAGATTCTTTCTTTGCCACAACGTACAGCAGCTCGTTGAAGCAGATGAAATGTTTCGTATTAAATAGGCACTGAGCGTTGCGCAAAGTCGCTAAATTTGTGGTTATGCGCCATTTAGGGGTTTCCATTTTATAATGAAATTTTTGCTCTATTTAAATTAGCTTTTAGAGCTGAGAGAATTGTGGCAACCACAAAAGTGCTTTGTTGGATAATAGTCAACTTTGCTTTGGCTGGGTTTTAAATTAGAAACAGTTGAGAAGAATTACAGGCGAAAAAACTTTGGAAAAGATAGTTAAAATGTGTATCACGATGTAAAGATCAAGCGAAAGAATTCGTCACAAAATTATATATAATTATTATTACGAGAAATTATTACAGACATTATACTATACCACTAGCTCATTAAAACCAAATCGACGACCCTATCAATAGCTAGAACTCCTGCCGTCTTATGAACAAAAATGAAGACAGTACGGAGTTCTGAAGTCGTCTTTTGTATAAAATAACAAAAATATCCAAAGAGCAGAAATTAAGTTTTGCAATCCCTCTAATTATCCTACTCCTGCTTTTACTTTTTCTTTTCCACTTATGACCATAAATTTTAGTTCGCAATCTTTTTGTTCCCAACCAAGATATTCATACGATAACCTTATTAACCTCGGTAGCACCAAATTTGAAGTCAACTTCATCTACATCCGATTTTATCAACTTTTGGGGGGGGGAAATGCTCCTATAATGACAAATTTGATATGAGTCATTCTTACACCTTCAAGAGTACTTTCTCGAGAATTTTCTGTATTTGAGTTGCTGTTTCAATGAATATATATGTTAAAGACAGGCATCCTTTGCGAATGGCGGACACAATATCGTGGTTTAAGCCCCTGCACCAGGCGTAAAGCCTACTCGTCTCCTCCCAACCAGTGTGAGTTGTGCTGGATGGTGCTGCTTATTCTGGTTGTTAGGGACCGCATGCGTGCAATAACTAAGAGCTACCACTTTCTAATCCATGGGAACGATCCTGGCGGGGGTATGACCCAGAGGCAGCAGAGAAGCTCTATCTAAGAAGCAGGGGCAGCAACCCTTCTCCAGCTACTAAGCGACGAGCACGAACTAACTCCGCGTACACTGCAATACGCGGGAATCAGAGGCGCCGCCTGGTTATCGTAACCCCCTCAGAGAGGCGAGGTAGCGAAAGGGCTGAGTCTTCAGATGTAATCAGATGTCTCAAGACTTTCAAGTTCTAAGAGGCTAAACGGGAACTAGAAACAGGCTGTTAGAGAACAACGCTACACTTCAATCTCCCTTCTAGTGGTGGCGGCTCAGAATAAATACTCGGAGGCCTTAAAAGACATTCCGATGGCGGTACTGCCTCACAACAATCCGGCGGAGGTTTTGGGATGTGAGTAGCTTACGGCAATGCAGGATAGCATCATGTATGAGATAAATAGGTGATGCGGATACACCGGCTTTTCGCTGGTGTCTATTTCAGGTCAGGACTGCGGCTAGTTGACTTTGATGCCGAAAAGAAAGCAATCTGGCTAGCGCAGATCGCTCCGTAGCTGGATGAATGAAAAGACCCAGTCCTATGCTTGAAGAAGGGTGAGTACACTTGGTTTAACCAGGCTCCAAAATAGGGCATCAGTACCTCCTCTTGGAGAGTAATCGGGAGCAACCTCGATGACGCTGGTCGGTTACTTAACATCAGCATTCATTATAAGTCATAAAAATTCATCCGGCAGCAAGAATTCCGGCTGAATTGGAGATTCAGCGCCGTAGTTTTGTGTCCCTGGACGTCTAAACGTCAGCGCTGATGGGCAGCCAGAAGCAGCAGATGCTAGTGGACGAGAAACCTACTAACACCTTTTGAGCAAACCGCGGTTATGCAACATGGAACCGGAAACTCCAAAACATCTGGTTCTAGAAAAAGAAGAAACAGTGAGCCTGTTCTGGATTTGTTCCGAGTGCTGTATCCTTGTGACCATATGTGATATAAGAGAGGGTAAAATAGAGTCGTAGTGCAAATCTTCAATTAATATCAACCTATAGACAGGTATGACAGGTAATTTTGATTAGTCGAAAAAATATTTTAATATTTACTTAATTGTAGTTTAAAGTTTCAACGCTTCGGAGTATATTAAAGTCAGACTAGGGCGGTCATAGACTTAAATCTTAACTTCGATGTGCTTTTTTCTAACGAAACATCTTTTGCTAAGTTTACCTTGAATCCAGCGTAAATTCGGAGTAATTTCTTTACGCTGAACACCCTTGGGACCTGCCTACAACATTTTATTTTTAAGTCAACAAATATGGTATGAACATGGTGTCCTGTCAAACAGTCAAAATCGAGAAGAACCTCGACCAGTCATTTACATCTAAACACTGATTCAGATAGAACAACTCGTTTGGGCATTATTTATTTAATATTACAGTGTAAATGGATCGGGTGGTGAATGCGAGTTGACAAATCTACTGCCAGTAGTATTCAGTCAGCACACCAAGGAATCTTGGACCGTATGATACTGCTCATGGCCATATCTTCGAAGTGGTCGATATATAGTTGTACATACACCAGAACTCATGTATGTAAGTATATCGAAATTAGAGTTACTGCAGTCAAGAGGGACTCGCTAAGAATAAGTAGTTTAGAGAGGGTATATTTTTGTCTTGACAATAAATGTTATAAAAACTAAATAAGACTGACAGATCCCATAATTCTCAATGTAGCAAGATACCAAAAGATATAGAAGAGATAGAGAGAGCTTCTCTGTGTTTGAGAGAACCAGTAGAAAAGAACGAGGTTTTTATCATTAAACACAGATAATCGACCATACTTATCGTAACTTCTTGGCCTTAGTATAACGAAATTGTGGGAGAACCTACAGCATGACGAGAAACAAGGTAAATATAAATATCTTTCCGTCACTCTTTATCATCAACTAGAGCCTTGCTTTTCTCTTAAGAGTATTGTATTGGATATACCCAAGCATGGAATGGAAAACTTTAGCAAAATGAGGTTAAGTTAAATAACAGGAGTTTTTTATACACTCAGGTATATTAAATTGCTGCTTTTAAAAGGGGAACATTTCTAGTATACCAAATAAATTTCAACAATGCTCTTGTAATATGAGTAGCTAAATGAAATAGTATGAGAATAATTGGCGTAAGAAGAAGGACAGTAATAGACCAACTAACTAGAACACGATCACTGTGGGAGCGAATAAACAGCGCGCGAGAGTGTGTAAGCTATGAAAGCAAAGAGAGCATTGATGTGCGTGTCTGTCAACATTAAGACAGCGGTAAGCTGTGGCTACTGACATTTCCGACGTCCTCTGAGTTTACTATTTTCAAGGTTTTATTCATTTATAATTTTTTTAGGGAAACGAGTTAAAGGCTCTGAAATAGAAAAGCATTGTAGTAGTATAATATTTGAGTTTTTGGTTGTTTTTAGAAGCAGATCATGCACAAGTATATAATACGATTAAAATTTTGTGGCTGTCGATCAAATTACAATAGACAACTGCTATGTATGTGCTCGAGAAGCAGGTACATTTTCACGTCATACAATAACACGCACGATTGGGTTATAAAAGAAAGAACAATTGAAGAGGAAAAATTACGCTGAACATAGTGATACATACATCCATCAAAAACATCGACACTTTTCGGCATAAAGCATACCGTGTGGATAATACATTTGCTATGAGCGGTGTTGGCGGGTTAACTTTTACTCTTTTCAAGAGCGCGGCATTGTTAAGGAATTTAGCGAAGCCAAATCGTTGCGTTTTTAAAAATTCCGAAAAATAAAATGAAGAAAAAACAAATACAAAGCCTTTGAGTAGGGAAGCGTGCGGTTTCACTTACAACATTTGCTATGCCTTGGCATTTCTGCACTTCATAGCGTGCGCTCTGTCTTCCTTACGCTCTCCCCCTGCAAGATAAGAATAACTCGCTTTCTGTGTTTTTTGCAAGTCTTTTTGTTATTTTTTTGAGGGTTTTTGTTTGCCACGCCATTATTACTTAGTTGAGTGCACAATTTAGCACTTTTCAGGTACTTAATTCCTGCAATTTTCCATTCTTTTGCTTCCACCTCACATGTCGAGGGTTGCATGTCCTGCGCTTCCTGTCAGCATGTCCTTTTTACTGCACTTTGCTATTAAAAAATATATATGAATGCAAGCAAAAAACGCTGTCATTAAGCGACCATTGTATTGTGTATGAATAAATGGGAAGCATGCGTGCGAAAGTGGTGCGATAAGGAAGGTAGGAAAGGGACTTTCTTGCGGCTGACACTTTGAAATGCATCGGTGACTACAATTCCCCTTTTTTGTATAAGTAAATATATGCATTTTTTGAGAGTTATTGCATAAGAAAGTTAATATTTATTTACTATATATGTAGTAGCACGCATACATACATATGTTCATATCAACCTGGTTATAGGCTAATATTATTCAAGAACAAATCATTTTTGTTTCGACTTCGATTATTTTTAATAAAATTCTGACATTTTTAAAGTTGGTAAGCTCCGAGTTTGCTTTATTACAAATATAACATATATATAATTTTACTTTTGAAATAGGTGGCAACTCTATTTCGAAAATTTTTCTTCATAAATTTTTAAATACCTGTTTTTTTTGGCACCCACGAGTAGTATTTTATATTTTATATAAAATCCATGCTTTATTGGTCCAATTTACTGTTTTAACAGAGTGGCAACTCTGGCAAAATTTTTATATACAATTCTGTCATGTTTTCATTGATAAAGCCACAATAAGTTAGCAATATAAAAAACATATAATTTTAATTTATAAAAAAAAAGGTGGCAACTCTATTTCGAAAATTTTCGGCATAAGGCTTTCAAACACTTTCTTTTCGGTAACCGTCACCAACACTACATATAAGATATACGCTTCATTGGTATATTTAACTTTTGTAATAACGTGGCAACTCTGCTAAAAATATTTTTGATCCCAGTGAACATATATAGATTATTGTTTAAGCTGGAAGAAGCTTACTTCTATCCTAGTAAGACCGATATATTGGATTTATAACCATATTTTTGAAAATTAAAACGTTTATTTCAAAAAAAAAAAAAAAAAACATGTATGAAAGTATTATTTTAAGTATTACCCAACTAAATAATTGTTCCATATTTCTGGAAATTTGAACAGCGTCGACTTGGCGGCCAAGAATGAATCATTTTGTATACTCTATTCTGAGGTGAACAGTATTCCAGTGAGGACGCCTGATCGAAAATTGTTGCAAAATTGTTAATCTGAAGTGAACTGCCTGATTGGTTACGTTTCACATATAACTTTTTGCCTGCAGGACTGTCGAGATGTATCGATTTGCAATCGTATTTCAACGTCTCTTGGATTTAATGGAGATTTACTACCCCTGAGCGTGGCCCTCTTTCTCTCCGATAGTAAAGCACAGCTCTTGACTGTGCGCTCGAAACCAGTGAATGGATAAAACGGGACAAGGCTGATGAGCTTGCTAGGTCAACAACTTCAGTCTCACTAACTGCAGAGCGAGAACGGGTAAGAGCTTCGTGTGATTCATACTGGATTGTTAGTCCTCAGACTGGCTCAGCATAAATCGTAAATATAGTCAGCTCTTTACTCTCAGAAATGTCCAGCTTTCAATGGTTGTAGGACTAGTCGGATTTCTTGCGTTAAGATTGAAAATTTTACCTGATGCCTGCTACATATGTATATCGGCTGCTTGGAAAGAGATTAGTCTGAACCAACGCAACACTTCCTGCTTGAATGCCCTCCCTTGTGATCGTTTTGAGATCAAAGCTAAAACACCTCCGATCTCTCTACGAATTTGAATATCCAGGTGAAATAGCGGAAATAAAAATAAAGCACACAAGCAGATTTGTGATAGGTTCAGTTCGATTTGACGATCTGATTTTCGGCTACAGGAGTTTTTCATCGGGCTTTAAAAATGACTGTCTATGATAATCTATGACATTCTGGAAAATTTGTATCTTTTTTTTTTTAACAAATGTACAAAAGTACTCGTTTTGGCACACATTTGGACTTACTGTTCGAAAATTCTGATTTATATGAAGGCTAAGTCAAGTTCTCGCCAAATTTTATCTATTTTAGGCACAACGATATAATGTTATGAGTAAAATACACTCTCCCATTGCCATTAAGATAACACACATGTTAACCGATATATGCGGGATAAAGTCACTCGGAAGCTCGAAAATTTTTATATTAAAAATATGGGGGCTCAGAAAAAGATTATCTCCGAATTTCAATTGCATATATTCGCTCAAAAGTCAACTATAGATACTGATATATAGATATTCGCTACCGAGGGGCTTGAACAGTTTTTGTTGGGTTTGAACAATTTCTCGCCATAAGGGGGCATACACTAAAGACATGGGTCATGAGAGTCATCGAAACAATCACCCATCTCAAAACTGTGAAGACATCTACTGGGTTTCTTCATTCTGATAAAGTTCTTGATTCAACTTTAGCTTAGAAGAAAAATATATAACTCCACTCATTGATTGCCTAGAAAGAAACAAAGTTCTGCGCTTAGGCAACACAATAGAAGATGCAAATGCGATAAGAATATATATTCGACGATTCACGTACGTTGCATTAATAGAAAGATTTAGTAAAACAAGCAAACACTGTATTGTTTTTATGCTATAAAATAAATTTTAAATATCTATCAAAAATAAAACTATAGTCTACAGTTACACATTTTATTTTACAAGTATCTCGTCATCCTGCTCATTATTATATATGTATGTAACCTTATATCTATCTCACTTAGTCTTAGGTGAACGAAATATGTTGCAAGATTTTAAAAATCGTTCATATTCATTTAGTTAGTGCTTCCTTTTTTATTTTTTTATTTTTTCCAAAATTTTCATTACGAGCTCTTCACCACACTCCATCACTCAATGTTGGAGAGCACGCACGCTGCTACGATTGCTTTATTGGATATCAAATTCTTAAGCGGATTAGATTACCAACAAAAACAATAGCGTAAAACACACAATAAACGGTGCATAGCAGCTGAAGTGACAATGAACAACGTGCGCGGTGTGGGAAGATGCTGCCGGAAGGTAACAAAAGGTTGTAGCAAACGGACGCGCCAGAACAACAAGGGACTCGTAAAACTGCTCAAGCATATTTTCGGTTGTTTTCCATGGAGTGTGAGTGCTCACTTGCAATTGTTGTTGTAGTTTTTGTTTTCACGCTACAGCAAATAAATTAAGCGTATGCTTTGTAGTTGCTTGTTGAGCGCCGTGTAGCCGCTTGTAATCCTCGGAGAGCAGCAAGCTCTCAGGCTGCTCACACTTTAACGCACACATAAAAATATCAGCAAATATTTGATAAACTCGAAAAATCCGTGTTATCCCAAACACACCCTTTAGCGGGCGCTGCCACTAGCAAATAATACTTTGCGCCGTGTTACGTGCGTGTGCCATTGCCGCTAGCCATTTTGAAAAGTTCACAGATCCTCCGTCATATACATATATTTGCATTAACTCACCATTATATTGACTGGCTAGCTATGTATGTATCTGCCCTGTTTGTGTGTGTGTGTGTGTGTGAGTTTGTGTTGTTTGTGTATAAAAATTTATTTGATTTGTTGAAAGCATAAACATGCAATTTACATTAAGCCCTAGAGTGAAATCGCACACACTTATACATATCGAGAAACACCGACACACACACACATTCAAACATTCAGTTACGAATGCGCCCACAAATGTTCGACTTGCATGCTTGTTGTTGTATGTGCCGCCACTGGCACAAATTGACCGTAAATTTTCATATTTAAAAAAAAACAGATTCACTTCCCTTCAATAGTCGTTGCCACTGTGTGTGTTATTTAATGTTGTGCTGAAATGAATATTTATTTATTTATTATTTTTAATGGCTAATCCGCTTAAAACCATGATGCGTAGCGTAAAATTTGAAGTTATGCTCTGATTACTTAATCTAGTACGTGCTCTCATTATTAATAAATAATAATTGCTAATCGCAACTACTCTCCAGAACGCAGTAATGGAAGAGATTATCCTTCGACAATTTAAATAACTAGTAGAGTATCTCAAAGGCCCGTGAAAAGAGGATCGATACACAGCACCTCTTTGTCCAGTTCAAAGCTGCTTGTGACAGCATGAAAAGGAACTGCCTTTAAGCCGCTATATCTAAGACTTTTGTCCCCGCAAAACTAACCGAGCTGTGTAAACTGTCATTGAGCCATACAAAATGCTCCATCAGGATCGTGAAGGACCGCTCTGAGCTGTTGGATACCAAACAAAGTTTCAGAAAAGACGTCTCCCTAACGTGCGACTTCTTCATTCTATCTACTGGAGGAAATAATTCGAGCTCCAGAACTGAAGAGAGAAAATGCCATCTTCGATAAGGTGTACACCTGCAAGCATATGCCGATGATATTGATATCATTGGCCTCAACAACCGCGATGTTCTGTTTTCCCTAGGTTGTAAAAAGAAGAGAAACAAATGGGGCTGGTATTTATCGGGGCCAAGATGAAATATCTCCTGTCATCAAACAAACATTTCCCGACTTGGCTCCAACATTACTGTTGACAGTCATAATTTCGAAGGTCGTACATAATCTCGTCTATCTTGGAACCAGAATTATCACCAAAAACAATGTCAGGGTTGAAATCCCATGCAGAATATCTCTTGCCAAGAGGTGCTACTTCGGTCTGAGGAGGCAATTGAGAAGTAAGTTCCTTTCTCGACGAACAAATACCAAGTTCTACAAGTCACTCATCATTTACGTCCTGTTATATGGTGCATAGACATGGACGATGACAACATTTGATGAGTCGGCTTTACGAGTTTTCGAGAGAAAGGTTCTGTGAAAGATTTAGCGAATTAAGAGACGGCGGTTACGCTGGCTATGTCAAGGCGTCAGAATGTATGAAAACACTCCAGCGCTGAGGGTATTCGACGCAGTACCCGCAGGGGTAAGCAGTGGAAAATGAGGATCTCCACTGCGTTGGAAAGACCAGGTAGAGAACGCCCTGGTTACACTTGGAATATCCAATTATCCCTAAACAGTGAAAAGGAAGATCGACTGACACGCAGTAGTAAAATCGGCGGTGTCTGGGCTAATAAAGAGGAAAAAGTATAGTACATAACTTCTTTCAATATTTCGCGATTTTAAAACCATAGTATTGCAATCCGTCAATTCCCAACTTTATCGCAAAGTTTGACAAGTTTGATGTAATACACCACAGAACGTTTTAACTTGTAAGCACTATTTGTGTTGTTCAAGTAACTTAAAACATTCATCTCAGCCTAAAAATGGAATTAAATCCCGAACATTTTCGCAAGATTTTTTTTTTTCCAATTTTCGACGAGGATTAACTCCTTCAGAGTCATTGATGAACTTTAATAAATTTTTAACGATGAAACTCCATCAATCACCAATATTTATCGATGGTATCGTGAATTTAATCGAGGTCGTAGATTCCATGAAGATCGTCCAAAATCAGTTGTTATTCCGGAAACTATTGATGCTGTGCGCCAACTGGTTTTGTAAGATCATCAAGATACCTATCATAAGATTGAAACAACTATAGTCATTAGTTGGGCCAGCATGCATTGAGTAGTATATGAACATTTAATTGTAAAAAATGTGTCCACGTTCGATCGCACAAAAATTTTTCAAACGCTCATAAAGGCTTTTGTCGATTGGTCGAGGTAAGTGTTAAAAAATGTACATCGTAGTGCTACTCTCATAGAAACCCTAGTCCTTACAGCCAAAAAAACTGGGTATTCAGTTTACAAAACATTTTCTTGAAATGATTTTTATGCCAGCACAATTATGCATCATAAAGAGAAGTATGTAATTATCACTAAATGTTAAGTCTAAACATGAAAACATCTTAACCAAGCTCCCGGAGCTTCTGCCGTCTTCCGCTCGATTTGTGTGACCTTGCGGTTTCTCTGCTTTTGGCCCAAATTAGCCACTTGCTAACTTTAGTTTGTCCAAGTCTGACAGTATACGTCCGAATTATGAGTTTGCCGATAGCACATAATAAAATATATCATATCAATTCCATCAAATACAGAGAAAACGTTCTGACCTTTAAAACTAGCTTAGCCGTTGTTTTTGTAATCCCTTTTCATCTCCATTAACCATCCGCTTCAGAAATCGCAACGAATCGCAGCTGGAAATTTCTACACGAGAGTTTATTATTTTGTTTGTGCAGAAAACTATAGCACAGTTTCCAAGGAAGGACTGATGCATTCTTGTTCACCGACAGGCTGCTTTGACTATTTCCTTTTTAATTCTCTCTATAAGAACAAGGGCTGCAGTGTTTGCATCGTTCCAGGTGATTCACTAATTCGTACAAAACTATTAACCAATTAATCTACGCTGCTAAGATTGAAGTTCCTTATGTCGTCTTCTGGGTTTTGAGATATCTTAGTAGCTTTTTTGACCGTAAAGAATTCTGCCTGGAAGATACTGCAGTACTCCGGCAGCTGAAGAGTTGTTTTGTTGCGAGAGTATGTGGTCTGCTTCATTCACCAACTCTCTGCTTATCGAGCTATGCCAAAATGTGATGGTGTAAATTTATCGAACGCCACAATATTGGCTTGATTAACGCAGGTGAAAGGCTCGATGTAGACCCTAGACGTATGAAGAGCATCACTGGTCATTTTAACGAACTCTCAGGTACTTGGTATACTCCTTAATTGTTAACTTTATCCCGTTGAGTCACGAAAGTGTCCATGACAGGAACTTGTACCTCTTTCTAAAGAACCATATTCTTGCTACCGGCGTTTACCTCCGGGTTAGCCGATATCGCCTATTGTTTTAGGACCCTTAAAGCGTTACGATACTAATTGTGCCATCGAACTTGCCCGTCATTATTATATCTAGAGAGCTATTCTTTCAGAATTTTCCAGCTCATTTGCTAACAGTGACCACAGGAGAGGCGGCAGTATACCTAATCGGGAGCGCCTGTTCGCGCTAATCAGAGCAATTCTAGCTTGATAAAGTGTCTTTAAAAGAATATGTGGAGAGCGTGCTGGTTGATACAGACTGTTGTAAATCTAAAATTGAGAGTACTCATGTAGCTTTTTCTCTTACGAGGCTTCTTACTAAAATGCAGATGGTTGTACATATGTAGATATAGAGCACTGGTCCGCAATAGCTCAGTGATTAAAGTGACTAAGCGGCGGAATTTATAAAATGAGATATTCGAATGATTTAGTGGAATAAGAGCAGGACGAAGACGTACAAGCAGATAATTCAATTAAAATTTTCACAATTTATTTTGATGCCTACGATGATGAGTTAATTAAGCTAGTTTTCCCACATTTCCACGGAATTAATCAAAACGAAATAAGATATGCATATCACGGCGACACAAAGCCAGGACTTCAAACTAAATTTCATTAAATTTACACAAAGCCAAATGCGGTGTTTGGGGCTTGTTGTGCGCATTTAGTTAAGTATGCTATTAGTGGGTGAATGGGAAATTTTCGGGCACAAAAAGCAAATAAGTAAACAAGCATGGCAACTGAGGCGCAACAGACAGACAGATGCATAGACAGATAGCGGAGTAAATAAAGGCGCATTGCGGCCTGACACGTGACCTAGGAGTTTTCACTCTTAATTTTATCATTATTGTTGTTTTTGCTGTTGTTGTTTAGTATTGTTGTTGCTACTGCTGTTGTTGTCGCTTAAGCAAATAAATATTGTGTTGTGCTCAAAGGAAGCACTCACACACACGCATACGCGCGTCTCAGTTTGGCCATAAGTCACTGGCGCTGCCATCAGCGCTTAGCTGATTGAGGAATGACTTAATTTCCAGGCATGCGACCTCGCTGCGCTGCTGATGAGAGCTATTTACTCGCTGCCGCTGACAATGCATGAAGAGCGCTTGATGAGCATCATCTCGCATTTTGTTATTTTTCATTTTCGTTGCTTTTTTGAGCTTTCTAGTCAACAACAACAATAATAACAATAAAAGTAACAACAACAAGGCATTTGTTGCTGTTGTGCGACGCGCGTGGACAACTAATTTAAAATCGTCCCAATTGCGCCCAGCTGTGTTGAGCGTGCGCTAACGCCCGAGCAGGCGAAAGCCCCATTAGCGTGTGCATGTTTATCTGCGTATGTGTGTGTAGTCTCATTGCTGACAGCTGTTGACTGCTGCGTGGCAGCAGGCTATTGAAAGTTCACAGATACAAAACAGCGCCCGACAGAAAGCAAGCATACGCTCGTATTTTATTGTGTGTTTGTGTCTATATGTGTATGTGTGAGTAACAGTAAAAGGCTTGTATTGTGGCATATGTTGACATATAGACATACAAATGCATACAGCTATACGTCTGCTTGTTGACAAAGTAATAATGTCATTAACTAATTTATCCTTTCATTTACGTTTATGTGGCCTTTCGTGCTGCCACTGTCGGCGCTCATTCACCAAAATTCGCATGCATACTTGGTCATGTGTAATGAGCTCATAATGTCATCAGCACGACAATAACAAAAACATTAGCAACCGCAAGCATATATGACGAGTGTGCAGACAAGTGGTTTGAGTGCGCACATATGTATGTATACCGACACAACTCTCATTATTAGTGTGTATAGATGTGTGTTTGGCGTGCGTGTGTCAGCTAATAAACCTTTTTGCCTCCTTTGTTACCCGAGCAACCAAAATTACTTTTTGTACACTTTTGCTTTGGCTCCCATTACCGCGTGACATTAGCCTTCTATTGTTGTACGCCCACAATATCCTTTGATTTGGCTCATTTGGTGTTGTTATGGTTTGTAATAGTTACTGAAGTATGATGCTGGGGAAAAAATACGCACAAATGCACACATATGGATAATCCTTGATAAACTCTTGACACTACTTCATTAACAATACTCGAGAGCAGTAAAAAGAAAACCTTATATATTTTCATGAGTCCATAAATGTGTGTGCGAGATGAGTGAAGCATATGCTATTTTGGTAGTGAGAGCTTTTGTCACTTCAATAGTTGGTAGTATACTGCACCGAAGCTAATATAACCTTCACAGGTGCATTTCTTTTAGTAAGTATGTGTCCAATTTGTATGGAAGCTATATGCTATTGTAATCCGATCTGAACAATTTTTTCGGAGATTATGTTATTACCTGAAATAGTCATCCACGCCAAACTTCATGAAGATACCACGTCAAATGTGAAAGTTTTCATACAAGCGCTTGATTCCGATCGTTCAGTTTGTATGGCAGCTATATGTTATAGTA
>NW_017537045.1:3255050-3266616 GCF_001853355.1 Bactrocera latifrons | reverse complement strand
ATGCCAAATTTCGTGAATATATCTTGTCAAACGTAAAAGTTTTCCATACAAGAACTTTATTCCAATCATTCAGTTTGTATGGCAGCTATATGCTATAGTTAACCGATCTGAACAATTTCTTCGGAGATTACAGTTTTGCCTTAGAAAATAATCTATACCAAATTTCTTGAATATATCTTGTCAAATGTGAAAATTTTTCATACAAGAACTTAATTCCGATCGTATAGTTTGTATGGCAGCTATATGCTATAGTTAACCGATCTGAACAATTTCTTAGGAGATTACAAATTTGCCTTAGGAAATAATCTATACCAAATTTCTTGAATATATCTTGTCAAATGTGAAAATTTTTCATACAAGCGCTTGATTCCGATCGTACAGTTTGTATGGCAGCTATATGTTATAGTGGTCCGATATCAGCAGTTCCGACAAATAAGCAGCTTTTTAAAGAGAAAATTATGTTTGCAAAATTTCAAAATTATATCTTAAAAACTGAGGGACTAGTTCTTATACTGATCATTTATATATGTATATACTCTATAGGGTCCCCGACGCTTCCTTCTAAGTGTTACAAACTTCGTGACAAACTTAATATACCCTGTTCAGCGTATAAAAATTTTGATTTATGAAGGGACATGTTTCTTTACTGTTTCATATTTTTCAAAACAGGTCCAAACACTTGTTGAAATTCTATACTGTTGGAAGATGGCTGAAAAAGCCGTCGACAATTATTTATCCACCTTTAACACTATCACAGGGTAATTTTTCGGTATGGCATGTGTTGCTAATATTCCAAGTTTTGAAGTATTCCTGTAGGGTTTCACACTTTAACCATTCTTTAAAAGAGTTGTATGGTCTGAATGTCCTGAGATTATCGCTTTCTGATGTTGGTCGTGGCTACGTCTCAGATGGTCCATCCATTGAGTCCAATTTTCGATGACTCCTTCGAGTATTTCGACTGGTAGCTGCCGAATTACACACGTGATGTCTTGTTCCAAGGCCTGAATTGAAGAGGGATCGTCGCATAGACTTTAAACTTTATATATATTCACAGAAAAAACCTAACGGTCTGATATCGCATGATCTTTGCGGCCAATTGACCGGCTCAAAACGTGGAATTACCTGCTAACCGAAGTCTTTTGTTAATAAATCTATTGATTGATGTGATGTATGGGAAGTGGCGCCGTCTTGTTGAAATCTAATGTCGCCGAGAAGACGAGCTTTAATTTCAGGCATCAAATAGTCGGTTATCATGATAATAAAAATTTTTTTGACGAAATATGGACCGATGATTCCACCGGATGAAATAGGCAGCTTTGGAAATTATTAAGATTGCTTTTTGTCCCAAAAGCTGCAATTTTGCTTATTTACATACCACTTAAGCCATTCATTGCTTTTTGTACGCTTTCAGTTTAAGAACTCCGATTCTGCGTGGTGTTCGTGCACGCACTCAGCTACGGCTGCTATTTTTTCTTCACTACGTGCTGGTCGTGATCTATTCATAAATTGAACGAAGCGCGCGCAACACATTCTTTACAGAAAGTGAATTTCCTCAACGCAATGTTTTACGTGGAAGTAATGAAGAGATTCAAATGAAGTGCCAGTTTCGTCCGGCAAGACATCGCAGGCAATTGGAAGTTACACAACGACAACGCCTCTAGTGAACAGCTACCTAACCGAGGCAGGCATCCCAACGCTTTCGGAGCCGTCCTACAGTCCACATGTGAAATGCTCTATCAAATAGAATACCGTAGTGATCCACAGCAATAAATGCATACTTTTAGGTTGCTTTGAGTTACAGTGATCGCTTTAATTTTGGAGACTTCCGTTATTATTGTCGTGCCTTATAAGGCACTGCATACTTTTAGGCATGTATTTAAAGATCAAATGGAGTTTTTCAATTTGTGGAGAGTTTATTTAAATACCATCGAACTATGTAAAATCAGAAAATATTATTTATTACAATGGACTCTCCATAAGAAATCTTAATAATTGTGTACCATATTGTAGACAGTCAAAGAAACTACTACAGATCCCTACCATTAATCCCTACCCTAATCTTTATGAGTATATTTTAGAATTCGTAGATAAGTAAAATCAATACCTCGTCATGAAAGTGATGACGACAATAGTCGCTCCTCAAATTCAATAACCAAAGAGGCGGTAAGAGTGTCATATCAGGATAGCTCCAGCACAGTCTCGACAATTGCTTAAATAATTGCTAAGAGACTTTTTGTTGCCTTTAAATTTTTTTGAATGTATTAAACTTTTGTGTTTTCTTACCAAATCGGTGTATATTTTTGCCATCTGGAATTAGTTAGTTTCAAACAAGACTCTTTAGTATCACCTGAACGTCACCTAGGCAGAAAAGAGTAATGTACATATGTATTATGTATTATGTGAATTATGTGTAGTCATCTGTTGATCGAAGTAAGTAAAAAACGGATATTTTTTTCACTTTGTACTCTGAAACCATGAGGAACCTTCCTGTTACAGTTAACAACTCATACTTGGATATCTTTTCGTAGCCCTGTCTAAGAACCTGTTCTACAGCGTACCAAGCGAAAAAATTATTCGCATTTCTTGAACCATCCTAGTAAGTTTGTATGTAGGTGCTTTTCATTGACACTGCAGAACAAGTTTAAAGTTGTTTGAAGAAAATTAAGTTTCTTTAGAATTTTGTTTTCTTCTTTCAAAATCGCTTGGTTTTATATATTTTTTACTGCCCTATGCATCAAAGGCAGGGGACACATTAATATCTTTGATAAATATTGATAAAATTAATGTGATTTATTGTTATTGTATTTTTATTGTTGCACTCATAGACTGACGGCCTTCATATCGCAGACGTTCGGATGCTGCGCGCGACTATAATAAGATAGTTGCTTGCAACAACAGTGAGTGCAGTGGCCAACAATGCCATTCGGAAGACGCTACAACAACAACAAACGCAATGTCACGTGTGCAGTACACACGGCAATACGAGTTCTAGCAAATTCGCAAGCAGGCGTCTGTTCGCGACAAGACGTTTGATAAACAATAAACGCGGAAAGGCAGCAATAATAGCAACAATGTCATGGACTAAATGCGTCATGCAACAGTTTAACTGTATGTGTGCTTCTTAGTATTAGTGTGTCCTTCACATGACAGCGACATCTGTTGATGTTGGCAAATCTCGCCAAGTTAAATTGCCTTTGCACGCAGCACTTGTGAGACGACTACGTGCGTTTTTATGTCTTCGATTCGTGCAATTTACGCTTGTATGGCCGGGCAAAGGATGGTTTGTTGTTGCTGCTGAAAGTTACGCAGACAATTTACAGAGCAGGCAGTGCAGAAAGACGATGAAGAAGAACAAGAAAAGTTGTTTTCGTTCAAAATGAAACTTCAGCATAGCGGGCTCCACGAGCGCGCAGTCAACGCGTCTTCTTTCCAGCGATCCTTTCGGCTTTTCATACGCGTGTGTGGCGGCGCTTTATTGCGGCGTAGTATCAACAAGAAAAATAAGCGGTTTAAGAGCTATGTGCGGTCCTACAAAACAAAATCAAAAACAACGGCAGTATGCATTCATCAAAAATGCTAAGGTTTAGCACATAGTGAAATCGTGGGTAAACCAGCGCTAAGAGCGACGATCAAAGAAACGAAGGCAACACATACAACTTAACAATCAAAGACCGCAGACATTTTCTTCTACAAATATTTCTTTTCTACATATTTTCTTTGCCAACCTAACAGTGCTAATGGCGGTTCCACTATGTATCTAGCCTTAAGCGCCCATGAATAGCAATGCAGAACAACTTTCTTCAAAATATTTATGACTTTCTGCCACTGTGCTGCTTTTAACAGCAATACAGAATTCTAAGGATTGCCCATTTGACTTTGTGGTTGTGAAACTAACTGTAACAAGGTTCTTAGAATATTCATATGTACATATATCGCCGTTATAATTGGCTGTGAATTTAAAACTACAGTGCATGTGGAAATTGAAAGAGAGTTATGGATGGGAGGGAATTTAAATTGGTATGAAATGGAAATCTACATAGTAGAAGTTCACGCAAGTGGGAAAGGTTTCTGACTGACCTCGTATTTTCCACAAACGATTCTTCAACATATGGCTCACAAATTCCACTTTTAGACCAAGTATCGACTAAGTAGCCAGCAAACATGAATGCCACCTCCCGAGGTGGTGGGTAGAGTTTAGAAACGACCACATATAAACCTGCCCCAACCAAAAATTAACCATGTCACAATCTCTAGCTCAACAAGACACTCAAGACGACAATTTGTACGCTCTTAAGCTAAAGTAGTAGACACCGGTCATATGCGACTAAAGCTTGAAATATTTATTTTATTTATTTATAAATGTGAAAAAAAATACAATTATTTTATTTACACGAAAAAAAGGAGCACTGGCTGCCAGGACCTTCGGCTCTAAAGCTTGAAATATAATATGAACACTGCAATTTAGTACATCAGCACTTTCTGATAGCAAAATAGTTTGGTGAGGTCTCACAAAGATTTTAGAAACACTTTGGATTGTCTCTCCCTATGCAATTCAAATTGAGACTGATCTGCTTGGAATTTTTAAGTGTAGTTGGGTCCCTCTTCATCTGGTCTTTCCAACGGTGTGGAGGTCTCTCTCTTTCTCTGCTTGCCCCGGCGGGTATTGCGTGGAATACTCTCAGGGCTGGTGTGTTTTTATCCATTTGGACGCCTTGACAAAGCCAGCGTAGCCGCTGAGACTGATACAAAGTCGAAAAAACATGACAAGATAAAATTAATGTTGGGGATATTGAGACTACTTCTTTATTTTCAGTTTATGTTAGCAAACGAATCAGAAGCAAATCGTATGGATTAACCTATAACTTCTAAATTGGCAAATAAGAGTGAGGGAATTAAAATTTTTCGAAAAAATTGATGTTTTGTTCCTTCGATCTGTACGAAGAAGTATGTAATTCTAACCGGTTTCATAGAAAGATGGGCTGGTAGTGTGGATGTCTTATGATTATTGATCCGACGAAAACTCGTAAACTACCCTAAATTGTTTGATTTGTGAGCCAGATCCTTCTCACAAAATGCTACAAGCTCTGGTTCTGAGTTTAAAGTGATGAGGTATTAAAAAATTCTACTTTGCATTAGAATTAGCAAGTTTCGAGGACTTCGACAAGAGGAATGAGATCCAATAGAGCATTATAATGTACTTATTTCACCGCCTATGCTTTTCTAAACGTTTGATTGCCACAACTTAGTGCTTATTGAGCTCAATGAAGTCTCTTCAAAAAATTTTTTGTAAAGCGCATAACTGGGAATTAAACGAAAGGCGTTAAAAATTCGTTTTCCGTTTCTTGAAAACACTGAAACTTGAACGAAGATATTATGGTGAGCGTCTTGTATGAAGAAAATATCTGACAGTGAATAATACGTGAGTACTTTATATTTATCCGTCCCAAAATGTATTAAAGAATCAAGAAGAATATTTTAATATATTTATTTTTTACTTATTTCCATCAACCATTCCATCAAGTGCCAGTGAGTGAAAGCGGTTAACGGATATTAGAAAAGCAACTCAAAACCGAGGAGTTTCCGCACTGCGTTCGTTGAAAAGTGCTTGATTGTGTGACTTGTAGTTGACAGCTGACATGACTACTGCCAACATAAATCAATCAGTCATGGTGCTACTCCTTTAACACCTTTCCGACTTTGGTACCACTCACAAAATGGTGGTAAAAGCGGAAAATGGCGCTCAAAGTGCAAATGCAATTTGTAAGTTGATATCCGAGCTGTAAACGCTACTGTCAAAGTGACACGGTGATGTGAAAAATTCTCTAAGGCAATATGCTCGTTGAGGTGGGTAAGAAAGTAGTGATGGAAGGGATGAGTTGAAGATATTCAAAACGGAGAGATTGCTAGATCAAAATTATATAGTGGGTATGAAAGGCATTTGTATGTATGTGAAGATATCGTGTAGGGTGCTTAATTGGCGATTTATGGAAAAGAAAGTGTTGCCACCTGCACTCAAAATTAATATTATTTTGTAGCATATTGAAACTTCAAAAGACCAAATTCTGTCTTAAAAATAATAAAGTGTTGCCATCTCCAGATTTTTTTTTAATTAAAATAAAAAAAAAAATTTTTATTAAAGAGGCATAAGCAAGCTTATAGCAAACAATATTTTTAGAAGAGTTGCCACCTATTTAAGTTTGTATTTCAAATAATTTAATATTAAAGCACAAGCATCAATCTATACTGAATTTTGAGATATATTTCTGACATAAATAGTGTAATGTTTGCAAAGCAAAGAGAATTTGAAATTTTATAATATTATCTACCTATCGAGCTCTCAGCAGATTTACTGTTTTTTTTTCAAGAGTTGCCATATTATTTTCAATAAAATAAATTAGTAAAATAAAATGTAACAAATTTTAAGAGATACATTTCTTTAAATTTTTGATGGTGGAATTGGCCACCTGTTGTCGTGTTGGAAAAAGCTTACATTGATTCAGTTTTATCAAAAACAGAAGCCTACGAGTGGTTGACCGATCTTCAACTGATGAAAATATTAAGAAATGGAAGGATTTGAAAATCGTAAGGCAAGTGTTAGAGACATAGCACGAGAGCTCGATATCTCTCGCGAGCTCGTTTGAATAATTTCAGTGGGTATTTGAGTATGAAATGCGTTCTTACTCAACTGAATTTTTTTCAAAAAGATTACTGTAACAACCACATCATGGATAGCATTAAAACTGCCGATGAAACATGTAGTTATAAGTTTGACATGCAAACCAGTCAACAAACATTGAAATGGAGAGAAAAAAAAAAAACGATCTGAAACCAATAAAAAACACGTCAAAGCCGCTCAAAAATCAACGATGCTCATTATTCGTGGGTTGGTGCTCTGATATTCGTGGTTTGGTGTATCATGAATTTATTACAGAGAGACGGACAGACGGTCAAGAGTTCGACAGTCAAAATGGCGAAGTCTACATATACACCGACAGATCAAAGGGTGAAATAGGTACAGTAGTGGACTTCTTCTATAGTAGAATAACTAAACTTTCAGTAGGTAACTCGTTTCTTAATATCTAGGTACGCAGTCTTAAAGAAATGGAAGCAAAGTAGTTGACCCGCACGTTGGCAGTTGGGAACACAATTCCTCTAAGCTGCGCCAGATCATTTAGCTCATTCAAGTGTTGCCTGAAGAAATGAACCCTAGGGTTCTTCGGATCTTGGAACACCAGCGAGTTGTGGTATGGTCTACAAAGTTTCTTTGGAGTAGTGTTGCTGTTGGACCGACCAAAAAGCTTCTACTCAAAGGAGAGCTTAGTAATATTGCAGTGGATGATGAGAGGTCAGTCAAGATATCCGTAACCGTATTGGAAAAATTTGTTTCAATGGTCCAAAATGTAGCTTAGTTCACGCCACACACATATTTTAAAATTTTCGTATATATGTAATGTATATGTTTGTAAATAAGTATGTATATATTTTAGTATATATTTACACTTAGAACAAAGAAATATTGTCGACCGCCTCTATTGCTGACAAACTTGAAAAGTAAGTTATGTAATTAACTTGGTCACGTATATTTTTTTCCCCAGCCCTTAATTCAAGCTATTAAAATAATTTTATGTAGCTACACACATATGTACATACAAATCGCTATAAATACCCGATTACTTTTAAGAGTGGAATACTTTGTTTAGAAGCGTTCAATTGTGCGTGAGTTATTATAATTTATTTTGAATACCGTTATAAGAAATTTTTTATTAAAATTAAATATTTAAGTAACAAAATGCGTCCCATACTGCATCTGTTCATATTATGCGTCATTTTCGCTTTGGCAACATCTCAAGAAGCGCTAATTAAACAGCTGGCAGCTATTGGTGAGTCATTTATCATATCCTGATGCAACCTGTTTTCCATTTTAGTTCTAAATCTATGCTTTTGCTTGCAGCGAAGCACAGAAGTCCCACTTTGGAAGACATCAAGGCGATTTTGCCAGAGAACACGGTGATTAGAAATCTACGTTCAGTAAATACAAGAAAAGGTAAACAAACATATGTGGTGAAAATACTATGACATTATGCAGAGTAAGCAGGTCCGATTTGGCGAAAAAATTTTTTTGATATAAAGGTTGTAGCTGGTTAGATTTTTTGTTGTGAAATATAGCCTAAATTACAGTTCTTGTCGGGACTTTAATGCGAGTACACTTCGTTTAGCTAGACCTGATTGCTATGGCGATTTCATGACTATGATTCATGGTACTAAATCAAATCAAATTAAATCAAATCACTCAGTCAAATTACGTCTTCAGCAGTTTCACTAGGTATGCTGAGTACCATGAGTTGAACCAAATACTAAATTCCCTCTCAAAAACGGCTTGGGATATCAATAAAATTCAGAAGTGCAGACTCTGAACCCAATTTTTGACGGTTATCAAACATAAAGCGGTCAATACTGCTGCAATGTAACGTTCGATATTCGTACGAAGTTCATCAAGCGTCGCTGGCTTGTTGGCATAGACTATAGACTTGGCGTAGCCTCACAGAAAATATTCTAACGAGGTCAAATCGCACGACGGAGGCGGCCAGTTTGTTTTCAATAAAATGCTTACGACATTCGCTGTTTGGCTTGTGGCGCCGTCTTGTTGGAATCATATGTAGTCCAAGTCTATATGATCCAATTTGAACTAAAAATGTTCGGTTATCAATGAGCGGTAGCGATTCTCATTCACAGTAACGTGCCGCTCCTTATCATCACGGAAGAAGTACGGCCCAATGACGCCGCCGGCCCACAAACCGCACCAAACCGTAATTCTTTCGTACGTTTCATACGTGTAAATTGCTGCCTGACCAATAACGCATATTTTTCTTATTGACGAAGCCATGATTTTTCGATGAAAGTTCGGATCATTTTCAAATTGTTGCTCAGCCCAATTCACGAACATATAGTATGTACGACGGTTCTGGAAGTCAAGCGGTTTCAGTTCTTGCGTCAATTAGATCTTGTAAGGTACATGCCTTTTCGCAAAATTCGCCACAACGACGTCAAGAGATGCTCCACGATTGAGAACGCCGTGTGAAGGACTGATTTGGGTCTTCCTCAATTCATGCGCTAGCGGCAGCAATATTCTCGACACTACGGGTCACATGATGACCATAAACTGGTAGCAAGTTTTAATAATTTCGAATCGTTGTAGAATCGTATTTCCTTCTATGACAAAATGGCAAACTTTACTGTAGAGAAATGTCAAAAGAGCGTGAAAAAATATGTCGTCGTTTGCTGTCGCTACCGGTCTACTGTTGAAAACTCCGTTATATGGAGCTCGTGTTAGGGCTACAACCACATATATCTCCGAATAATTGTAAACTAGAGTCATAGAACTTTAACGGCACTTCTTTATTTTGAAAAACAAAATTTGAGTTAATCAAAGAATGTTATATTCAAAGACTTAATTTTAAGATACCTGATATCGAATCCAATACTTCCTAAGCTCTATGATACTCCATATAGATTATTTTTTTATCAATGTCATCTACTTTTTACTCTTTTTATTATTTTCCTCTTCTATAAAGGCTTCCAGAACTTGGATCCTGATGAAACCCTTTGTGATGTTCGAGTAGTGGTGCTGTAATGGAAAGTCTATTTATAAGCATATGGAAGAACAACGGATACCTGTTGCGTAACTAAAAATCTGTCACTCTTGTTATAATTTGTAATACTCGAGCATGTTTACTCTATATCAAAAATATATAACTATATAAAAACAAAGCGAAGACAGAAAGGTATTATTTATTATTTTAATGTTTTCGAAAGCTCAGATTATTTTCACTACTGTTGAATTAGGTGCATAAATAAATAGATTTACCTAAATGTAGTCCAACTATCATAAATCTAATTTGACCATCCATACCACTTGGTAATTGTTTCCCAAATCCATACAAGATTTTGATCGTTCAGTTTGTATGGCAGCTACTTATTTTCTATCTATTTTCTATCATTGTTCAATGGCCTTTGTTGAAACTAACTTTTTGAAATCGGTAATGAGATGGTTCCTAATAGTTAGACGGGCCCCGCTTTCGAATGAGTAAAAGAATCTTTTGAGATTATGCCTTAGTTCAGATTTTTCTGTTGGTGCTTATACCGTCAAAGCAAATTAAAAAGTTTCCAAATATTCAGAAAACTCGGTTTGGACCCGCAAAATATAGGCCTGTAGGTCCATTCGTCGCTTTATTAGATGGCATAGAGGCGTGAAAATTTAAAGATAGTTTTTATAAAAGAACTCTAAACCTATAGGTTTTAAGGATCTTTACTGAGTAGTAGTTCATTAAGGTACGAAAAACAAGGAGCCTACAGGAGTTGGAAAGCCCAGATCCTAGAACTTATGGCACAATCTTTTTACAACTTATAATGTAAAAGGGCAAATTGAAGCTTAAGTTGGTAAACTAAGTGTCGCCGGTATTTCAGTTGTCGGATGGGGTGATATGGCCGTTGATAAAGCTTAGTCTTATTGTTAAGTAGCAAACAAAAGACAGCTGCTTTGGGCTCCTTTGTTCAGGTTTTATTAAATTTTTAAGCAATCAGATCAATTTTGAAAGCATAAACATATGTATGTAAGGTAACAATAGTTTTGTAGTTGACTTCGTAAAGACTCTTAGTCTGGCCTTTAATAATTTGACAGTCTGTTGTCAATCGACAGCAATATCACACAAACATTAATCTTAAGAAAGCTAAGCTCCAGAACTATGAGAGGCTCTGAGCAGTGTAAATATCACACATGAAAACTCCTCTCAAACGAGTATAAAAGTTCTTGAAAATCGATTTTATTCATAAGTATTTATTCTTTATAATTTTATTAGAAATTATACTAGAAGTTCATCGCACCTGCATGGGATCTATGACAAGAACCAAGAGCATAAAAAATTACTATACATTAAACTACACTATACTATATAATAACATTAAGTAAGTAATCTAAGTGTTGAAGAAAATACCCATTTCGGTTATCTAGCGGTTACCAGTTGTTTTGTTGGTGGAAACGTTAATCTCGGTGCACAAAGCATACGAGTCGCGCCATTTGGCAATCCAGCAGTGTTGTCATGTACTTGGAAGCAATCCAAAAATAGGACGGGGAAGGGGAAAGGATAGACTGGGTAGAACCACGGATATGGATTGAAATTGGGCATGGGCACGAAAGGTGGTGATGGCATCGGTGTAGGTGGTGTCGTCGTTTTACTGGGTTTATTAGTGGTTTGCGTCGCACAAGGTACACGCGTTGACAGAGTTGATATTATTGGTGGCAAAGTCGTAGGCACTCTTGGAGTTGTAGAAAGCGTTGTTAATATTGTCGAAGTTGCCGTAGTTGGTTGCGTTGTCGCTTCAGTTGTTCTAGACGTCGTAATTAGGGTAGACAATATAGTTGAAGGGAGTGTTGGTAGGGAGGGAGGTTCAGTTGTTGGTGTAGGTGTTGATGGTGATGTGGAAGATTCAGTGGTTGGAGTGGTAGATGCTTCGGTTGTTGGTGTTGTGGGATATTTGCTAGTTGATTCTGAACTGGTTGGTGTGGTGG
>NW_017537045.1:3239096-3250405 GCF_001853355.1 Bactrocera latifrons | reverse complement strand
GGTGTGGTGGAAGATTCAGTTGTTGGTGTTAATGTTGATGTTGATGTGGAAGATTTAGTGGTTGGAGTGGTGGATGCTTCGGTTGTTGGTGTTGTGGGATATTTGCTGGTTGATTCTGAACTGGTTGGTGTGGTGGAAGATTCAGTTGTTGGTGTTAATGTTGATGTTGATGTGGAAGATTCCATTTTTGGAGTGGTAGATGCTTCGGTTGTTGGTGATGTGGGACATTTGCTGGTTGATTCTGAACTGGTTGGTGTTGTGGTAGATTCAGTTGTTGGTGTTAATGTTGATGTTGATGTGGAAGATTCCATTTTTGGAGTGGTAGGTGTTTCGGTTGCTGGTGTTGTGGGATATTTGCTGGTTGATTCTGAACTGGATGGTGTGGTGGAAGATTCAGTTGTTGGTGTTAACGTTGATGTTGATGTGGAAGATTTAGTGGTTGGAGTGGTGGATGCTTCGGTTGTTGGTGTTGTGGGATATTTGCTGGTTGATACTGAACTGGTTGGTGTGGTGGAAGATTCAGTTGTTGGTGTTAATGTTGATGTTGATGTGGAAGATTTAGTGGTTGGAGTGGTNGTTGTTGGTGTTAATGTTGATGTTGATGTGGAAGATTTAGTGGTTGGAGTGGTAGATGCTTCGGTTGTTGGTGTTGTGGGATATTTGCTGGTTGATTTTGAACTGGTTGGTGTGGTGGGAGATTCAGTTGTTGGTGTTAATGTTGATGTTAATGTGGAAGATTTAGTGGTTGGAGTGGTAGATGCTTCGGTTGTTGTTGTTGTGGGATATTTGCTGGTTGATTTTGAACTGGCTGGTGTGGTGGAAAATTCCGTTGTTGGTGTTAATGTTGATGTTGAAGTGGAAGATTCAGTGGTTGGAGTGGTAGAGGTTTCGGTTGTTGGTGATGTGGGACATTTGCTGGTTGATTCTGAACTGGTTGTTGTGGTGGAAAATTCAGTTCTTGGTGTTAATGTTGATGGCATTGTTGTGGTTTCAGTTGTTGATTGTGAGGTGGTAGATGTTGGTGAAGGTGATGGGGTTTGCATTGTGGTTTCGGGTGTTAAAGTGGTCGTAGCTTCGGTCAAAGCAGTTTGCAAAGTCGATATTAACGTTGAAATAGTGGTTTTGTCCATTGGTGTCGTTAATAGTGTTGTCAATGTCGTTTGGGTTTGTGTAGACTCCGGTGGGCATGGCAAAGTGCCATTAACTAAATAATTAAAAAATATTATAAGGTGCATTAACTGTGTTACAAATTTTTTACATACATCCTTTTATTACGTCTCCTAGGACGTCGAGTATATCGCCTAGTATAAGATTCAGGCAGACACTTACGAGATGATCAGTGTTTGTGGAGTTTGAACTGGTTTCGCCTATAGCATGGAAATCAGAATCAATATATTATACACTTGCTTAATATCATATCTTGTTATGTTGCTTACCGTCACCAACCAAATCTGCTACAACATCCAGATCCAATAAACCTGAACTTTGAGTAGTGTTACCTGAAATATTGGTTTGAAAAATTAAACTCTTAACTTTTTGACTATAAAATCTTACTCACCAGTTTGATCGCCAAGAAGACTACCCTGTAAATTGCGTAAGGTGCGTATAATATTTCCTAGTAAAACAGGCTCACTAGTCTTTGGATCTGTGGTGGCTGCCCTAAGAAGTTTTAAGCATCCGCTTAGTACCGGTTTCTCGACGTCATCGTAATAATCGTAATCAGTTGATGTTTGCTCACTGTTTGTGTTATTTGTTGCTGTCAAATCAAATATGCGCTATTATTCACTGAGAGTTTCCTTTGATTTTGAAGTTAATCACTTACTGGTTTGTGCGCCGCCTAAGTTATTGACTACATTCGCTAAGATTCCCAGTAGATTTTCCACGAGCCTCGTTTGACTGATTGATTGCAGAATACTCGTCTGATTATTTCCAGGATTTTGTGCTGTGCTGTTAGCTTGTCCAACAACGCTTGGCGCTAAGGTCGCAATAATTAATGCGACCAAGAGAAACGTGAGGGCCCGGCTCATTTTTGTTTCAGCTGTTATAAAAAGTGAAGTCTGCTAAGTGTTAATTGAACAAAATTCTAATGCCTTAAAGTTAATAATGCACAATTTTGCCTTGAAAACCCCCAAAACGCAATCCCTTGATGCAAAATTTATGGAATTTAAATCTTAAAACTTAGGAAAGGATTCTGTGCGAAAGAATTAATGATACCTTGATTTTGGGTCATGCTTTCAAAGCGCTGACGTAAACCGTCAATGCAACAGAGAGAAAGCGAATGAAAGGAGGATATCGCTCTTCACCTTGCCACTATCTGTATGACACACACAGACCCAAATTCCAGTGTCCTGATAGCTACTTTTGAGCGGCTGTGATTCCTATTTGGATACACATATTTAAGGACTTTAATCTACGTCTGCAAATAGTTGAAAAATGGCAATTTAAACAAGAGCCTATCTGAAGGTTCAGAATGTTGGAAAAGCCATTCGATAATAATTGTTTGTTGCGAGGAAGTGGTTTTGATTGCTACAAATTATTCAAAAGGAGTCGAGTCGCGACCAAGACGGCCATCAACATCGAGTCATGAACAAAACGTCAATAAAATATCAGAGGTTATTGAAAACCATTTCGAAAAGTCATTTGTATCTAAGAAAACTGAAACCATGCTTGGTTCCAAATTACTCAAGTTTTTCGAAAAACGGCGCCACGTCAACGTCTTTGAAACAATGCTTTCCGACAACCCGAATATCATAAAGCGTATTCTTACTGGCAATGTGTATTGAATTCCGGAAGCAGAAGATCCCTCAGTGGAATGTCAAAAATCAATGCCATGTTGCCAGTTTTCTTCGATTATCGAGGTGTTATCGTCTGCTCCAAACTCTTAATTTAACTTCTGTCTATTCAGCAAACTCAAACGACGGATTCAGGGAAACTGTTTTGAATCAATTAAAAACATTAAACTTGAATCGCTGCGAGTATTGAAGGCTATTCCGGAAAATGACAACAACTGCTTGGAGGTTTGGAAAAAACGTTGACACAAATGTATTGTGGCGAAGGGGCATAATTTTGAAGAGGAAGAAATATTTTTTGAAGATTAAATTAAGAATTTTTGAAGTTATGAAAAAAGTTTTACTATTATATCATTGTAGCATCCTTGTACCCGCAAACATACCTGGCTTTAATTTACAGCCTTTACTAAGTATCCTTCGAACCAGATCCACACGTAGCACAAATCGTTGTTACGTGCCTTTAAATTGAAATAAAAAACGCTATTAAAAAAATAACATAATGCTTTTTATATTAATTCTTGGAAGTTGAAAAAATGTACAAACTTTTTAAGGCTAAAATTTAAAAAATGTAAATATTAAATGTAAAGAAAACACAACACTCACGATGAGTATTCGCCGTCACTTACTAATTTCTACTGAATTAGCATTACTTAGTGTGTTTGAATTTATTTGTAAAAGCGCGTAAATTGAACGCGTCAAAAATGTGCGTGCGAATAACGGACGTGCAAATATTGCATTATGTCATATACATAAAATATGAACGACAACATAACTCCTGTAAGACACCCAAATGTAATGAAATAAATTACAATAGTTAATGCGTTATTCAATAAATTTTAAATACAGACTAAAAATAGCACAACGCGTTACAAATGTACGATTTCTTGCTAGTGAATTAGTTAGTATGGTATAGCAGTTAAGACCCACGTACTGGTTTAACTCAATAAATGTTTGTTTTTTCGCAAAGCTTTGCTGGCAATTTCTAAACCCCCTCCGAATAAGACGTATTGATATTGTGAGAAACTTGTTCGTATTAAAATTACACTCAAAAAGTAAACATTACCTAAGGATAAAGTCTTTGAAAATACTATCTTTAGAATAAATACCAGAGATACAATTAGAGTCATATGTGAGCCGAATATTCTCTTTCGAGGCGTCAATCGTTTCGTGATAGTTAGATATACAATAGAATACGGGAGAATACCGATCCGCTTCCATTCTGCCGATAGCGGCTCTTGTGTGTCTTTTCTTGCTAGCTCATCAGCTTTTTACAGTTTCCCGCGATAACGCTGTGGCCACTCCTCCAATAATTTCTTCCTACCTACAACTCGCTCACCGATATATGAGTAGAGAAGGAGATGCCAGTGCTCGGTTAGGCGACTCCATAATCTAAGTATTCCGGTATGAAGTCAAAGTGAGTGAGGATTTCCGAGTGTTCAGTCTGATGGCAGCTTTCGCAACCATACACCCTGCGGCGAAATCCACGGGCAATATGCACAAATTCTGGGGCTCTATAGCGTTCCTCATTGAAATCGTAACAGCGTCTCAACAATGGCTTGTGAGCAATCATCACTCCAAATCTGACAATTTTATTTATTAACATACCTATTGAACCAAAAGTGGACTACATCATTGTGCAAACTTTTTTTTAGTGAAAATCGGCGTCGCAGTTGAGGGTTATTCGGCTTCAGTTCTTGCATGTTTTGGATTCTGTTAGTCCGCGCACTAAGATGCTACCGCAAATTCCGAAAAGTGAGTCGGCTAAGTTTCAATTGTTACGTGCTCTCGCGGATGGACTACTTCGGGTCTTCTTCAGTACCTAACTCTGCTGGGCGATTATGTCGACTCGGTTGGATGCAGCACGCATTTGTCACGTGAACCGAAAATTTATTTTTGTAAATAATGTTTACAATATGAAAACGTTGTTTCCAGGTAAGTCATATTGAGATGGCAAACCAAACTAAATAAAAATCCAGGAACAGCTGCCAAAAGCGCCAACTTCGTAAAGAGCATTCTTTCATTAAAAATCACACATCTAAAAAACACTCAAAACCTATTTTGAGAGTTCTCAGAGTTTGCTTCATCCGACTTTTTCACAACGCTCCTTTTTCCACAAACTTTAAGAAACTGATGTAACAACCACTTACGGAGGTCGAATTCTTCGCAAAATCTAAGATATAGAAAGTGGTAATGATGTAGCACCGAATGAAATTTTGCTCTCTTTGAAGCTAAGTCAATCTTTGAACTGTATGCGTTAGTAATGTCGAGTTCAATCACTGCAGATTTGTTTTCTTTAGAGTTTTTCGAATCTAAGGAACCATATTAGGCCGCTATTGCAAAGTCGAATAGTAGTTTAATCCGATAAAAGCATGGTAACTATTATTATATACGACCTTGCATCAGTCTACAACTTGTATTTCTTTTCTTTTCGCTTATATCCAAAGTATCTATCTAAGCAGCCATTATTTTTTGCAGCCGAGGTTGAAAAAATGTTTGTATATCATGTTCTCGAAAAATAATCGAAAATATTTGAGGCTTTGGACTGCGACTTATGGTCTGTTGTGCTCTCTGCTATATCACATCTCTTCACCTCACAAAATATTGCTTTAGTTGTGTAGTAATTTTAGTTACAGAAAACAATGTGTCATATATTTTCAAATCAGAATTCAAAAATTACTATTCTTATTTCTCTTAGCGGTAAGCCCTTACTTTTCGATATCGAGTTCCGTAATTGCACCTACTGCTACTTACTGCTTTTTTGGTCCGGTTTTTTTTTATTTATTAAGACATATCATTACCAGAAATAAACGCTCTCTGAATTTCATTAAGAAACCGCTTAGGTTGACTAATATTTTTATTTTTTTTTTATTTTATTAAAGCTTACATAATAAACAAATGATTAAATAAACTAAAGTACGCAGCGCTAGCATCAAAGGCTTTCGGCTGACGTTGACTAATATATATGGTTTATATGTACCAAGTTCAGCGGATATTTGAAAACCCGTCTATTACGAGTATGCGAGACCAGGGGAAGTTTAGCCCTGATTCCATTCAATTAAGGCACTCCTAAAAAAAAAGTCTTCTCGTATGAGCCTTTAGTGCACTAAGTACTACTAAAACTCGGAGTAATTTTTCGACGTTATAAACTTGCGCATGTTGGAAAAATATGGAGACTGAGAAAACGTGATCTGGATTGTATTTAGCTTTGTAGCAGTACCTTGTCTCTGAAGAACAACGAACTTGTTTTTAACTCGTGGCTGGCAATAAAAGATATGGAATTTGAGTACCATTTCGAGAAAATTGTATAATCATATTTTGAACATCCCTAGTAATGCTAGAAATGCAATGGTTGCAAATACTTTCATTACCAATAAAATTGCTATGTCATGCATGTTGTTGTTCTCTCAAATGTTATTTAAACCAAATTGTACATATGTTAATAAAAATAAACAGACATACATATTTACAGACATCCACATAAGTACAGCTGAAATTATTTCAGCAAGACCATGCATAAAAATGTTGAAAAGACACGCGCCAGAGCAACGCATAAGCGCCAATTAACTGGGTTAACGGTGGTATGAGGTACTTAAGAAGTTATGTGTGAGCATGTATGAAGAAATTCTAAATTAAATTAAATAAAAGCTTCAAGTATTTATAGATTTAAAACATGGAAGATAAACTCATTTCTGGCGGAAATGTTTTTGATAATTTTTTTGAAACCAATACGCTAGTTTACTACTGTACGAGACTAAAAAATATATTGCTTATCATTTCTGAAATTCAAACAGTTGCGTTTAGAGCGAAAGCGCTTTCTTGGTTTTCTGCGTTGTTGTTGTGATTGGCGCAGTTGTCGCAGAGAACAGACAACCTATGTGGGTTTAGAACATGGTGTCGTTGTCGTAAGGGTGCTGGTTGTTGTAGTTGTTGTTGTTATATTGGTATTAGTATTGTTGGTTTTGCGTTAACGGAAATCATAGTTGTTTCTGTATATCCACTTCACGGTTTCCTACTTAAAAAAAACGTGGAAACCTAGAATTTAATGGTTTTTTTTTATAATTTATTTTTTTTAAGATTATCGCTTTAAAATATTGGCCGCGGCTACGTCTGAGATGGTCCATCCCTGAGTGCAATTTTCAATGACTCGTTCGAGCATTTCGACTGGTAACTGCGGAATTACACGCGTGATGATCTGCTTTAAGGCCTGAATCGAAACGGGATTGTCCGCATAGATCTTAAACTTTATATATTTCCACAGAAAAAAGTCTAACGGTTTGGTATCACACCATCTTGGTGGCCCATTGACTGGCCCAAAATGTGAAATCATCTGCTCACCGAAGCATGGATAATATGAAACGAGACTCTTTGATTCGAGAGAGAGCTGTCAAAACTCGCATTTTTTATAACATTTGCCAGTGCTGCCACTGCTGAAAAATATTAGCTTGGGTAGTTAATAAATTATACAAAACTCTAAATTAAACATTTTGAGAATGCGTGCATATGTAAATGCTAAAATGCAAAAACATTAATTAATTTACATAAACATTTACTTTGCCAAAATATGTTCGCACAGTTCAATGAAATTTCATTTCACACTAATTTCGTCAGGTAATTATAGCGGTTTACTGCTGACATCCCGCCTTTTCTTAAATCAACTGTCAGAAATTCCCTGATCTCCATCGCTGTCAAATAATCAGCGAACGCGTTTGAGAGAAAAAGAGAGCCAATGCTAAAGTCTCCTATCATATTATCCATGACCGAAGTGTTCTCTCAATTAATTCACTAATTGATGGGGTGTGTGAAAAGTGGCGCCGTCCTGTTGAAAGCAAATATCGTCGAGATAGCGAGCTTCAATTGCAGGCATTAAATACTTGGTAATCATGTTAGTTTTCACCGGCAGTAGACCGATTATGTTGACCATAAGTTGTACGAAGCTCGTGAAACACATTCTTTGCAGAACGTGAATTTTCGTAATAAAGTTGAACGATTTGTAAACTTTGACCTGGTAATGTTATGCCAAACCATAACCATACTGAACCAAAGTAACATGACACTTTAATACGACTCATGCGTGTTCTGTCAAACAAGGCTATTGAAGAAGTACCTTTACTTAGATTACTCATTTCATTATTGATTTTCAAAATCGTATAAACAAATTTGCAAATTGAATACAGATTTGATGTGCCGAACTTTCAGATGTCACTCAAGCACTTCAAAACTTTGAAAAGGATGTAGACACATCAAAAAGCAAGGAAACTGAGAGCTATCTAAATTGAAGCCCTGAGATGTTGAAATACCATTTTGCATCGGCTTGAGACTGATCAAACCACGATGATGAAAAATTCCTTTTAGCCGAGAGATTTTCGGAAAATTCGAGTAGACAATCGGCCTTAAGTTTCGTAAAGAAATATTTGAAAATCAGACATCAGAAAAGTGTTCAAAACTGGCTTGATTCAGTCTAGGGCGTTAAGCAGTTGGAGTTTTTTGTATGTTTTCTGTTCACAAATTTCCTGAAGGAAATGAAAATGTTACATTTTCAAATGGACAATGCTCTGAATGGTAAATGTTCATGTGAAATATAATTGTGACAAAAATATATTCGGAAATTGTAAATAAAACGCAAAATATTTAATTATTCATCAATATATATTTTGTCGCCTTCAAAGTAATTTCCACCAGATGTAATACTCTAATGTTAACGATCTTTGAAGACCACGAAACTTTTTTCATAAGCACTTTTTGGGATGACCTTCATCTCCTGCAGCGAATTTCGTTTTATCTCTTCGAACGAGTAAAAACGGAGCGGTAATTTCATCTTGGGGGACAAGAAAAAATCATACCGAGCCAAATCTGGTGATACGGTGGTGGATCGATGGTTTTCATTGCATTTGTGGCTTTAAATTCCGTCACAATCATAGCTTGATACCGTCTAACCCTACTTAACAAATTTAAGATGCACAAAATCACGAATATCGACTTTTTGGTTTCGGCTCGTTCTTTCCCTTCATTTCAATTATTGTTGACTTATTTGCATCATAAAGCCATGTGAGGATGTCGTAAGAGAACTGTTTACGGCACTCTCTAAAAATAAAAAAAAAAATCAGCTTTATCGGGATGATTCGAGCAAGAATGAGTTTCGTTTATGGATGTTAAATAATATGATATATGTATATATATCATAATAAAACGGACTCGCGAGAGATGCCGAGTTCACTTGCCATCTCTCTAACCCTTCACTGTTTTAATACTACTGAGGTGTACCGATTTACGCAGCTGCTGTAAACAAACTGGTTGATAGATTGCGCTTATATTTGGCATACTAGTTAAGGACAGTCCTACTAACTTATCGAAATACATTTTTTTTTAAATTCCATTTATGCGCGTATTTTAAATTACAATTTCGGGGTACTTTACTCTCACAATGTATAGCTCTACTTACTTCGAGCTGTTAAATCTGTTAACTACAAAGCACAACTTACTCCCCCATTTCCAACTACTATTTATCTAAAAAAAATATTGAAGACTTTAAGATAAAAATTTAGCAGATAACAGCGCATAGCCGCACGTCTTGAACGCTTCTGGCAGACATGTACCAAACAGCGTTTCTGATAACTGGCTTGAGCTGAAGAAGTTGCAGAAGAACACTAGCACACAACTGCAAGTCAAGCTTTGGCTGCGGCATATAAAGCAATCAGAAAGCCGTCTTCAACCACATTGTGGCCGTGATCCACGCATTGGCTCGGAAGTGCGGTTTCTTGTTCGCAGAATCAAAATTATAAAAAAAAAACTTTGTATTATTTCTGAAAAAGAATAATATACTTAAACAGTTGCGGTTAAAAAAAGCAAAAATAAATATTTAACGGATATTCAAACTACTACAATGCGACGCGTCGTTGTTTGGCTATTATTAGCCACAGGCTCCGCTCTTTTAGAGCATACTGGAGCTGGTAATATTGGTGCCAAGCAGATAAGTGAGTGAAAAGAATAGAAAATATAGAAATAATAGAAATGCAAAATATGCAAAAAATAAAATAAAAAAATTTGAATTTAAAAAAATTTTACATTAGAGGCTAAAAATTTGAAAGACTTACTATAATTTTTAAATTTTATATTTTTAAATAAATTCTACTAAAATTATAAAAAACAAAGAAAACAAGTTAACTTCGGCCAAAGCAGTGATATCCTTCAGATCGGCAGTTTGTAAGGTAGCTGTGTTTATGACACAACGGCTCGATCCACACAATTTCTCCGGAGAGATTTCTTACAGCGATGATTTGTATATATGAGCAGCTTCTTGGTAAAGAAAGGACGAACTTTTTCTTGGTTGGACAATGGAAAGTCTGCACAATTGTCATCGATTGAGGAATTGAGTTCAGCATCTCCTGGTGTTATGCTTTAACTGCCATGCAGCAGGCTAGAGAAGTGCTCCCTCCACAATTTCAGTATGTTTGGGCATCAAAAACTAGATCCCCTGGGGTGTTCTACAAGAGTATGCTGCGTTCATGAAATCTTCTTTTAGTTGGCGTAAATTTTCGCTCCGTTTTCTAGCAGCTTGTCAAGCTCTTCGTACTCACGAATTTCGGCCTTTCTCTTTTTTTGTCTCAGCTTCGCGATGTCGTACCTTCATTTTTTGCTTCAGAGAGGTGGGTGTGTATCTAGGGTGTGTAGCTAGTGGTAGGAGGTAATGTTAGCAACTCGGAGCGTACGCACGTCTAAAACACTGGAGCCGTATCTTCGTCTATCACAACAGAGTCGATCTGTTTGGTGGCTTTTCAACCCATTTGGGGAAAATCATCATAAAGGCTGAATTTACCGACCGTTAAGTCAAAGATAGTTTTTTTTTGTCCATGCACATAAATTGACAGTTTGGTGTGGTTTTTGGTCTGGTGGATTCATCGGTCTGTAGTTCATTCAAATTGACGCGGGTAATACTGTTACTGTCAATGTAGAGCGGTATAAACCGATGATAGACTTCTAATGGCCACAATTGGCATAAGTGGGTATTGACAAAATTTTGCGAGAGAAGTTTGCAGATTCGAATATTTGCAGAAATTGTGGCATTGAATGACCGCCAAGAAGTTTTGATTTAACATCATTCGACAAGTACTTGTGGGATTATTTGAAGGCATTGGTCTTTAGTAATAAACCAGACTCTCTTCAAGCTTTAGAAGTCAATACTGAACGTGCTATTTATGACATGCGTTTTGATTTAGAAGAAAAGTAGAAACCATTTGACTGATGTTATATGCAGAACTTAATTGTATCGATTCTACTTCACACAACACAAAAAAAAAAAAAAAAAAAAAAAATAAAATAAAATAAAAAAAAAATATTTGTATTTTCTTGACTGATGAAAAGAAACAAACTTTGATTTTTTTTTTTAAGAAATCATAGTACTCTTATTGGAAAACCCTGTATTATACATATACATATTCAAAAATATTATATATTTYTTTTGCAGTGAACTCCGGAACCCAAATCGCCGGCAGCAATAATGCTGTTACTAGCCTCTTGAATGTG
>NW_017537045.1:3235494-3238786 GCF_001853355.1 Bactrocera latifrons | reverse complement strand
GGGGAGTGGAGCAGCTGGTGCAGGCAGGAATAACATTGGCTCCGGCCAAGTTAGTAAGTTATTTGCTWATTATAAAAATAAATAATTGCTACTACAGAGTCTATTTCCAAATATTTAGTGAACCCCGGCGCCCTCATCAAAGGCAGCGGTAATACAGTCAGCAGTTTATTGAATGTGAATCCTCAAGTGAATGCGGACGTCAACGCTTTGAATTCCGTTAAGCAACAAGCTAATGCTGAGGCCGGAGGTGTTGCTTCGACCGGTAATAATATTGGAGGTAGACAGATACGTAAGTAAAAAAACTGAAGAAGTATTACTTTTTCAATATTTTCTTTGGGGTGAATGAGAATGAGATTTATATTTTTTAATCTTATGCTATTTTCAAAACCTAGTAGTTCGACAGATAGTTCCAAAATCTTTAAGCTTAAGTTTTGTGGAGCTTGCACTGTCTAGAAATTGTGACAAAAGTCATAATCACTCAACTGCTGAAAAGATGTTGACGATTTAATAATCGTGGAAACTACGAAGAAGGTCTTATTCGATTAGTTTGTTCTCAGCAGTCTCGCATATAATTAAAATTTTACCACAAGTTATGCTGTGATCCTCTACGCTACCTTCTAATACCTAATGGAGTTTTGTGCGAACTACTTGAACTACGATTCTCCATGTTGAAGACTACTTTTGGTTTTAGCTTACTTCAAAAGCGCGCCATACTAGCGCTGCGCCTGCTAACTATGCGCTCAAAGTTGGTACATACGTTTTTTCTTCGCATGCCAGTTCACATCTTTTCTCAAAATCTTTTTGGCCAAAAAAAAAAAAAAGAATACATGGGATCTACTGAGCTACTTGCCATAGTAAAGTTTGCAAGTTATCAAAGTCTTGTGGAGGAAGCCGCCTGACAATTTTTCCTCGATTGTCCAAACCTTGCTTACCTTCGGCGAATCAGAAGACATATCCGAACCTGGCATTACCCATCTCAATGAATTTATGATAGTCCCACAGCGCTTTGTCGATTTATGAGGATCCTATTATATATAATATAGGTGTTGTATGTAATGCAATGAACCGGCATTCCAAGCTGTTGAAGTGAGATCCGACTTAACCCTATATACCTCAAAAACTGTGAAGGAAGAGAGATATTATAAATTTCATATTTTGCGATTACTGAAGGCTATTGTAAGTTTTAAGAAAATACCTGAGAAAGTTTAGCACTTTTTCGTGTAGAAATACCTCCTTTCCGCAAGTAGAAATGCTCCCAACATTACAGATTGCTGCTGTACATCAAAAACATTTTTGGTTTTTTTGGAAAACTTATCCGATAAGCAGTCTTTTGTAGATTTTTATTTAATAAAAGCACATTCTCGGTTTTCCAGAATCAGCAGGCGCGGGTATTGTTGGTGATGGCAACACAGTTTCGAGTCTCGCTAATGTCAATCCACAAGTTAATGCTGGTGTAAATCTCTTGAACGCTGTTACACAGACTGCATCTGGAGCAGCTGGCGGTGGTGTTAGCGGTGGATTACTAGGCGGAGTAGGAGGTGCTGGCAATAATATCGGCGGCAAGCAAGTCAGTAAGTATTTACAGCTCTAAATGATATAAAGGAGAATCTGTGAATTTGTCAAAACTATTTTCTTTTATTGTCTTGCAGTGGATCAAGGCACCAGTATACTGGGTAGTGGTAATCAAGTCTTCAGTCTGCTAAATTTAAATCCTCAAGTGAACGCCGATGTGAATGCTTTGAATACGGTGAAACAAGAAGCCGTTGGTGGTGGTGCTGGATCTGTCGGGACTGGGCGTAAGTAGACTTATAAAATTTACTTATATTAAAAGTTTCTAACAGTTAGCGCTTTGTAACGAATTTTATTAAAAAAATTTCAGAACAAACTGTGACCCATATTGTTAGCGCTCCCGGAAATACAGTAACGAATACCGGCCAGCTCAATCCACAAGTGAACGCATGCGTAAGCTTCATTAATGCGATCTCACAATCCTCTCATACCGTTCCAGTTAGTGGAAAGATTGTTGGTCATGCAGTTGGGGCTCCTAACAGTATTGGAGGTCAGCAAGTCAGTAAGTATCAGGTTTAAGGGTAACTAAGAAAAACGTAAACACTAAGAGCGAGCTCTGCCTTGTATACTTAATCAGCTGTGAAAAGCACGTGGGAAATTCGTTGTTTGTGGTTACTGTCCCAGGTTCAATCTTGTTACGGAAGAGAGACTGAACCAGGATCTACCTGGATCGAATATAAAATGTGTGGTGGTGTCCCTCATTGAAAGACTTATTAGACCTGCAGGTCCGATTATAATTAGAAGGAGATTTTCTCTGACCATATTTTGAAGAAATCAGTAATCGAAAATTGTACCGACACTATTCAGGCTTCTTGAATTCAACTCTTCACTCTCTTCCTAATAAATGTTTATATAAGCTAATATAACTAGCTCTAGTCGTATGTTGAAGAATTAGCCAACTCTAATAAACAAGACAATATGGTTTATTTGTTATCTTCGGCTCTTCGATAATGAACAGTCCCCTACTTACTTCTTCTATTAATTTCCCAAGTTTCATATTATCTTCAGGTAATTCTGGCGCCAAAATAGTTGGTGACAAAAATGTGGTCTCCAACTTAATTAATGTGGATCCACAAATAGGTCTTGGTCTAAATCTCTTGAATCAAGTTACACAAACGGTTTCCGGCGCTACCGGTGGCGGTAGTGGTGGAAGTGCTAGCGGAAAAGTGGTGGTCTTTTGGGGGGTGTAGTTAATAGTGCGGGAGGTGGTGGCAATAATATCGGTAGCAAGCAAGTCAGTAAGTAACGTATATAAGTCAACTAAAAATTGTCAATATAGAATTTTAAAGAAAGTCTGTTGGTGTAAGTCGCCCTGCCGTAGTATCAGGATTGGTTGGAAATAATATTGGCGGCACTCACAAAAATGTAAGGGTTCTTACGCGCAACAAAAAATTGAAATTCTCATTTCCTTACAGCAACAACAGGAGCTCGCATAGTCGGCGATGGCAACACTGTTTCGAGTCTCGCGAATGTCAATCCGCAAGTAAATGCTGGTGTAAATCTGCTAAGCACAGTTACGCAAACCGTTTCTGGAGCCACGGGGCGAACTGGTGGTGGACCTTTAGGAGGTGTTCTTGGTGGAGTCGGCGGTGCTACGAACAACATTGGTGGCAAGCAAATTAGTAAGACATTATTTGTGGAAAAAAAAATAGTTTTATTCTAACTGTGTTATGACTTTTAGTGGACACCGGTACCAGTATTGTAGGTAGTGGTAACACGGTTT
>NW_017537045.1:3230744-3234901 GCF_001853355.1 Bactrocera latifrons | reverse complement strand
GGTGGTGCCGGCAAGACAGGTAACCTTGCTGGTATAAGAGATGTGTATAAGAGACAGGGTATAAGCCGTCCTGTTGGTGGAGGTGCTGGGAATAATATTGGTGGCAGCCAATTCCGTAAGGAAAAAAATTCAAACATACAAAAAATTTGATAAATTCTTTTTTCCTAATAGAATCCACAGGAGCGCGTATTGTCGGCGATGGCAATACTGTGTCGAGTCTCGCGAATGTCAATCCGCAAGTAAATGCTGGTGTAAACCTACTAAACACAGTTACACAAACGGCTTCAGGAGCCACAGGCGGAGCAGGTGGTGGACTTTTAGGAGGTGTTCTTGGTGGAGTCGGCGGTGCTACGAACAATATTGGTGGCAGGCAAGTCAGTAAGTATTCAATTACATTACGATCTTGGTTTATTTCGAAAAGATCACTAACCGACCCAACTCCCGATTATTAGTGGATACAGGCAGTACCATACAAGGAAGTAACAACAAGATTTTCAGTCTTTTGAATCTCAATCCTCAAGTGAACGCGGACGTTAATGCGCTAAACGCTGTTACTCAAAAAGCAACTGGTATGGGCAGTGTTACTGGTGCTGCTGGTGGAGTTAGTCATGCTACAGGAACAGGTGGTTCAAAAGTAACGGGACTAAGTCGTGCTGGAAACAATATCGGAGGCAGTCAAGCTCGTAAGTAGGGAAAAAATAAATTCCTAGACATATCAGAGTACTTCTGAGTTGTAGGAATTAACAGAAGACAAATACTGACCACCTTAATTTGCTGTAGAGTCCACTGGATCTCGCATTGTCGGCGATGGTAATACTGTCTCGAGTCTCGCGAATGTCAATCCGCAAGTGAATGCAGGTGTAAATTTGCTCAATAGCGTGACTCAGACAGTCTCAGGTGCCGCGGGCAGTAGAGGTGCTGGTAAAAGCGGGGGACTTTTAGGTGGCGTACTAGGTGGTGTTGGAGGTGCCACAAATAATATTGGAGGGAAGCAAATAAGTAAGTATATAGTTCAATGTCGACTATGGTATCATGAAGAAAATGTTAGAATCTGTGTTAGCATATAATTCTTAGATAAGAAATATTTTAGCCCGAATTTGTGACACTGCTTCCAAACATCTTAGATTTAGTCATTCGCGATAGCCGTTTTATGGGATTTTTTACTTTTAGTGGACACTGGAACCAGCATAATTGGCAGTGGAAATACCGTTAGCAGCTTACTGAATGTTAATCCTCAAGTTAATGCGGATGTAAATGCGTTGAACACTGTAAATCAAGAAGCAATTGGTGTATCTGAAGGAACCGTTCGTGGTAGTGCGGCCGGACGAAGCGGAAACAATATCGGAGGCAGCCAAGCTCGTAAGTATCAAGCGGTGATGTTGGTGCATATGCCAGTATCCAATACATTTGTTCCTTACAAATAATTGAAAAAAGTGTATTGTGAGGCTATTAGCTAGTTATATACTAAGGTATAACGACTCTCTTATCTTCTAGCGTAATAGAGTTCGGCTCTCATTTGTAGAAGCCTAAGAAACAGTTTGTAAGTTTACCAAAAACATACTCGATGTAAGCACACTTTTCAAGACCAACTAGCTTCCAAGCTAAATCTGATTTTATTTTTCTACGAAAAATAGCTATCGAAAGGAGTAGAATATTTTTAAATACTATTTTACACCTTTATTAGCAGAAATATGCAATCCATCTTCCGAGATATAGCTTTTACTAATAATAGCTTAATACAGGTGGAGGAGGTGGTGCTAATAGCGGTGGACTCTTAGGTGGTGGCCTTGGTGGAGTCGGCGGTGCTACAAACAATATTGGTGGCAGGCAAGTCAGTAAGTATTATATTCACCACCTTCTTGTTTTAAAAGATCACTTACCAATTCAATTACTTTTTATTAGTGGATACGGGCAGTACAATACAAGGAAGTAACAACCAAGTGTTTAGTCTCTTAAACCTCAATCCTCAAGTGAACGCAGATGTTAATGCGCTAAACTCTGTTAGACAGAAAGCGACTGGTCTGGGAGCTGTTACTGGAGCTACGGGCGGAGTCAGTGGTGCTACTGGAACAGGGAGCGCAAAAGCAACTGGATTAGGTAGTGTTGGGAACAATATTGGAGGCAAACAAGTTCGTAAGTAGTGAAAAGTGAAGTTCCCAGATATATCAGAGTACTTCTGATTTGTAAGACAGAAATACTGAAGATTTTTATTTGCTGTAGAATCAACTGGAGCGCGCATTGTAGGCGATGGCAATACGGTTTCGAGTCTCGCCAATGTCAATCCACAAGTTAATGCTGGCGTAAATCTTCTTAATACTGTTACACAAACCGTTTCTGGTGCCACAGGCAGTGGAGGTGCGGGCAAAAGTGGTGGTCTATTGGGTGGTGCACTTGGTGGGCTCGGTGGTGGAGCAAATAATATTGGTGGCAGGCAAGCCAGTAAGTGATCGAACTTATGGTATTGTAGAATACTTTTTGTTTATAAAAATTTCTCCGTAAATTTATCGTACCTTGATGTTTCCAGTGGATACAGGGACTCGCATTGTTGGCGATGGCAATACGGTTTCGAGTCTCGCGAATGTGAATCCACAAGTGAACGCTGATGTGAATTTATTAAACTCGGTTACACAAACAGTTACTGGTGCAAGCGGTGGTGGCGGTTCAGGTGGTGGCTTATTAGGAGGCTTACTCGGCGGCTTGGGCGGTGCGACCCGCAATATCGGTGGCAAGCAAGTCAGTAAGTATTCTCATCTTTTAAATTGTCATGCTGAGTTTTTTCTAATTTTGCTTTCATATTTTAGTGGATACTGGGACCAATATAATTGGCAGTGGGAATACCGTTAGCAGCTTACTGAATGTTAATCCACAAGTGAATGCCGATGTTAATGCCTTGAATATGGTGAATCAGCAATCCAGTGGCATACAAGGCGGCATTGATGGTGATACCAGTTCAGCAGGTGGTGTGCAACGTGGTAAGTTTATGTTGTAGTTGTTATAGAATTATTTCAATTTTCCCGAACTTTCAGCAGTAGCAGGCAGACCAGTGCTACCAGGAAGCGCTTTAGTCGCTGGCAATAATATTGGTGGCAGTCAAACACGTAAGTAAATTTGGACCTTACACACTTGAAATTACTTTCAATTTTAGTGGCATCACTGGTAAACTTCTCCATTTGCCTTACAGAAAATAGCGGAACCGTGATTCAGGGGTCAGATAATGAGGTGTTTACCTTGGCCGATGTGGCACCACAACTTGATCTCAACATTGACTTACTCAATGCAGTTACGCAAACCGGTTCTGGAGGTGGAGGCGGCGGCGGATTACTTGGCGGCTTACTGGGTGGAGGCGGCAGTGGCAGTAATATCGGCGGTAGACAGCAAAGTACGTGTTTTTTTTTTTTTTGTTAGAAAGATTAATTATAAACAATAATCTCCCATAATTTTACTCTCACTTAGTCAATGATGCTACCGTTATTCGTGGTGACAACAATAAGGTAAGCACTTTGGCCAAAGTTAAGCCACAAGTGGGTGTGAATTTGCAAGTGCTCAATCAAGTCAAGCAGCTTACCGGTCTTGTAGGCGACATTTTGCAAGATCCATCTAGTGTGACGAATATATTGTTGCCCGGTTCGGATGGTGAAACGGACTGTGGTGAGAACAATATCGGCAATGTGCAGGAGCGTAAGTATTGCTGTCATTATTCCAATCGTACTCAAATGTTCTTAACACTGCTATTATTTAATTATTTTTAGGCATATCCGGTGCTGATATTGTTGGCAACAATAATGAAGTCTTCACCGGGGTTGATGTAAGTCCACAAATTAATGCCGATCTGAATATCTTGAATAGTGTAAGGCAAAGAGTACATTGCAAGCCAAGAATTAAAGTACCTCCAACCCTTCCACCAACTTTGCCGCCTACTTTACCTCCAACTCTTCCACCAACTTTGCCGCCAACTTTGCCACCAATTTTACCACCAACTTTGCCGCCAACTTTACCTCCATTCCTTCCACCAACTTTACCTCCATTCCTTCCACCAACTTTACCACCAACTCTCCCTCCGACTTTACCACCAACTTTACCACCAATTATACCTCCAACCCTTCCACCAACTTTGCCACCAACTCTACCTCCATTCCTTCCACCAACTTTGCCACCAA
>NW_017537045.1:3224825-3230569 GCF_001853355.1 Bactrocera latifrons | reverse complement strand
ATTATACCTCCAACCCTTCCACCAACTTTGCCACCAACTCTACCTCCATTCCTTCCACCAACTTTGCCACCAAATTTACCACCAACTCTCCCTCCGACTTTACCTCCTACTCAACCACCGACCTTGCCACCAACATTACCACCATATCCGCCATTCCCGCCATTTCCACCATATCCCATATATCCAGTTTATCCACCATATCCAGAATATCCAGAATATCCCACATATCCGCCTGCACATTTGCCATCCTATGTGCCACATGCCCCAAAAGTACCAACGCCAGTACCAACTCCAATTGCACCACCCCAATCATCATTGACTAATTGCTTCGAAATAACCGATTTTGATGCTGACGGCACGAAGGGAAAAATACGAGTGGTTTGTGTGCCGAAGCCAGCAGTTTCACCGCAGTATCCTTCACCCCAAATATTAGTTTTACCTCCCTCAGTACCACCTCCAGCGCCAAGAACACGATGCTATCGCCGGCGTTGCAACAAGTGGAGCACATCAAAAGCTGATAAGGAGTGTTGTAGTGAAAATCCTCATCATCATGCTGAACCGGTTCCTCCACAGCAATCACAGCCAGCGGATTACGTGAAATCGGCGCAACCTGTGCAGATAAGACTTGATCACTTCTATCCTTGAAATAATTTATCCATATTGTAGACACTCTTTGAAAATAAATGATGACTGAAAAAAAGTGGACAGAGTTTTCTTAAACTACTGAACATTAAAAGAGCTTAGGAACATTTTATAGGAATATAGAAAAAATTATATACTTGTGCTCCTAGAAGAAGTGCTAACTTTTGTCACGGTTTCTTAATGAGTTCGAGGTCATTCCTAGCGCATTGTCAAAATCTGGAAGATTTGAATTTGTAATAAGTGTGATTTTGAATTGCCTTTATGTTCGACTTTTTCGACGAGTCTTTTAAAAAGGTAAAAGAAATTATTATAAAAACCCTATTTATGTATATTAAAGAGTCGCTAATTGAAAACTATACTTTATTGCATAAGAGTCTAATCTCGCAGTCACGTACGCCCCCATGCGTATACTTCGGCACGCTCCAATAAAAATTTACCCAGATTGTGAATAAAAAATTGTATTTCATTTTATTAATGAAGAATCAGGTGCATAGCCGAGTATAATACGAGTAGAAATCAGAAGTTTCGAGACAATGGCAAGCTTACGACCAAAATACAAAATTTATCAGGCTTAACCAAATTTTATCGACCTAAATTTACAATATTCTGTTAATATCTCTTTAATTATTTATCATAAAGGTTCCCTCATTACCTCTTTAAGTTTAGAATTCCTCTAAGGAGTTATTTTTTAACAAATAAATATACCATAACCTTAAACGCTAAATTTATTTGAACAAGCCTAATGTACGTCGAATAGAGAAGAAATACGAGTAACTGAAAATGCGAGTTTTGTTAGGTAAGATCAGGTTAAGAGGACAATCGTAACAAGACTTTCGCTGGAACAGCTCAAAATACAGGTCCGTTTTTCCACACTAAAACTCCTATAAAATTGATCATGATGACACTCATAAATCAACAAAGCGTTTTGAACCGTATCGGTTTCCACCATAGACTTGTAAAAGCTGGCTAATGGAGTAATGAATACCTCAATTTCTGCTGTACAACGTTGAAATTTTGCGTATAACTGTATTTTTAGCTGCTCCTATATTCCAGTCTAGGCCTAAAAGAACTGGCAGTCTCAAAAGAGGCTGATTATCGGCCAAAGATGTTAGCCGCACGCCCGCCGTCTAATGCGGAGGATGCCGATTGATATCGAACTCGGTCCCATTCTGATGGTAGCGCGGTAAGGGTTACAAATCTAGCTAGCTCATCGGTTTTGCAGTTAGCATGTATTTGACACCCAAACGAACCTGATAATGAAGTAGACTGACGATATATAAAGTGAGATTAGACATTTCCTTATCAACTATGTGCGCATCTCACATTTCTAAAAGAAGCTACGCTTCATGGCAGTAAGTATACTGCGACTTTAATAGTAGCTACTTCTATCTGAAAGACACCACAGTCCACCCGTAGTCTAAAGATAACCTTGACGGAAAGCTCTCTGTAGCAGACTTCTCCTCCAAACTTCATGCTAAAGCTCACTACCTCTCTTCGCCAGCGACTTATCCCCGTTCACATATTCCACGTCTACATATGAGCGGACAAAAAACCCCCGGAATAGTTTCTGGGTCGCAATGGTCTAAGTTGTCATGGACACAATTGAAGAACGCGAGAACTTCTGCGTTTTCCTGTTTGAATCCCTTCATATATCACGTTTCTCTGGACTTTAGAGCAACCCTCGCAGCAAAGTACCTGACGTAAATACATATATATATATATAAAATACGTACATAGCTATTTCTGAAAAAAAGCTTTTATCAGTGATCTTCACAGTTTTCACAGTATTGCGTCCTTCATGATATTTTTTGGTATTGATGTTATTTACTTAGAAAAGAATAGAGTTAGTAAAAAGTTTTTCTATAATTTTAAGTTCTGCTACGAAGAACACATGATCTAGATAATCTATATTAAGATTTTGAAGTTGTCTTCGGTATAAAATGAAACCGTTTATATATAGCTTTCCACTAAAATAAAAAGCTATTGAAAATATAGTATATAGAAGAATAATTAGTACAGGTCTTCTTCTGGCTCGAGACACTTTCAGTTTTTTTATTATATATTGATTGAGGTCAAAAAACTTATTTTTGAAAAAATGTATTATTTTGCTTACCCGAACGAACAATTTTCAAAAATAAAGACCAATAAAAACCAATTCTATGAGTTGCCTTTCTTTTATACCGTTATTTGTTTTCTATTATTTAATAACGCATATGATGCTTTATAAAATATGCAAAAATATTTTTTCAATAGCACGTTCGCAGCTCACAAATACGCAAATATTTTGAATTGCAAGAAAAAAAAAAAATAAGAAAAATAAAGAAGCAAAAAACGCAAATATAAACATTTATTTGAAATTATTAAAATTCAGTTAACAGTTATGCACGCAGTCGTGCGGTGTACACACGCAAGTGACTAAAAAGTATTAGAAGTGAACACTTTTGAAAGTGCGCTGATGTTTTCTTTGTGTCGAAATAAGGCACAGAAACTTTTGAGCCGAACAAACAAAGCGAGAATTTCTAGGCGGCACGCACTGCCAGATATTTGGTACAGACGAGGTTTTAGTGAGAGAAAACATGATTTTTAAAATAAAAGAAGATAAACAAAAAGTGTAAACACAATGCTTTTGTCGAACGAGTCAGACAGGACTTTTTACAGAGAACGAAATCACAAAATTTTAGTGTTGAGTGAACCAAGTTTTCCAATACAATACTTTAAATCAGACAATTTTAGTTTTAAAGGAACCAAGTTTTCAAAACAATACTTTAAAGATCTATGTCTACAAAAATAATTCGAAATGGTAGCGAAAATGAGATGCATAAAAGCATTCTAAACTAGTTTATTTTTGGTTCCTCTGAGGATTGTGTAGAGTTTTTGGAAAAATAAAGGTATTTCTCCTATATTTGTCGTGTTTGCTTGTGTGATATTGTACCTTGGATTATCTTAGAGCTTCAACCATCCAGACGAACTAGCTGTCACTGAAACTAGTCAGCTCAGCTTAATGACTTGTGATATATTCAAGCCATTTTGTTGACACTTCAGGATTTGGCTTCTTGTTATGTTTTTTTGGTATCACATGCAACCGTGTGGCAACTGAGCGCAGTACTCTTCTTGACAAGGATCCAGATCATTCATTATTAGAGATTAGCTGGATACATCATATTTCGTTCTATACTAACTACATTTCAATATGCCAAATTGGTTGCATTGTATTAGTTGATCCAGTTGACCAGGTGAATTAAAAAGTGCTAGAATTAAGTGGAACCCTGATAATTTTAGTTGGGAAGTTTTTTATCTAATACAAGAACTACTAATACCAGAACCCGTTAAGGGTGTTTATGAATATTAGTAAAAACAAGTAAGAAAGTGCTAAGTTGGGGTGTCACCGAACATTTTATACTCTCGCATGATAAAGTGATAATCGAGATTTCAGGCGTGGTTGTGAACCGATTTCACCCATATTTGGTACATGTCATCAGGGTTAAGAAAATATTATATACCGAATTTCATTGAAATCGGTCGAGTACTTCCTGAGATATGGTTTTTGGTCCATAAGTGGGCGACGCCACGCCCATTTTCAGTTTAAGAAAAAAAAAACCTGGATGCAGCTTCCTTCTGACATTTCTTCCGTAAAATTTAGTGTTTCTGACGTTTTTTGTTAGTCGGTTAACGCACTTTTAGTGATTATCAACATAACCTTTGTAAAAAAGTTAGTATGAGTATAATTAACAAACACGGAAGGAAGATATTAGCGAAAAGACAAACAACGACATTTCTTGTATATAAGGAGCGGGAAGCGACAAATTAAAAACTAATATATTTTACCTATAAGGACAAGACATATTTGTAAAGTTTTGATATCGTATTTCTATGAATTTATAGCGTTAAGCGCAAAATCAGAAATTAAGCAATATAATTATGAGGTTCGCAGCCTGTTGGCGGCTAATCGTCATAGCGGTATTGGTCTGGTATGGCGCCAAACTCGTTGAGGCTGAAGAAAGATTTCAAAAATTGCCAATGAAACTAAATATTGATTTTCTGGCTGAAAGATTTCAAAATATAACCAAGTTAACAGCATTTCACTTCAAAACTAGTAAAAGCAGCATAATCCAAAGACGTAAGTATATCAAAACGAAGTCATTATTGAACCCTTCAGGCTATAAGTAATTGTCTGTATATAATTTTCAGTACTTAAATCGGCAAAAGATAGAAGCGCCCTTCCCTTTCCCAGTTCTATTCCTAAACTCGAAACGCTTGCGTCTCATAAAAGGTCAGCATACCAGCCTTTAACTGGTAAACGAACGATCAGGTCTACAAATGATATGGCAAATCGTACGGAAATTTCAAAAATCGGTTGGTATTTGAAAATTTATATTATATAACAAGATTTGATTAAAGATATTGTCAATTTCCTCCTCACTACTAAGGCCATCATATAAGAATAAGAGACGGTGAAATCTACATTATTCCTGGCGAGGTGCCCACTAAAGGAGCCATATTAGGAGTATCATATGAACTGACAACCACCACAACAACAGCGACTCCACCAAATATGCCACCATGTGTACCACAAACGGTACCGTCAACTGCACCAACTACTGTGCCACCTACTGCGGCACCAACCACCTATACTGCTGCACCAACTTCAGCCTCTACTGAACCAACAACTGTACCACCAACTACTGCGGCACCAACCACTGCATATACTGCTGCACCAACTTCAACCTCTACTGAACCAACAACTCTACCACCAACTACTGTGCCACCTACAGCGGCACCAACCACTGCATATACTGCTGCACCWACTTCAACCTCTACTGAACCAACTACTGTGCCACCAACTTCACCAACTACTGTGCCGCCTACTGCGGCACCAACCACTGCATATACTGCTCCACCAACTTCAACCTCTACTGAACCAACAACTGTACCACCAACTACTGTGCCACCTACAGCGGCACCAACCACTGCATATACTGCTGCACCAACTTCAACCTCTACTGAACCAACAACTGTACCACCAACTACTGTGCCACATACTGCGGCACCAACCACTGCATATACTGCTCCACCAACTTCAACCACTACTGAACCAACAACTG
>NW_017537045.1:3218410-3223830 GCF_001853355.1 Bactrocera latifrons | reverse complement strand
CCAACCACTGCATATACTGCTGCACCAACTTCAACCTCTACTGAACCAACAACTGTACCACCAACGACTGTGCCGCCTACCGCGGCACCAACCTCTGCTCCTACTGCTGTACCTACTTTGCCGCCAACTGTACATCCAACAGCTGTTCCATGTCCACCTCACTCGCCCTACGTAAATATCCCACCATATCGTCTTGCTCCTCCACGTTCTTCGTATGTATACTCCCTACCTAAAGTTCCTCATAGTTATCCATCAGTGCAAAATTACCAAAGAGCTTCAGCACCTACTAATTGTATGAGAATAAGCGATAATGGGCCAGCTGGAAGAAGAGGAAGTACTCGCATTGTCTGCTTTCCGCTGCAGGCAGCGACCGCAAGTATTGTAAGACCGCGAATAGTTCAGCCACCGAAACCACTTCCAGTACCTTACGCAGCGCGGCGTTGCTATGGTCGTCGTTGCAATAGAGGGGAAACACCTCAACGAAATGGTTGTTGCATTGGAAGTAATGTTTATGCCAGAAAGCCAGTGAATTATGCAGCGCCAAGCCGTAAATTTTTATCACGTGCACCAGTTAGAAAGCCAATAAACTATGGATAATTGGGTATCTTTGTCATGGCAATATTGTATTTTAAGGAAAATAAGTTTAATTTCTTCTAGTGATTTTTTAGTGTATTTTTTAATTAAAATAAAGATATCAATGTATCAAAAGCGTTATGAAGTTTAATTTCTTCTTGTGAATTTATGTGTATTTTTTATAAAGATTTCTCTTTATATTTTTTAAACATCTTGTTCCAATTTCATATCTGAGAAATTTAAGGTATCTGTTAGATTCAAAGAATATCGTTGGACTGTCACATGACGAGGAGAACAGCTATAAGAAACCAGATTTAAATTTTGATGGGAAATTAGGACTGACTTCGAACAGAACGATTGACAGCAAAACTCAAAATATGGTTCAGGTTTAGATCACATACGCTCATAACTTACAAAGTCAGAAATATTTAACAAGTTACCGGACTTTTTAAATATGATATATAACTTAGATACCAACAGAGTTTGGGCTACAGCATAGCCTTGGTGAACTTAAATATTTACCTCTCTACCGATATACTCGTATAGTATTATTAGGAAACTTCGATGATTATATCGCTAATATGGGCTCACCATATAATAATAGTGGTCTCGTAAATATTAGTAAAATCTGTCGAGTATTGTCTACAATAATAATAAAATATCTCAGTTTCGGATCGTTGAACTTTGAAACATTGACATATTTGGTTTGTCAGTCACATGGCCGCATATGTAAAACTTTAATATGCTCCAGATACTCAGTTTGGTTTCCAAATTATTATGAATAGACTAACTTCGGAAGAACGTTTGCAAATCGCGCAAAGTTATTAACAAATTAAAGTTTCAATTCCTGCGACTCATCGCACGTTGCATTCCATATTCGGTCGACATAACAGCAGAGGCTGTAACTCAGGTAGTTATGGATCGGTTTAGAACTAAGTTCACTCAAGTGCATAATGCTCATCTGCGGCGGTGTCGTAAGTGCGCAACGAAGGCGCTATTGCTGCTGTCAACCAGAGTAGCGAAGAAGACCCGAATGAGTTCATCCGCCATCGCGCGCAACAATTGAAGCTTCTGAAGCTGGAGTTAACCGATTAAGCTCAACTTTAATGGCATTGATATATTAATAAATAAAATTGTCGCATTTAGAGTAATGATAACCCAGAAGCCGTTGCTGAGACGCCATCGTGCTCTATGGGCAGCTGAGAAAAGTACTCTTTTGCGCAATTCACTTGGAGGTGACCAGAAACGATTCTCTTACATATCGCTCAAGCGGTTTACGACTTCCGGTCGTAGACAAAACATTTTCTGGGTATCAAAAAAAAAAAAAAATAGTAAATCCGTTTGAAGGTAAGCTAAAGAAGAAGTGGGACCTTCCACGTAAAAGACACCTCCATTGAAAAGAAGGGAACAGTCTCAAATTAATTTATATAGCAAAGGAAACTTTTGGTGAGGGCATCAACTTGTGTCGTGGGCATATGGCTCAGCATCCAAGACTATATTTTGAGGGGTTATTTGGAGTCACTTTTCTACACTGATAAACCAGCAGGATTGACGTTTTCGAACAGAATATTCGATTGGTAACATATGGCGCCAATTACTGCAAACTCTCGACTATAATTTATTCGATCCAGCCGCCATGAAAACCTTTACAAATTGTTTAATTTTATTACGAAAATTCGCGTTCTCTAAAAAAATGTGTTTCACAGGCTTCGATCAACTCACGCAGTAAAGAAATTATAGCAGCCGTAGCTGTAAGTGGCCACGAAGTTTGTGGAGAGTCCCGTTCCCGCCACAGTCGGGCCTACGTAAGCGGAACGGACCACGATTTTTAACCGGCCAAGAACTGCCAGCTCGGCAAAACTGAGCCGCTACAACAACAACGTCCCCACGAGAGTCGATTCCACGCCGTTCGCAGCAAACTCGAACTGACGTATGGAACGACTTGGCGTATTTTACGTCGAGATCTTAAATTGAAAGCGTACAAAATATAGCTTGTGAAAAAAACTGACGCCGCTCGACCTTCCTAAGCGATTGATTTATGGGCTTTTGAATAGTTCCAAGAAGGAAGAAAGCTAAATTGCTGGATTTGGGACAAAGAAGAATCAGAAAAGTTTCAACAGCTGCCATTTCAGCCAGAAAAAAAAGCGGTTTGATGAGAACGTAACCGTCAATGGTGACCGTTCTCGCGCCATGATAGGCGACTATTTAATGCTCGAAAGTGAAGCTCGTGATCTCGTGACATTTCTATTAATGGAATTATTGAGAGAAACCCGTCTACGATCAGATAATTTCACATTTTGGGACTGTCGATCGGTCACCAGGATCGTGTAGACCGTTAGTCTATGCGGATAATTCCGCTTCGATTCAGGTTTGAAGCACAACATACGTGTAACATTTGTCAGTCGAAATGCTCGAACGAGTCATCGAAAATTGGACTCAAAGGATGGACTATTTGAGACGTAGCCGCGTCCAACATTTGAATGAGATAATTCTCAAAAAATAGACGCCAAAGTATGTTCTTTCGAATGATAATAAATATACCCCATTAAGTATGAAGTTAATGTATTTGTCTTTTAAAAATGAAGGAAACCTCGAAATGGGCCACCCTTTGGAAAAATTGTAAACATGACTTACTGTAGAACTGCAATAGTTTGGAGGGCAGAGGTGGGTATGTAGTATAGTAATAAACTAGTATAAACAATGAATTTAATTTTATCTTAGTATAAATGTTTCTTTATAAATTTCCAGTTTCACCAAAAAATGTGTTTTTCACAACTTAACACATGTAATTTGTTAGTTAATTGTTTAATAAAATATTTTAGCGCACGGGCTTTTATTAATTCACAGTTATGTGTATCAATATGAGCACGTTCGTTGGTCGCACATATTTCACAGCGCTGCAGGGGTACGCTCAACTATAAATACAAGCGTTTAAACTCTCTCATTGGCAGTTAATCTTTGGTGAAGTTAATTTAAATAACAGGCTAAAATTCAGTGCATTTCCAAATTTTAAAGTCGTAATTTGTGACAGCAAAGGATCGAAGCAGAAAAACTAGTATTACTAGTATATGAAGTAAGTCCAGTATTGGGAGTTAAATGTAGACCCAATGTAATAGGAACACAATTATCCACTCAGTGCGCGATAATTATCTTACTAATACGATAGTTCGGATGTTCCTAAATTCTAGGGTTGTAGGCAATATCTGTACAGCTGATAAATCGTTAAGCATTTTTTTAAAACAAGATCGATTGCAATTTCAAACTGAAGATCTATGCAGCCCACGTTGGGGTTTGTCAAAGTAGTTATAGCACATCAACAGTGGCTTTAAAAATTAAGTTAAAATAAAGAAGCATAAACCCTTCTCATATCAAGTTGCTTTCAAATATTTTCAGACTTATCACTTGTAAAAAGTCGGAACTATGATGGGATCCGCCACTATAAGACTGTTGGTGGCAACATTCGCCCTTTTACATTCCAGTGAAGCACATTCATTTCGAACCAAAGAGATTTGTAAGCCTGAAGCTCACATACTCCTCAATTTTAGTTTCATAAATTGTTAATTTAAAAACCAAAAACAAATTTTCAGCGCTTTATGAACCTCATGTCACCAGCAGCAAAAACTTGGCTACCACCGAATTTGATGTGCAACCTAATCGACTCTTGAGCAGAATACTGCAAGCCAATGTCAGGAAAAATGTCGGTACGTATTACGTTATAAGATAATTTGTTAGTTATTATGGTAATATCACAAGGGCTATCTATAATTCTCCAGGAGATGGCAGCAGCGCAAAAAGATTCTTACACCTTAGTCCTTTCTGGAGTTCTTTACAGTCATTAACACAAGGTGGAAATACTATACGCAGACCAAGAGCTATTAATGAACGTAAGTAAAAACATAATTTAAACAACCAAGAAATAATTATTCCAATTTTTTATTTTCTCAAATACAAATTATGTATTAAAGGAGACAAAGTTCAAATATTCGTTATACCTTCGGTGGCTCCGGAAGAGGATTTAGGAATCACAGATTCAACAACAACACAACTTCCAACAACTATAGCTTCAACGACTGTAGTACTAACAGATCCAACGACCGTACCAACAACACAGTCCACAACAACTTGTGCACCAACGACTGAGTCACCAACATATTCAACGACTGTGCCAACAACAGAGTCCACAACAACTTGTGCACCAACGACTGTACCAACAACACAGTCTACCACAACTGGAGCACCAACGACTGAGTCACCAACATATTCAACGACTGTATCAACAACACAGCCCACAACAACTTGTGCACCAACGACTGTGCCAACAATACAGCCTACCACAACTGCAGCACCAACGACTGAGTCACCAACATATTCAACGACTGTACTAACAACACAGTCCACAACAACTTGTGCACCAACGACTGAGTCACTAACAGATTCAACGACTGTACCAACAACACAGCCTCCCACAACTGTAGCACCAACGACTGTACCAACAACACAGCCTCCCACAACTGTAGCACCAACGACTGAGTCACCAACAGATTCAACGACTGTACCAACAACACAGCCTCCCACAACTGTAGCACCAACGACTGAGTCACCAACAGATTCAACGACTGTATCAACCACTCAGCCTACGTCAACTTTAGCACCAACGACTGTGCCAACAATACAGCACACAACAACTTTAGCACCTACGACTGTACCAACAATACATCCTCCCACAACTGTAACATCAACGACTGAGTCGAAAACAGATTCAACGACTGTACCAACAACACAGTCCACAACAACTTGTGCACCAACGACTGTACCAACAACACAGCCTCCCACAACTGTAGCACCAA
>NW_017537045.1:3199626-3216190 GCF_001853355.1 Bactrocera latifrons | reverse complement strand
GTCCACAACAACTTGTGCACCAACGACTGTACCAACAACACAGCCTCCCACAACTGTGGTACCAACGACTGAGTCACCAACATATTCAACGACTGCATCAACCACTCAGCCTACGTCAACTTTAGCACCAACGACTGTGCCAACAATACAGCCCACAACAACTTTAGCACCAACGACTGTACCAACAACACAACCTCCCACAACTGTAGCACCAACGACTGAGTCACCAACAGATTCAACGACTGTACCAACAACACAGCCTCCCACAACTATAGTACCAACGACTGAGTCACCAACAGATTCAACGACTGTACCAACAACAATGTGTCCAGTTAAAGTTACAACATTGCCGCCAATTATACCTTATACCCCCCCTCCAATTTCTCCCATATGCCCACCACCAGCACGTAATTTTCGGCACTTTCCGGCGTTGACACCACATTCCTTACCTAAGGCGCCAACTACTCAACAGAACTGTCCTCCATACTATCCATGTATGCCTTATATGCCTTTCCAGCCATTCCCATATTTTGTTCCTATTCCTTTGGCCTCTCAAAGCCAGAATGGTGGACTTCAATCAATTCTTTCACCGTCACAACAAACTGCACCATTTTCCTTTGCTTCCGCACCGATTATGATGCCGATACAATCAAACATTTTACCGCAACCTAGCCTCATGCCCGCGCAAACAAATATTTTACCGTTGCAGCTTCCACAGTTCAGTTTATTTGCCCCAAGATCGACGTAACCTCACATTCATCTAGAATTTACTAGTATAATTATTTTAAGTAAAGTTTTTTCAAAGAAGTATTAGTGGTTTCGCATCTATATATTAAATAGTTAATAGTTAAATAGCAACAAAAAATCTTGTTTGTTAATGCAATCATAGATCAAATAATTTTTAGAGTATGTTTGGTATAGACATTAGTAATATTATTCCAATTGTGTTTTAAAGAGAGGGCTCTTTTGCGGGTTGTAATTTTCCAAGGTACTATATCTTCTACAAATTTGTGGACCATAGCTTATTCAAACATTATTTATCTAGAGTGGAGGCCAGGAAATCGCAAAACCCCCATTGTGTACGACTACGTGAGCCATGGATTGTCTATTAATTCTAATGAGACAAAATCAAAGTTCCATAGTCTTAAGTAAATTGCGTTCACAGGCAGGCCAGCTGGTCTGTCTTTTAGTTTCCTTCTATTCCTATATAACAGGGTACCCACATTATACTAACCGAGTTACCTACTGAGAGTCCAGTTATTATCTGCTTGCAAAACCTAGTTAGAGAAGAAGCTCGCGTGGCACATGCTGTTATGACAAAATTTCGGCCTGAATGATTTAATTGACGAAATTTAGTCTGAAGCTACTTTTGGCATATGGATTACTTCAGAGGATGCCCGCTTCTGTTCCTAATTCAGCGCATGATTCGTCGGTGGATATATAAATTTCGCCATTGGAACTGTTAATCACAGAACTATTGGTCGATTTTTCACTACTGGGGAATAAAAACGTTTTATCTAATTCCTTATAGATCTTTCTTTTTCGGTCGCATTCTCAATTTAACCCGAGTCGATTAAGAAGTTCGTCTTTAGCACTATGCCCACCTAAAATCATGAACCGGCTGGCAGTATTGGAAGCCCCTCTCCAACTCAGTTAGTACAATTGTTTGCATACGAATCGGTTCAAAACCATGGCGCTACCCACTTTTTGGCAAAATCTCATGTAATGTGAAAATTCGAAAGTTCCACCAACATGCGCTCTGCGTTGCTTGTATTTATTTAATTACCGCCACCCTTGCAAGGCTTTAAAAGAACAATAGATTTTGTTTGCATTTACTTGCACAAACAGTCATCAGTTACAGCTGGTTCACACGATTTCTGGAAATATAATATGAGAGAGCGAAAAAGCACAAAATTTTCATAACGGTTAAAGGCAAAATGATGAAAAAGCGGAGTCATAAAGTATTTCTTATTTTGCCTTACTTTCACTTGCATTATATTTTTATTTACACCAGGCAATTTGCCGGGCGTTGCCTTCACTTTTATTTGCTTGAAGTACGCACGCTCTTTTTGTTGCACTTTTTGCACTCATTACCAAATTTCATATACCTCGTTGAATTATGTGGTTCAATTACTCAGCTGGGTGATAATAACAGCTTGATACCGCACGGGACCACCTGTCCACCCGTCTACTGCTCTAAACAACTCCAACAACTTTTGGCTGTCCACCTGCTTGTCAGAGTTTTTTGTGTTAGCGCGTGTTTTGTATTCCAATGCCATTTTGCGTCTTTCGTTGGCAGTTGCCTGGAGTTGAAAACTTTTCCGATTAACTGCCCGCACCGTCTTCTCTCTAGAGTGCTCAACATTTCGCCAAACTTAAAGTATAATCTCTACTGCTTCTCCTCTTTAATATAAATTCGATATGCTTTTTATTGTTGTTAAGTTTTTCTTTAATTACCTCTGCGTTAATTTGTTGCTCCGTCTGCTGGGCGTTGGGTTGAATTTTAAATACGTAAAGTTACTTCAGGGTTGCCTTTATTGGATTAGGTATATATAATTGTACCAGAGTGTTCAGTTGAGGCGCTGTTTATTTTGTTTTTTGTTTAAGTATAATTTTTCTTATCTGTGAGCAGGGCTAACCCCTTGATAACGGTAGTTCAGATGTGATGAAAATATATTATTTTATTTATGTGCTGGTTAAGAGCTGGTTTGGAACACAGAAAAAGTAATAGCAATGTTTAGAAAAACTTTATTTTCAGTTGATACTTTTAGAAAGTTGTGTTGGAATGATTATTTTAAAATTTCTTTCAGCATTATTGAACCCATATATGAATGCATACAACAATGGCTTTGGAAAAGACCTGTACCTTGGATTCGACTCGGACTATGATTGAAGGACAGAAGTTTGTTTGGATTGAAACCTGAGCACTACGTCACCTGAGTTTGCCGTGATTTTCTCATAAAGGGTTGGTTCAGCCTTTGCCTCTTAATAAGTTCTCTCTCGAAAATTGGATAACAGCTCTGAGTGAAACAATAGTTATGAAAATTGAAAAAAGAAAAAAAAAAAACAGGTTCATTAAAGATTCCCGGACCACAGGCAGTGTTAAAAGCCCCGGTACAAAGAAGGAGACGGCAGCAATTATGTTAAACACAAACATGGCAGCAAAAATAAAAGCACAGTACGGTAGCAGACAGTCTGGGGATAGCCAATTTATAGTTAAGCAGCAGAGGCCGTATAGTGGGGAAATGTACCTCGGTCCTCAAGCGAGGCTTCTTACCGAGGTACATTTCCCCACCATACGGCGCTAATGTTCAGTAAGATCGCTAAACAAGCTGACTGTGCTTACTAGGGGTGTGTAATTGTAGTAAGGAAGATATGACCATTTCCAAAGAGGAGTGGAAGCGGGTCGTGGTACTTATATCCGTTATCATCTCGGACTACCTTCTAGGTATAAGAGTGCGGGTCCAGACTATCTATCCAAAAGTATAAGTAAGCGGTGCCTAGGGTAAGATATGTGGAAGGGAGCTAGACTAGAGACTTTGGCTTAAGCGAATATTCCGCTGTGGCATCTCGTTCGAGTCTAGCTTTCATTGAAACTCTCTACTTCTGAGGAGTTACAGGTAAAGTTGTGTTACTACAATCTGTCTCTCAAATTAGCGACTAGAGCGTGGAAACTCTGGGGAGAACCGTTGAACAACATCGGTAAGTGCTGATTTTTCTGACTATGAAATCCATCTGACAACTTAGTAGTTTAAGTATTCGTTATTATATCATTATAAATAAAAAATAATAATAATAATAATTGAAATAGCAAAAAAATACCCGTATATATACTTTTCATATTAAGAAATTTTCAGATTAAAATACAAGCACTTAAGGTACTGTTTCACCGTATTAATTGTGTCAAATCTTATTGCTCTTTAAGATCCTTTGTTACACATGACTTCGAAAGTTGAGTTATTTCTCGATAGTCATTCATACATGTTTTCAAGGGTATGTTGTTGTTGTTGTTGTATCGGCAGAATTCTGCCGAGTTGACAATACTTGGCCGGATAAAAATCCGGGTCCGTTAAGGTTTTCGTAGACCCGACTGTCGTGGGGTCAAGGGTATCTCAGCAACCGCCTCATGCTAGTTTTAATATTTCTTTATCTTAAAGAGGTTATACATTCTTTTCGGATATATTTAAATGAATGTTGTTTGTAGTTTTTAAAACAAACTAACTCGAAATCTTAAATATATGTACTCTTTAGGCGATGCTAAGTTTTGGGTACTATGAAATGAAACTTGCCGGTTTTTTTGGTAGTACCACGTTAGAACTACAATTAGAACAATCTTGCCTGCTAAGTAAGTCAGTCATATGGTGTAGTGTAAACTCTATATTACAAACCGGAGAAGTAGTATAATACTTATCATCTGAATATCTGAAATTACAACAGTAATGAACCTAATATTATCCTATCGCTGAGATACCTCACACGAATAATTATATGTGCATCATGTTTTTATTGATTAAAAAAGTACAAAAGCTGTTATCGAAATTTTGGGTATGCAGTTTTATTTACAAATAAAGTTTACGAAATAAAAACATAAAGTTGTCACAAATTTCAATAATATGTAATAAGGAACTTAAATCAAACATAGTCTTCGTACTAAATATTTATATGTGCATATTTGATTTTTCTAATTTTGAATATTATTAATTATTATTTATAGAGGATTTTAATATTCAGTATTGTTACCATTATTCAATATTACTGAATTAAGTCGGAACGGCATGGAATCCACCAAAGATTTAAGGTGGGCTGGATCAATATTGGCCCATTCTTGGTCTATTGCCTTTTTAAGGTTTCTTGCTGTGTCAAACTGTCTACCGTTCTTGAACACTCTGGCTGAGAGGATACCCCAAGGTTTTCAATCGGATTTAAGTCCGGACTTAAGGTGGACCAGTCCAATACAGGTATTTTTTGCTCTGTAAAGAAGGATTTGGTGACCTGAGATGCGTGTATTGATGCATTGCCGTGTTGAAAAGTCCAATCGTCGCCATACAAATTGCCACCAAACTCTATTAATTCACTGTCAAGGAGATCTACATACACTTGAGCATTCGTTCTTGTAGAGATGTAGCACATAGATGACTTGCCCCCATAGCAGAACGCAGCCCTTACCATCACACTGCCACCGCCAAACCCTCGCTTAAAACAGGATCTCCGACCTTGGCGCATATCTCTCCAATATCTTTTGCAACTATCAGGGCCATTTAAATTTAACTTCTTTTCATCACTAAAAATGACGTTATGCCATTCTTCGCATCAAACACGGCACTTATTTGCAAACTCCATTCGAGCCTCATGTGTCGCTGCAAAAGCTTGGGTTTAGGCCCCATGGAGGTATATTTCACTAAAAGATTTTCTTGAATTATTTGCACAATGCGACGGTTGGTTATTTGGAGGCCCATATGAGCTTAAATTTGTCCGCTACTCATCAAATCAACCACAGCAAGTCGTTGAATTTGCCGTTTGCAACGCAAATCGATGTTGGTTTTCCGCCCACTTCATCGAATTGTTCCATATTTAGTTGGATTTTTTAAATAACTAGATATGCAGTTCCGGTGCCGATTTAATTTTTTTGCGATTTCGTTGATATTCGCACCGCTATCAAGCATACCTGTTATGACCCCTTGTTCATGGTCTGTTAAACTAGTTCCACGAGGTATTTTAACTAACCAATATTAAAATATTTGAATTAAATGCACTATTTTAGACAATTACATACTTAAAATAAATATCTCAAACTAATTTTTGCAGCTTAACTTATGAAAACACTATTATCAGCAGAAACGATCATTTCGCACCAATGTGCACATATAATTATTTACTAGGTAACACCGAAAATTCGCGAACATTTTGAAGTAACGGTACAACGAATGAGACTAGAAAGCAACAATTGTGGTCAATTCATAACAACAACATATTTCCAAAGAATTGCTCGATTTCAGAAACGGGATAATTTTTCATATATGCAAAAAAAAAAAAAACAAGTTATGCACATATAATTATTTGTATGAGGTATCAAGCACCTACAATATGAGTAATGATCCAAAACCAAACAGCTGTTGAACAGTTAAACTATTCTCTTTTTATATTTCGCGATTTGTTAAAAGTCTTACAAATCTATGACTAAACAAATAAACACGACAACTGCTTCAATTAGCAACCCAACGTATTATCTCAATATATAAAATCGATATGATTACTCCTTGAAACGGGCATCAGTCAATTTGATTTGATCTCAATCAAAGTTAAGATCCACTTAACCACTGACTGCACGTAGACTGCAACAAAATACTCAAAAAAAGACAGAATGCGCTGAACACCTTAAGATAGACATTTGTATTAGACCCAAGTAGGCGCATTGGTCTCAAAACGTATTTTTGTGATCTGGAACTCCAAGTTTAAGTGCGATATTTCTGGAAAGTTTGGTTGCTTCAACTTTCGCTATACAAATTTGCTTTACTTATGTTACTTACTGTTGAGGTTGTCTGCCTCTCAATAGGCCGCTTAACAACTTGTATTCGAAATGACATAGCACGATATCACCCTAGTTCCAGCCACACAATATACTAATGCCTATATCATGCTTATATTAGTATTATCTATTAAGTTGGTAGTAAAATTGACGCTCGAGTATTGTTGAAATGAGTTCAGTACTTAACTTCAATCAGAATTATGTACAAAATGACAACTGATTTACAGCTACGGGAGTAATGCACAGACTGGAGCGCACTTACGGGCGCGCAGACAAATGACTTTTATTCTACGAACTGGCGCAGTCAATGTTAGATAGCGAACGCAACGCCCAGCAACATTTTTATGAAATACGCTGTAGAGACGGCACGAATATTGTTGTTGCTTTCAATGCTTTTGCAGTTGTTACACTCTATTTTTAACTGCTACCGCTGCTTTGTAGCAATTTTTTATGTTTTTTGTTGTACTATTTGTATTCCTTGCAACGAAAGTGTACGTGCAGTGAATTTTTAAATGAAACCATCGACCAACGCCACGAAGTCAGCAGGCTTAAGAAAGTGAAAGCACGCTTTTAGGCGCTGGCGCGCATAACGCGCTACTGGTGCAATGCATGCATGTAGCCGTAAACTGAATATATAAAATGAAATATACGTTAAATAACAGTGAAATACTCCAGCAGCAACGGCAGTTGGCAGCACTTGTATCTAACCGTTATGAGCTACAATTTATGCACATTTGTGAAATGGACTTGTGGGTGCTTTTATTTTATTTTTATTTACCCACAAACCGTTACCCATGTGCCTTCCTGCCATTGTCTCAATGTCGTATTTGTTTGTTGTTTTTGTTTTTTTTTCCTTTTGTGACCAAAATAATGTGTTGTAATGCAATTTTATGAAAAAAGTTGACGTGTGTGGCATGCGTAAATGCTTCACCATATATGGGGTGTGGCATGCAACAAATTTTCGCGTACAAATTGTTGCAAGAGTGTTAATTTGTGCCCTGTAAGAAATAAATATGTGTTGTTTTCATTGATAATTAACTTATAAAATAACAAAATAATAATTAGCATTAGCATTACATTCACCATTACTATTATCAATACTCTCTGTACACTCTAAGAAATAAACGATCCTTTTTTGTATTATAATTTTTATTTTTTTTTTTATAATAACAAGTAATTAATAATAAAATAGTCGAGTAATCATTAGCATTACCATTACCAGTACTATTGTCATTACTGTTTGCGCTATTCAAGAAATAACTGTCATTGTTTTTATTATTAATAATACTTATTTAATAATCAAATTACCATTAGCATTACCATTACCAATACTATTTTCATTACTATATGCGCTCTTCAAATAATCAACGATATTGTTTTTATTGATAATAACACTTTTTTGATAATATCGTAATCAGATAATCATTAGCATTACTATAACTATTTTTTTTTATTACCATTACAAATACTATCGCTCTTATCATTGCCAATAACAATATCGTTATTATTTTTACCACTACTATTATTCTTCTCAATTATGAATTACGATTGACATTACAAATACCAATACTAATGCTCTTATCATTATCAATACTAATATCAATACTCATAGCATTAAAATTACCTATATTCTTATTGTTATTATTTCCAATACAATTACGTTTTCCGTTATCATTACAATTATTAATATTTTTTAAATTATAATTGTTACCTTTTCAACACCATTACCATTACCATTACTTTATATATTTTAACTAACATACTGCACATTTCTTAGAGAGCCTTTCATATATATTAGATGTTCATCCATATTAAACATATAAATTGTAGCTGTACGTGAGTAGTGTTGGGGCAAAGATGTCTGCTGCTTTCATGCATGCATTTGTACAGTTACATTCAACAGTAGTTGTATTCGTACATGCATGTGTGCCCTCCATTACATGTCTTACAATCTTCGTGGCTTGGGTTCATATTTTATTTACTCCTAAGATGATTAAGCATAAAAACCGCAAATGTACTTCGAATGTAGTGCAAATGATAGGGAATCAACGCACATACATATATAGTATGAAGATATGTATACACTAATAGTTGTGGTAATTCTAAGGTTAATGGAGATGGATAGCTCATACATAGTAGTGGCTATCAAGGCTTATGCTAAAAATGCCTGTATAAGTATTTGTTTTCGCATTTAATTGTGAATTAAAGCCTATCAACAACAAAAGTTATGGTACACACAAGTATCTGTGTCACAGGTAATATAAAATATATATAAGAACGAATATGCCTTTATCATCACGTCTTCTTGAATATGTGGAACTTGTGCTCGGAACTCGTGAATGGTTAAATTATTGTATAAAATTAGTTCGATAAAGATCTCTTAGGGGACAGTGTTCCTAGCATCAACGTAAGATTTAAAACTTGGAGTGTAGCCATATATAAGTCCTTACGGCAGTTGCTATGATTTTTATCACTCCATATATAATAAGTACCCATACCATCTTATTCATTTATTACAACTCAAATAACGACTGCGGCCATGTTTTCAGATATTAAACTAGCGGCTGACTCTCTTTAATGTGATTTATTAAACTTATGCTGGTGAAAATAATATATAATATCGTACGAAGTGGACAAACTCGCACATGAACTTCAGACGCTACAATACGGAGGCTGATAGGTCAAAAATATTATTATAATTACATCCTATAGTTACTTCTCCGAACAAGGTTGCACTTTGGAGCAATAAATCTATATAGTATATCAAATCCCTTATTAGCAGCAACCGCAGCCTGAAGTTGATAGAGATTTCTTGACAATATATCATTCCATCTTTGACCTATCGGTAAAGAAGTTCACTGTCACTCTCCTCCAATGACTTATACCCAACCACATATTACTCGCAGGTATGTAGACAAGCAAAATGTCTCTGGTCTGTCAGCAACTTTCGGGACCATACATCAGCCGGTATATCCATTAGTGTGGAATGTACCACACTTGCTGAAGAGCGCGGCTTCTTGACCGCTCTCGTGCTTGTTTGCATCTATTATAATGGTTTTAAGTACCCACAATCTTGCATATAATATTATCGTTTTTAACCCACCTTTTGCAAAAGGTTCTTCCGCATGCCTGTCTTGCTCTCTCCTCGATATGAAGTTTCCTATTTAGCGTGAGATCTAAATATTGCAGACTCCGTATCTGCAGGCAACAGACAAATGCTTTCCATCCGGCACTGTGATGCTTCTGGATTTTCATATCTTTGAGTAAAAAAGCCAACTCAGTTTTATTTCGATTTATAGAGAGGATCTTTTCACCCGTTTGATTAGTTACCACCGTGAGATAGACTTTCGTCAACTGAAGTTTTTTAGTCGTTCGCATTCGTTTCTGAGATTTCGGTTACCCATCATCGAAAAGAATGTGAGTTTTGAAGATGCAGAATGACGGAACCAATCTTGAGGTTTATAAACCTCGCCTTTCTTGTCACACTGCAAACCCAATCGGCTCGGAATCCAAATCAACCGCTTTGTTGTGCTTTTTAGTCTTTAAGATCGCCATATGATATAACGCGGACGTATTGGTGGTCTATGTATACGGTTAGGAGGGTGTGAGGGTGAGATGAAACTATAAATTGTAGGCACTTAAAAAAATCTAGAAAAGTGAAATGAATGGCTGGCAAAACTGGTTTAAATGTCGTAAAAGGTCCAAACTTAACAATAACAGAGAAATATTGTTCATTTCACAGTCGGTCCTCGTGAGCGGAGTGGAGCTGTTTCTATATCAGGTTAAGGACTTCTCATATTCCTTGATCAACTATTTATTTGGGAAGCGGAGCTAATAAGCGATTTACTTGCAAGTTTAGTGGACTCTTGAAAAACTAAGAAAGAAAAGACAAAACAAAATGAAGACTTATTGAAAATCTAAAGTTATAAAATATCTGAGAGAAAACTATAAATTCAGAGTAGTTAAACGACCGAGAAATATGTCTAGTCGGCTCTTGAATTGGATAAGTTCAAGTTTTTGGCTAACTTTTTCAGTAGATAAATTTCCCTAAAATTTTGGGCCACATATAGCATTTTTAGCAAATTTTCAGTGGTTGACTTAACGCACTCTACTTTCTTGCGAACAATATTAAAGTATCATGACCCACTTCGGCTCAATAAAATTTAGGAAAAGAATAGGCCACAAATGAACTCACGAAATAAGTGCAATATTTCTTTGACAACACACAATTCACCACTTAATTTCAATACACTGGCTTAGCGACTTACCCCACACTCGGAGATTTGCGCTAAAAATAAATTGAAAGAAGGGAAACAATTTAGAATTTGCATACGAAACCATGTGGAAAGAAGTAGGCGTCTCTAACGCATGGCTGTGGAATAGAGAATTACTCAGTGCAGACGCTTAGAGGCTGAGGGGGGTGTGGACAAGCATTGCTCAATGCAATCTTGACGAATGAAATTTACAAATCTCAAGTTGCTACACTTCACTGCCTTCGAAATCGAACAAATACTCTTTGCATACCGAAATGAAAAGGTCTGGAGTAAAATTAGAACGAAGTGGCATGGATTAGTGGCAAGTGGTGCACATGCATACCCTCTAATGATATGGGTGTGTGCGTCTTTGGGTTTGCCTACTTCATTGGCGTCTATTGATCTATGTACTTTGTTGTTGCTTGAGGAAATATTTTTTTAAATTTTCTTGCAACTAAATTCAATGCAAATTTCGCCCACAGACCCTCACAGAAGACTTAATCGAGTGGCTTTTTGGATGTTGGTAGTGTAGGCCTTTGTCACCCTTGCGTTACGTGAGTTTTATTTTTTGAATGTGTCTACTCACCCATACCGCTGCTTCGTGCTAATGAAGTGACATTCGCTGCTTGTCACTTAGTATTTTTTTTTTGTTGCGTCCGACCCATATTTTTGCATGCCGTGCACGTAGTGGACAACTGTCTTCTTATTGTCGTGTTCGTTCCATTACATAGGCTGCTTTTGGGTAGCGCGTTTGTGGCATTTTAGTAGCAAAAGGACTACTACATATCAAATTTATTGAAAAACGGAATTAAAAATGCATTGGAATATTCATTACTGGCGGTTTTGTATTTTAGCAAGTGAATTTGGGGTCCACTAACGAAAAATAACTCATAGAGAAGAACGTATGCTTTAAATTAGCACAGACAAGCAAAAGTGTCGCAGTTCGAGCTTCAGGAGCCTCATCGAGCTCTTCTATATCGTTTGTGGCTTTGAATGATGGTTCATAAAACTGTAAGTTTCCAAGACCAAATGAAATTCCTACAGCAGCTATACAGGAGTTGACAAAAACCTACTAAATGGCTGACTCAGATGAAATAGAACTGTATAACCTATAAAAAAAATCTGCAAATTGTGGATTGTGCAGTAACAAGAGCTGATCTTCTATTCATATATTAACCGTTTATGAGCGAAAAGTCTTCAATACGTTGGGAAAGCTAAAAAATTTGACTGTAAAAACTCAGCATAGCTTAAAGAATTGTTTCGAAGTCACATAAAGGCTCATACTGCGGAAGGTGATCTACTATAGGCAGAGGCATTTGGGAGCTAAGAAGATAATCTGGTTACCGTTGTCGAGAGCGTGCAGAGCAGTTTATGTATGTAACGCTTCTTAAACCTACTGAATGGCCGTGAAAATGCGATACCCGGAGATGGTAAACGGAAAGCCTAAATGAAGGCAATGCAATAGACATTCCAATACTCGGAAATGCCGTAGTTCGCATAGTGATTGCCCAGTTGAAAAATAAGAAAGCGCCGGGAGTCGCGTCCGAGGTATTCAAAAGAAGCTATTCGAAGGACTGACAAAATGCATGTATTAGCTTCTTTGCAGAATGTGATAGAAGAATGCATGCCCGACGATAGGTTTCTATGGAAATAATATTAAATTTGTAAAAAAAAAAAAAGAACTAGCCTGCACCAATTACTGTGGGATAAAGTTCTTAATATCCGATCACTGTCTACGAACTGATTGGACCTTATCAGTGTGGTTTTGGATCTGGTAAATCCATCTTTAACCATATATTTACCATGCGCCAAATTTGTGAAATACCCGGGAGAACAGAATCGTTAAACATCATCCCTTCATCGATTTTTATTTTCCCTTCCACAGCGCGAAAAGGACTTGCATCTATGCAGCCATGGCTTGGTAACCCAACCAAACTGCCACGGCTATGTAAATGACATTAAACAATACCAGAAGCGCAGTCAAGCCGATTGATTTCTTCAATCTAATGCTTGAAAAAAATAAAAACAGTCGTTCTGTTCTACGGGGACGTTGCCGACATCCGATTAGGCCGCAGTAGAAGTTTCCGAAAGCAAGGTTTGCGGAAAATTAATAGTATTTTGTACTATGGCGTTGACGAATAACGCAGGCGTTGAAACGATTAGCTATACAGGGACGGGAGGGACAAAATTTCAATGAAGTACACGCTGATGAAAGACCTCCACTCTGTTGGAAAGGTGAAATTTGAAGGCGTCTATTTCTATAGCCTCATCCTTTTTCAAAGTATGCATTGCGGTCATAAAATTAAAGTCCGAATATGAGCTTGTAGTAAATATTCTATCTTCAATCAGCTGTCTTTGGAGTGAAAACAGCGTTTCAAATCATGTCATCGACCCGGAAAGCGTACAGTAAATCTCTTCACCAACTGAATTCCAGATAGAGCTTTTACTGTGTTTGTTGCCTAATTTATTATAGAGCTTATGTTTCAAACTTTACTCCAAACAAATGAGAAAATAGCGTTCAATGTAATATTCGTTAATAATTTATATTGACAGTATTCTTAAAAAAGCTGCGTCTATAGAAATCTTTTCTACTATACGATTGAGAGCTTGACTACCATTTGGAGAGTTGTGCGGTTTCTGATGCTAATGAGCCTTATCAGCAGCATAAGTAGCTTGAAATTAACTTTATTCTTTACCGCAAGTTTTAACTAATACACTTAGTACATCCACGCAGAAATGTCATTAATACGTTAAAATTTAAGAAACAGCTTTGTAAACACCTTTTGCTTCTTTACGTTTTGACAGCCACGGCATGTCAAGCTTTAATTTGAAACATTTCACTGCGGTCGCTAATTGTCATTCAAATGAATTCCAACTGTCGCTCAAGTTTCCCACTGTCACTACCTTGCTTCGCCTCAAACATTCCTATCTTCATTGCACAACATTCTTACACAGCGACCGCATACTTCCGTGCTACAAAAAAGAAAAGCAAACGTTGCGCAGAACGTCAAAGCTTCGCATGAAGTGTTTGACAAAACTGACAAGTTGTTGCACACAAGTTTGTAGCCTGTCACGTGACACCAACTCATTTCTATCGCTCTCCACCGCACTTCCGATTTCACTTCAAACAGCGTGTTGGCATTTCTGCGTGGAAAATACTTTGTAGCAATTAATGAAAAATCACCGACTTTCAAAGCGCTTGCCCGCCCAAGCGGCGGTAAGTGCTGTTACGAAGCTGTTCGACTGCTGCTTGTTCGACGAGTTTAGACGCTTCGTTGAGTTCAGCTAATTAAAGGCGGCACAGAAAGACCAAACAGCTCATTGGTAACTCGGTTGCATAGAAGAGGATATTGTTTGCAAGTTGACTCACTCACCGGGAGCGCAGGAGTGTAAAAGTAAGATTACATTTCGGGCTTGTGTGTTCCACTGCAAGTAGGAAGGTATTATTAGGCTGTTAAGGTGTCTGCAGTTGCGGCAGCCCTTAAGCCAAGCCAAATAATTGCAGATTTGCTTAAGGTTTTGCTGGAGCCTTCGACAAAGCAATAACCACAAAATTCCTTTGACTGTTCAAAAAGTTTGGGTAATTACATTTTTCCACCCTTAAAAGTTGATTTTGAGTTCGAGGTTAGGTAAATTGAAGAATTTCTATTAAAGTGTAATTATAAGTTGGAAATGTATAGAAATTTGGACATATAGACAATAAAGTTATTGGCAGTTAACAAATTATTTTAGTGGTTATACAAATTTTGCTTTTTAAAGCTTACTGGCCTTAACTATAACCTTCGTCATATGCTTCGAACAAAGGCGTGCCTGTAGTAATCAACACCTAGAAGGGGTTCCAGCCCTTAAGATCACATCTACAGATAAATAGAAAAGTAGTTTCGGCTGAATGCAGATGAGATGCTGATATATTCTTTGTGAACACCTAACTTACAGCCGGCTGAGACTAGACATCTTCCACGGTTCTCAACGCTCCAACCAAAGAGACTAAATAAAGAGACAGCTTTGGTGGAAAAAACGTTGTTCACCAAATCAACTGAATTGTTGAATAAGACTTAAAATTATGGGAATTATTTTTATGCGCAGACTTACTGCGGTTTTAACTTTCGATATATAATACGCATGTCTGTACGGTGGAAAAATTTACCTAAAAGGTACATACCATTTTTGGAACGCTCGATTTCGCGGTATTTCCTACCCTAGGTAACTTGGGCTGTCATGCTCATGAATTTACTAGTCCTGATAATAGCTGTTTCCAGAATATGTAAAATTCATACTACCAACAAATTTGTCTGCTTTTTAATCCTAGCACGGGTCCTTTTTTCGATGTCTATAAAAGCCAGCTAATTATGGTTTCATAGATGGATGTCAAGCAAACTAAACAAACAGCAATGAATTGGTATCGATTAATACCAGAAACTCTTTTGGACGCTACAACAAAAAAACGTTTTTTCTTCGGATTTTGACTGATGATAAAAAATGGATTCATTACGATAATAAATGCCAAATATGTTTGTGAAATCATCCAAAACAAGGGCAAAGCCGAATATCTATCGCGCTAAGATAATGTTCTGTATTTGGTGGGATCAGAGGGGGCCATTACTGGAGAATGCTACTGAAAGTAGCTCGCTATATTGGATCGATCCTTTATCGAAAATTGTCCTGAATTCGGGATTAGATATGAGCAAATAACTTTACATCATGACAACACTACGCCTCATATTGCAAGATGGCTGGGAAACTTTTTGAAAAACAGCTACTGTTCAGGCCTTGCCCCTTATGACTAACGTTTGTTCAGGTTGAAAAGGAACAGTCTTACTGGAATAGGATTCTCATTAGATTGGAAAATGCTATTGTTCAGATGAAAAATACTCTGAGTAATCCCATGACGTATATTTTTTTTAATAGAAAAAGAGTTTGAAAATAACTGAATTTAATGATATACACATGTCATGATACACAATAACTCTGCTAAAGGTGTTCTAGATTCAAAAAGCTTTGGAAGCCCTCCATTCAGTGTTTTCTGTCCAGCTTAGGTTTCGAGTGCGGTTTTGAGTTCGAGAATGCAGTAGTCTACCTCTTAAAGAGTGTGGTTTAATGCGGACATTTTTGTTTTTCCGAATCTTAATAAATTTTTTAAAAATATAKTTAGTGTGGCTTAAAATTATTATTATTATTAATTCATCCAGGGAACAAGACAGTCAAAATCTATAAATGTTTGCGCTTATACGCATACGTATTAATTTTTTGTCGTGCTGTCACTCTTGTAAAATAATAATTTTTAAATTTTAATTAAAAAATGCTGGATACACGTGTATAGATATAAAGAAAAATGTTTTCGAAAGGTTGCCACATCGTTCGAAAATTAATTCATATAAAATTTAAAAAATCTACAAATTCAATAAAATTATTACAAAAAAAAAAATTATTTTAAAAGTGTTTTTTTTTACATATTTTACAGGGTTGCCATTTGGACAATGGATTTGTTTTTTTTTTTTTTATAAAAATACCATAGACAGAGAGACTTAAAATTTTTAAATTTTTAAGGAAGGTTATACATACATATATAGTACATTTTTTAAGGAGTTGCCACAGTTGCTATATATGAAAACACAATTAAATATGCAAAAGATGCATTTCAGATCTGTTCAAAGAGCATGCAATATAGTTAAATTGCTTAAACACGTTTTCTTTAATATATTTTTTAAAAAGGTTGCCACCATTGGTAAATTTAAAAATATATTTTAAGACAAAATATGCAATATGAGATGAGTTATGAAAGCTG
>NW_017537045.1:3159541-3199426 GCF_001853355.1 Bactrocera latifrons | reverse complement strand
TGCCAGATATTTCAAAATTATAATTAGTTTAATGAAAATCAAAAAAGTTTAATTTATTATTTTTGGGGCAACTTTAAAATAAACAATTAACATAACTTTTTTTAGAAAGGTTGCCACCTTTGTTAAATTTAAAAATATATTTTAAGACAAAATATGCAATATGCGATGAGTTATGAAAGCTGGCTAAGCATGCATAGTAAAAATGAAAATATTTTCACAGTGTTGCCACATATTTCAAAATTATAATTAATTTATGAAAATACAACAGGCTTGTCTCATTATTTTTATTACAACTATAAAATAAACAATTTTTCTACATATCTTACAAGCCATGGTTCCAGCTTATTCGAAATTCGAATTCGAAGTTCCTTCATATAATGAATGCATTTGATTTCTTGAGATATTTTCAATATGCTGTACCATATCTTCATTGATTATATTAAATTTTTCATAAATTCACAGCGAAATTGGGAAAAGCGAAAATGGTAATTTTCGGCCAAAAAGTTAACGACGTTGCCAGCTATTATGAAAAATTTGGGTTTAAAAAATTAATTAATTTCATGCTACCAAGTGCAGCATAAATTAGAAATCACAAGAATATGTAAAATAAACAACAAAAAAATACAAACTATAACATTTTAATACGTGTGTGTGTAGCCGTATGTGTGCTGAGGAAACCCACTGCTTTAAATTATTATAAAATTCCCATCGCATATGTGTAGCACGCAAATATGCACATAAATTATTTTTGTTCTTATTCTGAATGTGCTGTTTTTACTACCATTGTTGTTGTTGTTGCTGTTGTACACGCAAACTTTGCTTCCGGAAGTTTTTCATCTCCACAATGGCGCGCCCAACTGGAAGGAGTCATTCGGTTATTTCTTTCGAACGATGAGTTTTCACAGCAGCGCAATTTTCCGAGAGCGCAATAATAAAAGGTGGAAATGATATACTATTTGCACAGCAAACACAGATATTAATATATGCATATACACATACACATACACATATACCCACCAAATTCACAGGTATTGCACCGTATACAGTTTCGCTTTTGGTGTCGATGAGAAGGTGTGATGCTGCTATCATGCTGGTGTTGGCGCTGCCGCTTTTTTTATGAGAGGACGTGCAACCTGCTACAAGCTCTGTAGTGAGCAGGCGGGCGAGGGGAGGGTTATGAGCTGGCTGTCTGCCGCTTTGGCAGCTGTTAGATGGTACTTCGATTGTAATTTCACGCTTGAATTATCCTTGGGGAGACATTCTGCAAACAACAAAAACACATGAAACAACAAACACATATATAACACAAACAACAACGTAACTAAAATAGATGAAAACAAGGTGAGCGTTGCAAAACAATGAAACAGCATAGAAAGTTAAAAAAAAAAAAAGTGTGGCAGTTGGAGAAAGAGCAATAACAAAACAACAGCAGCAAGAACAACAAACGCCTTTTGATTTACCATGACAATGGCAATGGCAGTGGCTTCGAATTTTTTTTTTTTCCACATCAATGAGACGTTTACCACCATCTCCAAAGACGCGCCACCGACAACCACACCAACAAACTCAATTTGCCGCACCCTATACCAGCTACACATCGCTGTATTACGCCTATTGTTCTATATTTAACAAAGTCAAGCAATTGCCGAGCAGATTGACGTGTTTCTTTAAAAATTAACGGCGGGGTAGTGGTGCATTATGCCACAGCTCAGAAATATAAAAACAAAAATGGCAAGAGGCACGTTATAATACCCTACACAAATAAAACTTTTTTCGATTTCGATCGTTCAGCTTGTACGGCCACTATATGATATCGCAGCCAACATAAACTTTTCCGACAAATAAACAGAAATGAGGGACCAGTTCGCATATATACAAATAGGCTATGACTCGTTCGAGCATTGAGCCTGGTAATAGGCGAATGACATGCGTAATGTAGTGCTTCTCTTCTACCGGCCTAAACCGCGAAATTATCTGCTCACCGAAATGTTCTCTCAATAAATCGATGGACTGATGCGATGTGTGGGCGTGTTGGTGAAGCCAAACGCCACTGCGATCACGAGCTTAACTTCCAGGTGTTATATAGTTGACGTTTACGTTCTCACTGGCATCATTTCAGAAGAAATATGGACCAATCATTCCGCCGGCCCACAAACAACCTTAAACCGTTGTTGTTACTGGATAAAATGGCAATGGTTTCTCTTTATCCTCAATGCGAAAATTTTACTTGCTTGCGTACCCATTGAGCCAGAAATGTGAGGCGCATTTCTGAACAAAACGAAAACTTTGTTTTTTTTTTGGAAAGTTTCAGAGCTTGGGAATGTCGAGCGGCTTCAGTTCTTGCACAAGCCATATTTTGTACGTTTCAATTTAAGAGCTTGACATACGTCAGTCCAAATTGCTGCGAACGGCGCACGACACGAAAAGTGCCGGTGTGCCTTACTCAGACATCCATGCAGCAATTTCTAGCTGCCAGGTAAGCAGAGCAGGAGAAATCCTCTAACTTTAACAGTTAACCGGATCTAGGCGGTGTATACCGGTATTTTTCACCTTTTATATTCCGGCTTATTGTGTTTCCCACAGAAGCATGATATATGTAATGTAAATATCGAATCAAAGGAAAGAGCAAAAATTCTCGGAAAACAGCTTGAACACTGGAGATCAATTTTAAATAATGTAATGTCGTAGATCAGTCAAAAGTCACGGAATTCCTCATAATAACTCCTCAACTTGCTGTTCTGTACGTAAATTGGCTACAGACGAGAGTCGCAGTCTGAAGAAATTTTTGAGCTGACATTATTTGGAGCAAACGTATAATAGCTTCGCAATAGTTATATTACCACTTTTGTAATCGAAATTTAAGCTGTTAATGGATTATTATATTTCTGAGTTGACAAAATACAATTTTTATATTTCTGAGATTGTAACCAAACAACGCTAACAACTGCGATAGGTGGATGACCAGGCCGATTTTCGAAGCATTATTGGCGTTTAATTTGAAGATAAAGTATTAAGTCTCTCCACTGGTTACTCAACCGCCCACCAATTTATTATAAGTAAGAACCAACGGTCTAAGTGTGATAAACCGGTAGTGTGTGGATAAAAGAATACCACATATATTGACTCTTTATCGATAAAGTTACTATCTATGGGAGAACATTATAAATCACATTAAAGGAGAGGGGATGGTTGCGTAGCATGTGACTCACCAGCGGAACTGGCCACTTCGTCACTGACGGATCAAAAATGGTTAATGGAGTGGGAACCAGGAATGTGTTGCCCGGAGGTGGATTTCAGACAAGCCTCTGGAATACTACTGTATCTACCAGGTGAAAGTTTTTGCTATTAAGAAGATGCTGAGATGGCTAAAAAAACAGGAAAGAAAAATTCTCGGAAAACAGTGAACAAAAAATATATAGTCGATATCCGGGCGGCAACTAAAGCAATAATTTCACACCGCATTGCGTTAGATAGTGCTTTTAAAGCAAGGGACAGTAGATTTATTGGCTGCATATATATTCTAGGCTTCACGTCAAAAGAATATTCTTTGCTAAAGTGCGAACCGTCTGGTTACCGCACCAGTAGAGGAAATACATAAGCCGCTAAAATCGTAACAAACTGAAGTTTTCAAAACGGCTGACAGACAGGCCGCCGTAAGATGGAATGCCTTAAGTACAGGTATTAGGCGATTAGTAATAACGTTAGATGCACGATGTGCAGGGAAGTAGGTATAAAAGAGAGGATGGCACACCTCCATTGCTTCTTTTCCGCATTATCTTGAATTCGTGTTAGATATCTAGAAACTTCGCAGCTTGAGGGACGAGATGAAGTCTCAAAATTATATATAAAGTCTCCTGTTGCGGTCCTGCATGGTAAGTACCTTTGCACAAACTCCATTTGGCATTACAAAGAACCAATAGGTTTATGTATGGCGTGACAGCCGGCCAGTATAATCTAATGCAACTAAGACGATTGCGCACGACCTACTGGAACGTTCTATTTTCAGTGAGATTTATAGAAAAACTTTGTACCTTATCCTGTCATAGATGCCTTTCTTGTTTAATTCAACTTTGTCCTTTTCACTTCTTTTTACATTCCTCCACTATTTCATTTCAGTTTTCTTACCTTTATCTTCGTTGCCGATTTTTAGACAATGTAATATCGTTACAACTACAAAAAATTTAATGTGTAAACAAAAAAGTCTCCAAAATTGCCAACAACAAAAACCCTCCAACTTTCTGCGCCGCGAGAGTATTTGAGCGCAACCTTCTCAACTCTTTCAATTGCATAATTTTGCGCGCGCTACCGTTTTTTTTGCTGTCTCGCACTGTCAGTCTATCCATTGTTACATCCATTGGGTCTGCGTATCGCTGGTGTTTATCAAACTTCTCTTTTTATGTTTGTCTTCGCTGGCAGTTGGCGTATAAACTGGTTAGATGGAGTGCAACCTTTAGTCACGTGTACAGGTCCACTACACTTGTGTGCGATAAACAATGTGTTAGTACCGTTATGTGCTATACACATCTGTATATGTGTTCACATATGCATATGTGCCTTGGTGGTTTCATACTCGCTCGATTGTCTGGCGGCGTGTGAAGCTCGGCATCCGTTTCATGCTCGGCTGATGACAACTGACAGCGCGTGCAATGGAATTTTTATTTCGTAAATTACAAACCTCTGAAAGGGATTGGGGTGTAGCAAGATCTCACGTTTGTGATACGCAGTTTGTGGCGGCTTAAGCTGATATTTTAACCAGTTTTGGTATTTTTTTAAAGCCGTTTCATTTTACCAATAAACGCTTGGGTTGAAGCTAGGAGGTAAGGTTGGAAGGGAACTTCTATAAGGAACTCTCATTCGAGGTTAGCTTTAGGCTACCGAAACACTGTAGTGTTTTTCAGGCAGAAGTGTTTGTCATCATTCTAGCACTGGATCTGTGGATTTCAAGTGTGCTTAACAGTCGGTGGTCGATGATCAGCTACTCTGGCCTAGAGTAGAATGTAGAAGATCTACTATACTTAGCAAATTTCATCTTGCCGCAGTCGTAGAAGTTCTGATTTGACATTACCTAATAGACATTCAGTTTTAACTTGATTTACTTAGAGTATAAATGTAGTAGAACGCAAATTCGCTACCACGCTGGACAAACTGCAACACTGAGGCTGAAACATCTCGGCAATTATACCTTGGCGAACCAGTAGACATCGCCAAGATTGCCATTCGTCGACACAAATGACCGGCTCAAGGCGCTTTGTAGATGTATTTGAGTAATTTGTAAGGTAATAAAAGTAGGTACCAGAAAGTGCCGGCGCTATAAGCTGTCCGAGTGGGATCTTTATAATACCGTGGTAAGAAATATCAACTTCTTGAGGGGAAAATACAGTCTCGACTGCAGTTTCAAACTTATTGTGTATACTTCGATCTGGCGGAGAACTAAGTAAAGAATAATCAGATATTCAAGGTCATTGTCATAACAGAGACAACCTAATGGAAAAGTTATTTTCCACAAAGATCTAGTTAACTAAACTTTCTCGAAATTATCGATGAGATCTTAAGCCTTCCAATGGTCAATGAAATCAATAGTGGCATATTCGTAAGAGCGAATCGATTTTCTGCTACGAAATCGCATAAGCAGGAAGTGTTCTACTGTTCAATCTCAACAAATTTGCTTAACAGACAATGGGTCTAAAATAAAGGAAATAAATAACATAATTGACCTATTCCGAAAAATGACCAATACAATATGAAAATACAACTACGTATTAAATTTCATTCAGATATCTCAAAAACTGTCATACAATGATCCGAAACTAGTTTTAGACCCATAGTGTGCAAGTCAAAGCTGTTGAGAATGATCCATAGAACACTTCAGTCATAAACTCACGGATAATCATTCGTTTTTTAGCTCCTTAGAAATCAACTAACTCTCATATTCAGTATTAAATTTCATTCAGATATCTCAAAAACTGTCGAACAAAGATCTGAAACTAGTTTTAGATCCATAGTGTGCAAGTCAAAGCTGTTGAGAATGATCCGTAGAACACTTCAGTCATAAAATCAAGGATAATCATTCATTTCTTAGCTCCATAGAAATCAACTAACCCTCATATTAATAAATTATGAAAATCTTCCACACTTGACTTAGACAATGAAAGCAAATTGGTTGATATTTTATCATAATAAAATCAAACTGCCGTACTCTTCAATGAAAATGCTTTAGAGATTCGTGTTGATCAGCAAAGACAGTATCAACGCAGGTTTGGTTCAGAGGAATTTTGCATGCCGTTTATACAGTTTTAACTTGATTTACTCAGAGTTTAGTAAGCTAAGTGTAATACCTAAATCTTTTATAGAATTAATAAACAAGTCTTGACCGATTTATTCTCGTTTTCGAAAACTACTAAGCACTGTGAATCTCTCTGTAAAAACTGGTCTTGATCGATTTGTTCTCTCTCCCTTCCGAACACTACCATGGACTGCAAAGAAAAAATGACTTTTTTACCAATGTCGATTAAATTAGGTCATTGACTTGAAAAGTGATGCCGCGGTTGACTTAATGACTGTTCTGCTTGTATTATTAAGTTAACTTGCAAATAATTTCTTCTTCAGATGATACGAGCTGTGTCTCTTTAAGATAAGGAACCAATTAGAATTGAAATCCCAGAGAAGAGAGGTCAAGAGACCAGAGATTAGAGCGACCACTTTGGAATCCACACTTCCTTAGAAGTCTTGGTCTTGTGAATATACATTTCTGAGATCTATCGCTTACTAAATAGGAGCTGGTGGTGATGGCTGGTTTGGGGTATAGCAATCTGAATTTTCTCCAATTCACGTACAACCATTCATAATAAAATTTAAAATTTATTTTATTAATCAGTGGAAAATTTTATTTGAGTTAATTAAAGTCAGTAAAAGGAAAACAGCATGAAAAATAAAGGAATTAAATTTATGAAGAAATTAACACCTATGACTCTCAGGTTCACGAAGTAGCAGAGAGATAAGAGTCAAAGACCAAGAGACTAATTCTAAAGACCAAAGGCCAGAACCATCACGGGTTAGACAGTTGAGAGAACACTTTTTCATCTTCCATGAATAACTAATACTGATATCTAATATCTTGTTTAAATTATCCTCTTCCTTTATGGCTACTCACAATAAAATGTTTATTTTGTAAACCAGTGTAGAAGTTTATCTTATCTAGCTGAAACCAGTGAAATAAAGGTGAAACGAAGTGATGAATCTCACTTGGATAGATAATCGGCTTTGTACTACCCAAAACTTTTAAAAGTGAATCAATAGATTCTGATAAATTGAAAAATCGTTTTGATCTGAATAGCAGTCCCAGCCACTGCGTTTGATGCATCAAATGTAGGTATACTGATGGTAGAGAGAAAGCAACCTAAAAGTATGTGAGAAATTAAGTTCATAAAGAAATCAGCAGCTTCAAAAAATTTAAAATTTAACTTTACCTCGAAAGCTTTAAGAAATATTGCTAACTAAAATCCATATACTTGAAATGTATAGATTTATGTAGCATGCTTCTGTCCAATTAGGCAAAAAAAAAAAAGTACTCGATATATGATTTTCCCTATTTGAAAAACTATTTTGCACTTCACCATACCAGACGAAGCAGTCTTGCAACTCAGCGCCTAAGTGAACACCTCACAAGAAGTGTTGAATTTAAAGTGCGCCTAAATTTGTGCCACAAGTGCTACTTAAAGTGCTTAAGTAACAACAAAAGCGCGGCTTTTCAGCTTGTCGGTGGGAATTTAAAGTTTCAACAGGCAACAACAATAACTTTCATAAAAGGCTGTTGGTGTGAGCAAGTTGGCCTGACAAAAGCAACTGTGCGAAAGCCAGCAGACACAGCGAGCGTTGGGTAGAGTATGTGTTTGTAGCATACCTCTAGGCGTAAAATAAATTAAGCCACAAATTGCAATTTAATTTGACTTGGCATGTTGGAATATTTTAATTTTCAACGAAAACGTAATAGCAAAGCGGCAGTTTGTGGCGAAAGCGGTTGGAGTCGTTGGTGCAAAGTGGTGAGAATATGGCGCTTAACGTAGATAATGGCGTTTGAAGGTGCAGTAGTAGGTGGAGGCATAGCAAGGCAGTGCGTGGGCATATAATACCGCAACGAATTGCTCACTACCTATGCATTTAACATAAGAAATTTGCTGCTTAGCTGACTTTAAGCAGCTATTTGATTGCGCCACGGCGCGATATAAGTATGTTAATCGCATGCTTATGAGCGTTGCAACCTTTTCTTAGTAACTCCAGCAGCTACATAGGTTCTGGCAAAAATTTATTGCTTTCAAATGTTGACTGTAATTAAATTTGCCCGAAAAAATTGCGTACGCCTTAGAATTTCAGGACTTAAATTGCGCGCAAATGTACCCCAAGCAAAAACCGGCTAACGCCTATAAACGCGCTATGATATGCGTTTTGTGTTTGCATTATTTTTGCAGATAAATTTTCGCGCTGTCAAAAGGAAAAACAGGAAATGTTTTCGCGTGCTAACAAACATACACACACACACACACACATAGAAATGTGAATTCGTTGACTCTTGCGCGCGTAGGTGACGGTCCCTTAAGGACAGCGCACACGAATGCCAGCAGCGCGCCTAACAGTATGCTACGAAGGCCAAATCAAATGCACACAAGCTTCATTGTCGCTGCTGCCGCAGCTTTTTTATCAGCTATTTCGGTGTATGCGCGCTGTTGTCGTTGTTGCATTGATGGCGTCAGTCGTAGCTGCTGTTGTTGTTAAGCAATATGCACACATACATACATATTATATATGTCGCGCTATCGCGTCATTGCTGCCGCCACTGCGCACAGCGCCTTTTGCTTCCGCCGCCAGCAGTTCCGTGCACGCCACAGACAAGCCGCACACACATACACATACACAAATACTCGTATATACAACTACACTCGCGTTCAAATGTGAGCCATACACACATACATGGATGAATATGAGCGGCTCCCTGTGTAATTATGTGCATTCGCTGGTGTCAATGTGCTTAATGTTCTGTGAAAAACCAAACATACACAGACACACACACATTTCGTCGCATTGCAAATGTGTTTATCCCTTTTGGCTGTTTGTTCGACGCAAATAAGCGCAAGATAAGTTATTTATGTAAATGATTTTTTATGTCTCTATTTATGGGTGTTTTTTATACTAAAAAACTGAAAAAGAAATAAAAAGTAAAAAATTATTTTTAAAAAATTATAATATTAATTTTATGCTTTAATTTGAGTAAAATTAATATTAGATTTGTCCTTATATCCGTTGCATAAAGCACAGCCGTTTCCGCATTTGTTTGCTATGAACAGGAAACAACTCAATCGGCGGTTATAGTTTGTCACAGAGGCCGGAGGAAAAAAAATAATACAGCAATGGTAATATGGGCATGGGAGAAAGTATAATAGTAGTAGTCAGATATAGGGTTATATATACCAAAGTGATCAGGGTGACGAGTAGAGTTGAAATCCGTATGTCTGTCTGTCCGTCTGTCCGTCCGTCCGTGCAATCTGTAACTTGAGTAAAAATTGAGATATCATGATGAAACTTTGTACACGTATTTCTTGGCTCCATAAGAAGATTAAGTTCGAAGATGGGCAAAATCGGCCCACTGCCACGCCCACAAAATGGCGGAAACCGAAAACCTATAAAATGTTATAACTAAGCCATAAATAAAGATATTAAAATGAAATTTGGCACAAAGGATCGAACTAAGGAGGGGCATATTTGGACGTAATTTTTTTGGAAAAGTGAGCGTGGCCCCGCCTCCTACTACTTTTTTGTACATATCTCGAAAACTACAATAGCTATGTCAACCAAACTGTATAGAGTCGTTTCTTTTAGGCATTTCCATATACACTTCAAAAATGGCAGAAATCGGATAATAACCACGCCCACCTCCCATACAAAGGTTATGTTGAAAATCACTAAAASTRCGTTAACCGACTAACAAAAAACGTCAGAAACACTAAATTTTACGGAAGAAATGTCAGAAAGAAGTTGCATCCAGGCTTTTTCCAAAAATTGAAAATGGGCGTGGCGTCGCCCACTTATGGACCAAAAACCATATATCAGGAAGTACTCCACCGATTTCAATGAAATTCGGTATATAATATTTTTTTAACACCCTGATGACATGTACCAAATATGGGTGAAATCGGTTCACARCCACGCCTGAAATCTCGATTATCACTTTATTATGCGAGAGTATAAAATGTTCGGTGACACCCGAACTTAGCCCTTCCTTACTTCTTTCTTTGCTTCAAAATGTACCTCAATGCTGTATTCGCCGAAAATTTCTTCGCTGCGGGCACTCTTTTAATATCTGATAACAGCAAATGTTCGCTGGGGCCTTATTTGGAGAATGCGGTTGATGCGGTAGGAACTCGAAACCGAAGTCATGAATTTTTGCTATCATTTTCACTGACTAGTGACACCCCGCATTGTCTTTCTGAAGTAAGTGGTTGCCACAACAGAACAGAATTACGCAACGGATTTGATGCGGAATTTATCAGACCAAGGGGTGTTATTTCCGAGGTCTAACCTCGTTTAGATTGCTAAGGCCTTAGTCGCTGTTCATTTTCCTTCCACAGGCCAAACTATTTCCATTGGATTTAGATTCGGAATAATTGCAGGCCATCCGAGAAATTTTATGTTCCGAGAACACAAGAAATCAGTTGTTTTTCTGGATTGATGAATTGTTCTGTCTTGTCGGAAAATCAATTACTTTCCAATGAATTCCTCTCCGAAATCGATTAGCACTCCATCCGGGAATTTAACGTAGTATTTAAGCTATTTTTGTTGTTACAAAGCAAACTGGAGTTTTCCCTCTGTGAGTTATCTCAGGCCAAACCATAGGTAACCCGCTGCTCGTCGCTTATATTTCTGCTTTGTTGACGCCTTATACCTCCAATATTTTTCGAAGCTTTCTCATTAGCAGTTACTACAAACTTGTGACCGGTTATTATATTATATATGTATCACCTATGTGAACCCTACAGTGGGAAGAGTACCCCTTTTTGGCAACAACGACACTCTAAGAAAGGAATTTTTCTTGACATTCTCAACGTTCCCGGCAAGCAAACTGGTTAAACAATACGGTTTCATTATTAATTGGGGATACACAGAAGGGCGTGTTCAGTGTAAAATTAATGGACCTCCAAAATGTGCGTATTCAGTAAAAATTACGAAATGGCATCAATATTAAAAATATATTGGAAGAAAAACGCCAGCAGAAAGAAATGCTAGATGCGCTACTTCCCGTTCTTAAATAACTACATATATTCGAAAACATAACAACAACGTGAATAAAGAGGCTCGACTATTTTTTAAGCAAAATATTAAAATTTATCATAGGGTGGTTCAGGTTTGGTTCTGTGTGGTCCATGCTTTAAAGCTGCCTTGGCAATTCTCTCGACTATTTTTTAAGCAAAATATTAAAATTTATCATAGGGTGGTTCAGGTTTGGTTCTGTGTGGTCCATGCTTTAAAGCTGCCTTGGCAATTGAGTTAATATTTCAGTGTAGATGAAAAAATGTATTCAGAACTGTTACATCATGAACAGTAAATATCAAATTAACACTTAGAAAAAACATTGAAAACGCTATAAAAATATGCATTTATATAAATGATCAGCTTGATGAGCTGGATTGTATAGCCATGTCCGCATGTCTACCTGTCCGTGTAAGGGGGCACTCGTCCCTCAGTTTTTAAGATACCGCTCAGAAATTTTGCAAACATTCTTTCTCCACTGCTCACCTTTCGAAACCGTCAATATCAAACCACATAGAAAACTTTTTATCAGAGAAGTAATCATTGGCATGACTAATTTTCCGAAACGGTGCAATCACCGAAATTATTCAGATCGGACCACCATAGCATATACTTATAACTTATAATTATAGATCAAATCAAGTTTTTGTGTGAAAATTTTTTATTTATGGGATTCGAATTTAACATTTTTCATATTTTAGTATTGCAAATAACAAAATGTTTTGTATTGAACTTGATTAGTTGGTCATTAGTAGACCACAGTTACTTTGCTGAAAAGTCGTTAGATCGTACACTATCGCTCAAGAGCGCAAAATAATGGAATATAATTATAATTTTTTTTTGAACTATTTTTTTTTTTAACTATCAAATTTTTTAATTGGTATAAGGAGTAAGGATTCCGAAACTTTTAAAATATTTTCATTCCTTGGTTCATCTAAGCCAAACAACTGATCTTTAGCATCCTTTATGATTTCAGGGAAGCTTTCTTACACAATTTAGAACACTGAGAAAGCTTATATGTTCCACACCATTCTCAGATATGCATACCTAATCTAGTCTCTGCCTATTTTTCCCCTTCAGATTTCCATTTCGAATAAAGTTTTAAAGCTTGTCGCTTGCTAATCTCTCACTCCTATCAACAAATTCAATTGTTCTTGTTTGGCGGTTATTGTGGCATTAAGTTTGTGGCAAAATTTTCACTCCAGCAAACTTTTAATGAAAATATGTAATAGTGTGGTTTTAAACATATGTACAAATGATAAGAATTATATGTGCATGTGAAAGTATATAATCATTTGTTTATGTGTGAATGTGTGAGACAATGACGCCTGTTTCTAAAATTTAATTAAATTAGATAATCCAAGTAAGTAGAGGTGGTGAGTGCACACATATATGCACAGATAAATATATTGATGTGTTTTATGCATACTTTTGAAATTAAATGAGAGAATCTAAAGAAACTTATTTACTTATGTGTGTGTATAAATATTTCTTTATTATATTTGCAATCAATTGTAAGAAATTAATTTAAACTAGAAATAATTTTTGTTTTCAAACCTTATCAAACTGTAATATAAATAGTCCGAAATTAATTGGAAATAGTTGCTGGAAAAATATGTATGTAAGTTACTAAGCTTTGGCATAGCACATGCCTTTCTTCGAAAAGTAAGGAAAATTCAAAATTCGAAAAATTATAGAAGAGAAGAGTATGACAAGCAGGAGATATAAATTTCTAACAGTATTATATATTTTCTCGTAACTTTTTTCTCTATAAAATATTAGTACCAATATGTGACATTATTAAGAGATTTAGACGATACTCAACGTCCGTAAAATATTCAAAAAAGACCTTAACTTCACAAAAACTTGTTTTGCAGAGAACGAAAAAGTTGAATTGGTGGTGCTTCTTCAATTTGTCGTGTGCTTATTGATGTTATTCCATGATTCTAGGAACTCACGACAGTTTTAAGGCGATTCTGAAAGTCAAATGCAGTTTTATGAAAAGCCTATTCATTACAATATGCTCTGTCGGTCGCTATTATAAACAAAACAAGTAAGGAAGGGCTAAGTTCGGGTGTCTCCGAACATTTTATACTCTCGCATGATAATATGATTGGTACACGTCATCAAAGTGTTAAGAGAATACTATATACCGAAATTCATTGAAATCGGTCGAGTACTTCCTGAGATATGGGTTTTGGTCCATAAGTTGGCGACGCCACGCCCATTTTCAATTTAAAAAAAAAGCCTGGATGCGGCTTCCTTCTGACATTTCGTCCGTAAAATTTCGTGTTTCTGACGTTTTTTGTTAGTCGGTTAACGCACTTTTAGTGATTTTCAACATAACCTTTGTATGGAAGGTGGGCGTGGTTATTATCCGATTTCTTCCATTTTTGAACTGTATATGGAAATGCCTAAAGGAAACGACTCTATACAGTTTGGTTGACATAGCTATTGTAGTTTTCGAGATATGTACACAAAAGTTAGTAGGAGGCGGGGCCACGCTCACTTTTCCAAAAAAATTAGGTCCAAATATGCCCCTCCTTAGTTCGATCCTTTGTGCCAAATTTCATTTTAATATCTTTATTTATGGCTTAGTTATGGCACTTTATAGGTTTTCGGTTTCCGCCATTTTGTGGGCGTGGCAGTAGGCCGATTTTGCCCATCTTCGAACTTAACCTTCTTATGGAGCCAAGAAATTGAACATGATATCTCAATTTTTACTCAAGTTACAGCTTGCACGGGCGGACGGACAGACAGACATCCGGATTTCAACTCTATTCGTCACCCTGATCACTTTGGTATATATAACCCTATATCTGACTCTTTTAGTTTTAAAACTTACAAACAACCATTATGTGAACAAAACTATAATACTGTCTTTAGCAACTTTGTTGCGAGAGTATAAAAACACTTAACTTCGTTTGCGTATACAATAGATTTCTCACAAGAACTCTGATCGGTCAGTTTGTATGGCAGCTGCATGCCATGGTGACTCGATAGAGAAAATTTATTTGGAGATTTCAGCATTGCTTTAGACAATATTCCTTGCCAAATTGCGGGAAGATATCTAGTCAAACTACAAAGCTTTAAACACTTTATTAAGATCACTCAGTTTGTATGACAGCCATATGCTTCAGTGGTTTGATATCGACCTTTCCGACCAATTAACTGATTCTTGTTGAGAAATTAACGAGTGCAATTTCATCTAATACATATATATGCAGACAGACATAACTAAATCAAAAAACCAAACATCAGCTCTGAAAAGGCTCGTAATTGATCGATCAGCCACTTTCTTAATAAGTCTCTCCTTATTACGAACACAAGACTATTGTCTATTATTTTTAAAATAAGTTATTTTAGCTCATTACATTCAAGAAACTAGTCTTGAATTACGATTTTCTCTTCGACTTAGGCAACTGGAATCTAGAATCGTAAGTCAAGATCAAACGCATGCACACTGTATATGAGACTGTAGGGAGTTTGTCTTAAAAATTGCTTCTTAATTCGTAAACTCATCGGGTTATCGGGATAGAGTACCAGAAATAGCTACTAGTTCAATTCACGTCTTACGTATTACAGAGTACAGATTTTCCTATAAGATTTGTGTTCAGTAAGCATTTTATCGATGTGCTTTAAGAATGTAGTTCATGATCAGTCATTATGTAAAAAAAATCTTAGAGGCTAATTCCCACCTGAAATGTCTTATTGTATCGGTTGGTCGGGATATGTAGGATGCCAGATTGTAGCGGGCCACACTTAGAGCATCGTTAGTCCCATTTTACTCCCGAGTTGCAACCAAATTAAGCCTTATTTCTACCACAGTTAAACCTTCTTTAGTTGAGGTATTGAAAGCCGTTGAAGATATCACGTTTTGGACGGTTGTGGGTTGGGCATTCCCACATATATCTTCGCAGCCTCTCCTCATCCAACGTGCATGCTATGCTTTCTCTGAATCCACTTTTTAAAATTTTGAAGGTGATAACCCTATGATAACTGTTGCAATATTACCAACATCAGTTTTGCCTACAAGCTGTCTTCTGTGTAAGATTTAGATTAAGATCTATTTTACCCACAAGTAGAACCTTTTGATCTGTTCGCTATCAAAACCACTGCAAACTAACTTTGTGATATATCCTGTGTTGCTAGTGTTGCAACACCTGCTGTTCCTTTAGGGTTCACTGTTTCAAACAACCCTTGAAGGAGTTGAATGGTCTGGGGTAGCTCAGAGGAATTGTGTTCCCAGCTGTCGTCAAGCGGTCCAATTCGTCTTCATATTCGATTGCATTTATTCCGATATTTAGTACCTACTGAAGGCCTAGTTATTTGCTGCTTGCTTAACCTAATGCAGTGAGACTTAGACGGTCCCTAACTTGGACTTGCTGTTTAGAGCAGACTTAGCATTTTCTTCTATGCCAACATTTTCGGACCGTACCCATTTGATTGAAGCTGTCTTCTGTGTAAGGATTATTTCAGAAGAAGCCAGCTCATGTTGCTACTTTACGCTTACACCATCGGTGAATATATAGAGATTGCCGTTGGAACTCTCGAAAACAAAACCATAACTCCATTCTTCAACACTAGGGAATGAAAGCGAACGTTGTTATATGTTACCTTCTTTTCTTAGTCACATTGTCAATTTAGCCCGAGCTCATTTTGTGGGAGCTGTTATTGTTTACTTAGGTTTTAACTACGTATTAGTTGAAGACCTACAACTTGAGAATTTCGATCAATACTAGGCACTTGGCCATACTGTGTTCGCCAATAAAACTAGCATCTGAAGAATATACACACGAAGTCGTCTTTGAAGGATCGGTTCTTGAGTGACTGTTTTTGTTAAAAATTTGGTAAGCAACTTAACTTCACAGTTTGAATTGCCTATAATTTGTAAAATGCGGTATTCAAAACAGTACGAAGATTTTACCACCAACAGGGTTTTCTCTATCTCTACATGCTGTTGCGCTTTCTACACCACTTTTTAGTTTTCCAGCCAAATATAAAGTTTGATAACTTTTCAAATTATATTTTCAGTTTAACTTTGCAAGTACTTTTGTTAATCCACATAAAAGCAACGAGCGTAGAAACGAGTGTAACAACGAATATGCACGGTGTAGTTCGTAAGCTAAGTACTTTTGTGTTTCGTCCTCAAAAAGCTCGTCTAATCACATTAATTTAACTGCATTTTAAAATGTCCACATGCTATTTCCCTAAACTTCATCAGCGCCAAGCTTTGCTCGGTTTCTCGCTTGTTGCGAGAACCTTATATACAAGCCGCCCACAGCCATCTGGCGCTGTGTTCGTGCATACTTCGTGTTCTGCTATGCATCGACCACAATTAGTTACATCTATTTGTGCTTTTTGGGTCTTTTGTGTGGTTACTAAAAGTCAAGAGTAAACTCGTTTTCCTAAAATGATGTCAATAAATAGTGCAGCACAGCTTATGGTCAGCATGTTAGTGAATACGTGGATGTAATAAAAGGTTATAGGCCTGACCTTTGGTAGTTTTTTGGGGCGCAATAAAAATCATTGTTGGTTGCACCTCTGAAGTGATTTTACTAAAACCGACATTGGAAGGAAATTAAACACCCTCGAAAGAAGCACATTAATCGAGCCAATGAGTCTAAAATAATAATTTGTTCGGCTCTCTTTCCACCTATAAATCCCTGGCAATGTAGCGCCGTTAATTTCTTCCTCTCTCCTTGGCGACCTTTTAAAATATTGGCGCGAGAGGCGCCTGTCCTTCTTTTGATTATTCAGCACTATACAAGCAATATTTTTTTTACTTTTTAATGCAACTCAAATGATGTAACGGTGAAATAAGCAACACTAAATACTAAGGAAAAATTTAAATGTCTATATGAGGTGCATGCTGTGAAGTTGGTTGGAACAGAAAGCCAGCAGGAAAATTTTGCTAATTAAAAGTTTTGAAGAGTTACAAAATATTTGAAGAGCAGAGAAAAGAATAATATACGATGTTTTTTTTAGACTTGTGACTTTCAAGCAAGCAAAATTATTGCCTCAGAGTTGGTCTTTTCGACAAATTTTACTTAATTTGCTCTCAGTGTATGTATATTGCCATTTCACAATAAACATACCCAATTCGGAACGACAGTCATCATAATCGCCAAGCTGAGTCGCTAATTCGAGAAATTATGGATAGATTTCGCATATACTTTAGTGAATAATGCACATTTTCAGACCCGCGATGTCATAAAATGTGTTATTATTGGCGATGAGTGATGAATCTATATTCACGACTCTGAAACAGACAATCAATCGGGCGAATATCGTGTCAAACGTGAGCCAAAGCCGGAAAAACGACGTCCAAGCAGTTCAAAAATTAAGATTGTGTTGACATTTTTATGCGATTATCGAGGTGTAATGCGTTCCGAATTCCTTCCGACCCACCAAACTGTTAACAAGGAGTGTTATGCGTGGTGTGCCCGAAAATATTCGTAAAAAGAGAGCGGAATTATGGGCCGACAGCACTAGGTTTTTGTACCACTATAATACATCGTCGCATACTGCATTAATTCTTCCCGAGTATTTCGCGAAATTTCCAAACAATATCGTGCCTGATTTAACTCTGTGTGACTTCTGACCAACTCGAACGACAGCTCCGCAGAAACCGTTTTGAGTCAATTGAAGACATTAAACGTGAATTGCTACACGCTTTGAAGGATATTCCGGAAATTGACATATGTTTAAAAAACAACCTTTATAAGTGATCAGATTAACCAACTGAGTTGATTTAGCCAGTCCGTCTGGTTGAACATACGCGAACTGAAGGTGTTTGAGGTATCGATCTAATTTTGTACTCGTCTTTTTGTCGCACAGAAGCTCTTCGCCGATATTGGACCAGTAAATCATATAGGTAAGGTTATTTTATGGTTAAGGTTAGTTCATATTAAATAGTCCTCCGTTAGCCAGCGCTTGACGCAAATTTCTGTAAGTTCAGCGGCCTCACTTGTCTCATATCTTGGAGCTCCGAAAGAAGGTTGAATGTTGCCTTTCTAATGAGGGACAAGTGTACATTAGAGGCTGCATTTTTCCCATTCTGTAGCCGTGTGCCGACAACAGATTTTGACCGCTGAGTATTCCAATCATGTTCCTACAATAGCTTTTATTAGAATTTTGTGGATTTTTGATACCCGCTTTGCTCTTGATTTTTGCGTGCCTATTGAGAATTCCATCGAACTTTAAACTACCAATGCCTTCTACGCTTTTTTTTTTCTATCTTTAATATTTTAGTGTGGGATTATTATTATTTTTATATAACTGCATTTTTCCTACTGGACTTGGCTGGGCTTCTAGAAGTCCTCTAGTCGTACTCTCTTTCGCTCTTTCTTCTCACTGGCTATAATTGTATTAAACATAACAACAGCAACAATTCGCTTAAAGTTGTTTCAAACATTTTCTATTACCAAAACTTATAGAGGCACGAATATTTGTACAGCGTGAGCCATATAAAATTATAAATTTAAAAAGTCAATAAAAAAAAAACGGCTTGATATTTTTCAAAGGATATTTATTTAAAAGGCTGCTTTATGGAACTTATTTGTGGAAAACAATTTCGGACAAATGACCACCACGGCTGAATTTACAGTAGCTTATCCTATCCACCCAATTTTGGGGTACTTACTCGATGGTTTCAAGCCTTATGGCAGCTACAGCAGCTTGAATCTCGTACCTTAGATCTTGAATTGTTTCTGGATGGTTGGCGTAACAATCATCTCCCCACAGAAAAAAGGCCAACGGAGTTAAATCGCAGCTTATGGGAGGCCAATTCACTTCACCTCCTTTGCTGACTATGCAATTTTCGAAGATAGGCCGTAAAAGATTGAATGTAGCGTTTGCTGTATGGCACGTATCGAGACCCTGCTAGAACCAAATGTTGTCCAAGTCTGCCTCTTCAATTTTCGTGAAGAAAAATGCGGTTAAAATTGCGCGATATCGCTTACCATTGATGGTTACGGTGGTTCCCCCTTCATTTTCGAAGAAAAATGGGCCGATGGTTCCACTAGACCAAAATCCGCACCATACCGCATTTGTGCTGATTTTGTAAAAATTTTCTCGACGCTTACGTGCGCGTTTTCTGTGCCCCAAATGCGACAATTCTGCTTGTTAACGTAACCATCGAGGCGGAAATGAGCCTCACCCGAAAAGATGATTTTTCGGTAAAATTGACCCTACTCAAACGATCTTTAGAAAAAAGTGTTAATATTTCCCAGTTTTCTTCTAGTGAATTGCGAGCCATTTCGTAAATTTTAGACTTTTTACTGAATATCTGTCACTTTCCGAATGGTATTTGACGTTTCCAATATCGAAATATAGATAATTCAAATTTAAAACGTTAGATGGCCCACTCGTTATACCTTGAATTTACGTAAGGATACATATAGGTGTATTCTGTACATTTACGTAAGAAGGAAACTGTGTATTTGCCTCTCTCACGCAGCAGTTATTCCTGCAAAAAAAAAAAAAAAAAAAAACTAGACAAGAAATCAGCAACAATAAACGCAAGCCCGCAATTGTGCACAGTTAAAAACATGACATCTTCGCACATAATTGCATTAGTTGTATGAACAAGTTGTTGGCACATCGAAAAGGCAGCCACATTCGAATCCTTTAACCACTTCTGCCGTCCCCACACCATCTACCTCCGCCTCGCCTGCATTTTGTTAAGTAACGCTGACATAGTCTAATGGCAAACCCAAATGCGCTTGCGGGCGTTTTTATGCATGTAACGTTGCAAATGGCGTTAAGGTAAAGAGCAAGCGTTTTGTTCAAATCGTCTCTAACAATCTTGTTAACAGGATTAAGACTCGTTACTTGCAGAGATGGAATTTAAAGAGTAAGAGTAAGTGGAGCTGTTGATGTGAGCTAAAAGGAGCTAGTAGTCGTTGCCGTTAGTAAAGTTAAAATTAAAGTTGTTGTTTCGCATTTCCGTATATAAATCTATAAACGGTTACGCAAGATAAAATAATATAAATTTTCGAAATTTTCAATTAAAGCGCCCTAATCTGCATCTCGATTCGATAATGTATTCTATTCGACACTCGGATCTACCTTATAATTATGCAAAATTTGTACCACCCTGTGTCAGAATAAAAATTTATATTTTTCGTTTTTTGCTTTCTACTACTCAAAAGCTAAGGACTATTTTATTCGGAAATATCATTAAAAATGCGAAAGCCGAGTTACCAATTATGAAAGATTCGGATTCGAGTAAATTTGTTAACGAATCGTTTTACAAAATAAGACGTGAAACCTCGTCAAAAAGTGTCTGCTAGCTAATGAATATAAGGAAGAAAAATTAGCTGAAAATCAGTTGTGTCTCCTTAGTTTCTACAGAGCTAATTCCTTCGATATATCTTCCAGAATTCTGTCTCTCCTTGAGTCTTTTGCGGCCAACCCGTAAATACTTGGAACTTCGTGTACGTATTTCCAATATTTCATGATAATATAAAAACAGTTGCAGGTCCGCAGATAAAAACCCGGAATCCGAGCAGAATATAGAATGTCGCCCACCTAATCCATCAATTGTTGGAGATAAAAACCTGCAAAAATTTATTGCAGAGCACCTGACCGAATTGAGAACTTCGGACCCGAGAAAAATCCCGATCTCCGCGCTCTCTGATTCACTGAACAGTCTATCCCTTTATTAACGCAAAATCATTATGTCATAGTTGTTTTACTAGACTGAGTCTTATTGACATTGTTGTTGTAATTTGCCAACGTTAGTTGTAATTTCTGTTAATATCTAAGCCATTTGAACAATGGTGCTTGATATCCTATTATATTGTGAATAAAAGTACCTATTTCCCATAGATTTATCACAATTTTTATAAATGAAATACTCAATTTTAATAATATCACATGAAAGTTATTACTCTCTATTCTCTTTCTATGTATTTTTAAGGAAGAATCATTGACAGTGACACCTTCATGTGCTTTGACTTTCTTAGCTTTAAAGTTTAAAGATCTCTCCTCCTATCCTATCAGAAAATACAGATGTATCCGTCGAAGTAAAACTGGGTGGTATAAGTTAATACTTCAGAACTTGCACGGGAGTTTTGCAGATGATATGTAACTATGAGATATGGTTGAAAGTGGCGTTGATACTGTAAGTATGAAATGTCCACTTGCAGTCGGAACCAACTGTGACCCCTCTTTGAAAATCCTATTGTCGTTAAACACAATTTTGCAACGAGAGAAGCTAAAGTTTATAAGTAATCCATTAGAGGTACTTTTTTCAATAGCCTGTCTTCCTTATATCACGCGTGAGTCGCTGTCGCTGGGGAACCACGAATTGGATCACCTCATAGAATCATCATACTTTGCTTGTGAAAAAGGATTTATGATTCACAATTATTAAAGACCCTGCGTTCTTAGTGTTGGAGCAAAACCATCTGCATAAAGGGGTCGAAAATATTTTTCTATAAAATAAAAGCTCAGCGTTTGCTTGTGCATTAGAAATATGAGGTTACATTGCTTTAAACACTAGTTTTTTAGCACAAGTTCCAAAATTGTTTTATTCTGTAGAAAGCGAGAGTTGTGTGTGCTTCATAGTAAGGTACCAATTTCTAAGGTTTCTTCTGCGCAAACTTGGTAACATGGATTCAGAAGAACGCACTACATTTACTGAAAATGTTGCAACATCACAGTACAAACTCTATCAACACCCAGACTTCGACCGCTTAAAAAGTGATATATATTTCATCAGTATTGACGTCGACTGTTTCTTAAAAGCCTGCAAGTTGTTGAATGGTTCTCACTTAAACGAACTCTTCTCTCACCTCTCCTTTCAATCAACCATTGAAACGTTGCCATATGTTTTATGAAGTAAGAGTTATGAAAAGAAGATAGGTATCAACGTGGAAGTGGTTTAGGTTGGAGAACTTAGTCATTACCTTTCTGTTGGAATATTCGAAAATTAATTTTGGTTTCCTCGACTCCGGCTGACTTTTTTTCCTTTTATTTTGTACCCCATGGCCGCTGACAATTATGCTGTGCTATTTTACAGGCTCATGCGCTGGCCCTGTAAGCCGCATCCCTATAAACCGCATCCACCTCTTTGCTAAATAAATGTAATTTCAGACTAACAGCACCTATTGTTTATTGGTCTATACTTATATATTTATTAGTTACTATTCTGTCTCATTTTCTCATATTGGGCCTTTGTGATTTTTTTTTTCTTTTCCTACTCTTTTATTTTCGATTTTCTTTTATTTCCCTCAGCAAAGTTACCAGCAAGCAATTTACGCCAGTTTTATGCTTCAATTTCCGGTTTGTGTGTTTCCGGTGTTAGCGCTGACATTTGATACTCCCCAGTCAAGTCAACTGCCCATAATGCGTCACAATACACAAGCGGCACAAAAACAAATGCAGCACTGACAAGCCAATTCATCTGCAAATACTTCAAAAACTGGCCAAGCTACGGATTCAGTAGAACTCTGACTATTTTGGACAACATTTTCTAAAGAAAACATAAATGAGGTCGTCTAAGACTGTCTGCAAGTTTTATGATTTCAAAAATGTCACGAAGAGAAGCTGAATTTTCTTGACCAATACATTTCTTACGAAATCGTACTTGATTGGATGACCTTTTGATAGATGAAGAAGTATATGGAATGGCTTCTTAAAATTAATTGACTCTAGTATCTAACAGTTCTAGAAAGACCTAAATTGAGTAGTGGTGGCCTGAGGTAAAATAAGGTCGTGAAACAGTTCCCTTATTATTCAAGTAACGCCTCGATATTTGATATACACACAATAAATACCAACGTCTGCTCGACGAACTGTAGAAAAATTTTAATATTTGTAAGTATGTAAATTTGATTTTGGATCAACCCTACAACCTAACCTAAAATCGTAAAGCATTTAACGTAGTGAACCGGTTTCTCTGTCTTATCAAACCACACTCGTTTATGCTCAGTATTAAAATTTTCACTTTCTAAGTTCCAGTTACACTATAACAAGAAAACAATAGTGCAATGAAGTCAAGGAGAATCAAACAACAGCTGAAAAAAGGCGACTTGTCGAACGGTAACGTCGCAATGACGAAATTCGCTTGTACTCCTCGTGGTCGTGCAACATGTGGTCCTTCAATAGCCTACAACATTAACTCAAAGACAATGCGAATAATTTTTCGTCCGCTACTACATACAAACAGTACTCAGTAGGCGCGAGGTGTCGGCAGACAGTGCCGAATGCAATCAAGACACGGATTTGTGTTATTCCTTACTTTAATGGCCGCACAAGAAAAGCCTCTAATGGAAAATACTATATCCTCGTAAACATCCCCCTGCAGCTGCTTTTGCCATACATTTATGTACAAACAACTTTGATTTAGCCGGTTGCTTAGCCAGGTGCTGATATGCCCTCACCACTAGGGAGAAAATACAATAGTTTTTTTTTTTTGTTATTTCACTGCTCTAATGGGGGTTGCCCATGTCTTTTATACACTTCTTATTTTCCTATTACCGCGACGACTGAAACTGAAATTGCTCTGCTTATATTACCGTTAAGTAAAAATGTATGTCTGGGGGTGGAGATGGAGTGTATGCATTATGTTTAAATGTAACTATTAGTGAATGGAGGCCTACAAAGAAAGGGAAGCCTTGTACTACAATAAAGCAGACTGCTAAGTAAAATTCGCTGGAAAAGAGGAAGTAGAGCAAATATTGAGAATTCGTACTAAATTTAAAGGAAGGTGACACAGCAAGCAACACAAGAACATTAAAACTACTGTGCCCAAACAAACTTTTGAATTTAAGGAAGGATTTGGAGAATTATTATTATTATTATTATTTTTTTTTTTTGTTTGGTAGTACTGTCAGTCACATTTATGTCAAATTTCATGTCCAAATATTCATTAGTGTTTGAGATACGTGTCGTTTTGTGAGCTGCTAAAAATGAGTTTATCGTTTTTTGCGATGACGAAATTTGTTGAGAAAAGATTTTGCATTAAATTTTGTTTACGGAATCAATTTTCTGCTGCGGATACGTTGAGGAAGGTGCAGAAAACCTTTGGTGCTGAGGCTATGTCTAAAAAAAAAATGTTTGCAAGTGGTATAGTGAGTTCCAAGCCGGCCGTGAACGTGTAGACGACGAAGAGCGTCCAGAGCGACCATCAACCTCAACCGACGAAGCTCACGTTCAACAAATCAAAGATTTGGTGTTGAAAAACTGTCTTAACCTCACTGATGAAGTTGGCATATCGAAAGGCTCAGCCATATACCATTTTGAAGGACGTTTTGGGCCGCAAGCGCGTCAAATCTCGGCTGATACCGAAAACATTGAATTTTTTGAAAAAAAAAAAAGGTGTCGCGTTGAAGTGTGTGAAACCATGCTTTCTGACTACCAGGGTGTCACGAAACGCCTTATAACTGGCGATGACACTTGGATCTATGCTTACGACCCCGAAACAACCGATCAATCGAGCGAATATCGTGGCAAGAGAGCCGAGACCAAAAAAGACACACCAAATTCGCTCAAAAGTCAAGGTCATCTGACTGTTTTCTTCTTATCATGGTGTTGTGCATTATGAATTCCTTCCAACCGGTCTAGCAGTCAACAAGGAATATTATTTGAACGTTATGCCTCGTTTGCGTAATGCTATTAACCTAAAACGGCCGGAATTGTGGAAAGGCAATTCTTGGTTTTTACACCACGATAATGCACCATCCCATACTGCGCTCGTAATTCGTGATAATTTCGCCAAAAACTCAACCCATATCGTTCCGCAACCACCGTATTCACCTGAACTGGCGCCTTCTGGCGTTTCACAAAGCTCAAAAAACCGCTCCGGGGACACCGTTTTTATACGATAGAGAAGATTCAAGCCGCAGCGAAGACGGAACTGAAGGCCGGAAAGTGACTACAGCCAGTGTTTCGAAGATTGGAAAATCCGTTGACATAAGTGCATTGCAGCGGGAGGGATTACTTTTAAGGGGATGAAATTGATTTGGAAGAATAAATAAAGAATTTTCAAATTATATACAATGTCACCTTATTTTTTGGGCACAGAGTATAACAAAATTAGGGTTTTAAAGCAGTAACGAAAGTACAATGGTTCGAGAAAGTACTGGGTAGTTGAATAATTAGACTTCATACGAAAACCTTTGGGATTGATTTGATTGTGAGAAACGGTTAATTTGAAAAAGGTTTGTTGCTGAAACATTTTCGTTACTTTAAGTATTTCATTAATTCAGTCAAAAAGATTCCACTTCTACTTGGATTTGAGGCAGTGCTATTTTTCTTCTACATGCTTAAATCCGGAACGTCAATTTTCTGAGAACGTCCGCTAACCTTCATGAAATACCTATTAATAAGTTTTTCGAGCGATGAAAGAGAGCATTGATTCTCTTGAATCGAATGTATAAAGTAGTTTAAAAATGCGTACAATATTGGCTCAGATGTCAGTAGTTAATTGTAAAATAGTACAATCTTCATCCGAACAAAGCTATCTGGAATTTCAGTCCTCAATTCGCGTATATTGTCGGAAATGTGCCGGATTTTAATTCGGTCAAGAACATGCAACTTGAATATATAATTAACCATTATTAGTATTTTTTTTTTCATCCGCTAAAATAACAGTTACAAATCTAAGCATTAATTTGTATGCCTCTACAGTCAGAGAGTCATCAGTATTGAGGTGTTAAACGTGATGCTATAAGAAGATCCAAGATACAGAGAGCATATGATGAATTTTTTAATAAATTAACTTTCCTGCCTAGAAACAAACAGCCTTCGGATTATCTTAATTCTCAAGAGTCTTAAACCAGAGCAGTCTTACCGATGTTGTGACTTGATTATGTCGATTAACTCCTTAAGTTGTATCTATTGTCTTAAAAAAGTTGCTTGAGGTCATCATAAGTCTGCTAATATATTTTATTGCTAATCCTGCTAGTTCAACGAACGCGAAGAGCTGCAAATAAAACGACCATATATTAGGTATATAGATATGCGTCGTCTTTTGAGCAGGTTGTACGTGAGTCAAACAAAAAAATCGTTGGAAGAAGAATAATAAAATAAAATAAATAATAAGTGATTTAAAAAAAATATACTTCGCAAACTTTTCCTAAAACAATTTTCATAATTCTTGTCCAACTCAAGTGGCCTGCGTTGCTCTCGGCACTCGTACGCAATCCAATTCAAAACTCAATTCGCCATAACTTCCTTTGCATTTTCATAGGTTATATATGCCACTCTTTGCTGCAATTGTTGTTGCCATTGCACTTGGTTGATATCAATGTGTGCATTGCTTTGACTTTCGCCCTTACAGTTGCCAACTGAAGTGTGTTGGCAGAGCAAATTGAATTTCCATTTCGAAAGTTTTTTCACGTGCGCCGAAAGTGCATGAGATTTCCGCGCAGCATATCCTTACATGGATGCCACTTGCAAGCCAAATGCACTGAATGCATGCTTTCGATGCAACATGCACGCAATGCCAAGAGGAAGTGAGTAGACAAATTAAGAAGTTGTTGCCAAAAAATTCTATGAAAATCTCTTGTTTTAAGCGGAAAATATGAAATGAAGTTTGGCAGTCAGGGGATTTGAGTTTAGCTCGAGGTGGTACATGGGATTGGGGAACACCAAAAAACAAAATGTGGAGTACATGTATACGCGGCACAGTTACTTAATACTTAGTCGGTGCTTTAGGGTCACAGTGCGACGTCAATTCAACTGCTACAATGTATAAGTATAGGGTGGCCCAGGGTGGTGTTTAAAAAAAACGGAAGTGGTAAATACGGAAGAGTAAACTTTTCCAAGAATCAGCGCAGATGATATTATATATCTGGCTGTCAGAACTGAGGTAGCAGTAACATAGCTTCATTCAGCCAGAAATGAGCCCCATGGCTGAACAAACTTTGGGTCGAAATTGTAGAATCCTCCCGGAACTTGTAAAGAGAACAAGAGCGAGGCGACGTCGCTTGGGAAGTGCGAGTGGCTTCAGTTCTTGCACAAGCTGTTTTTTAAATGTGTGATCTGTCAAGAAAGGACCGTTACTTGGATCAACCGTCATATTTTTATTTTCTGATGAAAAAGCATTTACAATGCCTTCAAAGGAATCATATTTTATATAAATGGGTTCCAACTAAAAAATGGACCAATGAAGTCACCGTTCAAATATTCATTTACTCTATCAATCTCTGCCCACATTTTGGCTTTTCGATTCGAGTTTCACCGAGTTCGTTCAGAAAGTTGATTTTTCGATCGAAATTCGAAATTCAGTAGTGTTTTCCAAGTTTTATAATGGAAAATTGGTTATTTTCCTTGTATGTATTATAAAATTGCAAAAGTACTAATGCCTTCCCAACTTTTTCTTAGAGAAGTTGCTTTTTTCATTGCGCCGTGGCTACAACTTGGAATTTTCTCATCTCTTCTATACAAAATTTTGTAAATCACCCTGTACAAGCGCCGCTGCATGCATAAGTTTAAACGAGTCGGCTACTCTCTTGTAATTCATAGTCCACCTCTTTGCAATCCACATCGTTGTGTGCTTTATTTATATTTCTCTTGCTGTTTCGAATTCTATTTCAGCATTTCAATTTATATTCATATTCTTGTATTGACAATTTGCATTTCAAGAAATCTCCGGTTAGGCTACCACTATATTTGTTGTATCATTTCATTCACAATTTCTATGGCATTAGAATATAGCTTGTCACCTATTTTACATAAATACATATTTACACACGAAAGTTGTAATACAATTTCGCCTAGAAATTTCATGACTCCTTTAGTAGGTATTTAATGCATAAATTTCGACTTTGTTCTCTCATTTTCCAGTGTACACGCGTATGGAAATATTTAAATTTATGAAATTATACGTCCATAGATCGGTTCAGTTCACAAATTGTATATAGTATTGGTAGTATGTTTGCGACTAATATTGAAGACTTGACATTATTATAAACCAACCGCGTTTTACTTTAGCTAAGGTCTGGTTTTGTATCCTTATCATTGAGAGTAGTTTGTTACGTGGCGTGTCCAAAACCCAACGCACAACCCTGGGGAGGGATATTTTGCCTTCCCACTCTAGCTCAAACGGATTATTTTTGGCTGTTCAGAGGATACTTGGTCCAAGACCAGAAGTAGTGAGTGGCTTGAGTCTTAGATAAATAATCGCTTTTGGTCACTTCCAAGTGAATGACGCTCAGAGAACTTTACCCACTTCTGTGAACTTTTCAACACATGGCGCCATTATCCATTATATTTTACTTTAAGCTTGATAGCGGGGATCCTATTGAGCCATGATAATTTCCTTATTGGGAAGTAAAGTGCTTTCTCGACGACTAAAGACCGAATTCTACAAGTTACTCATCATCTCGGTCCTGATATAAGGTGCATAGGCCTGGAAGATGAAAACTTCTGATTAGTCGGCGAGTTTACGAGTTTTACATATAAGAGCTCGATTTACATTTATAAAGCAACTAGAACCGAGAATGGGTATAAAAATGTTGATATAAATTAGTTTCCGTAAAAACAAATCGCTTGCAATAATGAGGCATCTAAAAACTATATTGAACTAACGGTTATAGTGGAAAACTCCTTAATAGAACCTATAAATTTGAATATACAAGTTCAGTATATGTTTGTTCTGCAGCCTTCATAACTGCCGCGAACTGTTCCGTGAAACAGACAATGGTGCAACCAACGATTTTTGAGAAATTATGTGAACAGTTCAGTAAACGATCTCATCTGACGGCAAAGATGATGGAGATTTATTTAAAGGAGACACATTATTAATTATTTTATCTTCATCCTTTTTAGTGTATCATAAAAGCTATTTCTCAGTATATAATTTTAACAGTACATCTACAAGCTCAGAACTCCAGGAACACTTACATAAGTCAATACCTTTGACAACAAGGCATCTCTTAAAATTCATCCCCATTAAATTATGATATTTTTGGTATTCTATAATTGATCACCAGATATAAGTAAGTTACTTTGTTAACAGGTGCAAGATCTACATTGTGACCCGTTTAGTTTTCACGCCAGACTCTGCTCCTCCGTTGGCAAGTTTGGATTACAAGCTCTAATGAGCTGCTTTTATCTGATTCGGTTGCAGTGGTCTAGCCGTTGCCCTTGGATTGAATGGAAAGTTCTTCTTGTCTGTAGTTTACCTATCTTGAGTATAGTGTCTTTATATAATTGGATCGATTTTTCGTCATCACACGCATACATTTGCATTTAGCCCTGGTATCTGCCAGTATCTGCGCATGACGGTGACAGACCCGTTTTGCTTAATGGCACTTCCAGCTTTCCCGACTTTCAATGGGCTTTGGAAGTTTTTCTTTCAGTACCATCCTCATCTAGCATGCGATTACGGGTTACATTGGCAAGCGGCTGCTGTTGGTTCAAGTTTGAAATTGGATAGATCCGCTTTCGTATGAACAACCGACTCCTGAAGCTGCTTTGTAAGCTGGTTATTGGTTGACGGTTGCAGCAGTACACTTCTGAGTTGGTAAGCAACACGTAATTTTTTAAACAAACCTCCTTCTGGGTCCTCACTTTTGGCATCTCGCTCCCTCTACCCCCTGCTTTGTAGTCATACTTTGGCTTTAAGGTTTGGTTTCGTTTGACGCTGGTGTTGTTGTCTTCCTGGAGCTAGCTAAAGCTTAGCTTCCTTTACAGATTTAGACTCAGCCCTTACACCAAGATTAAGCTTAGTTCCTGTCTTTGTGCTGGCTACTGTTGTTAAACTTGACCAGCACATATCGATAAACAGAGCGCATTAGTTGTATCGATATTAACTAACTCAAACACTAATAGTGAATAGTGAACAGATTGCTTATACATTAGTGTTTATTGATTCATACTTAAGAGGTTTTGGCATCACAAAGGTCGTCCAAGCATAATCTCCTTGTTTCAGACTTCTTTGTGCGGAGTTCAGCTCCGAAACCTAAGTCTGTAAGCTTTCCAAAGGGATACTGTTTGCTTAAGAGCCAGGCGCATATTCACTAAGTGCTTAAAGTTGGAAATGCAGTGATTAAATAGAGAATATCAAAAATCATATCATAATATAGTCTTTAGTTTGTTGATTTCTTCTCAAATGTTGATGGAGTAAATGTTAACACAGCTGTGAGGCACTCACAAAAAAATTTGTCTCCGTAAATAAATCGAAAAAGTGCTTCATAGTAGCACAATCACTTTTTTCTACAAAAAAATTTTTTCAGTTAAAATGTATTCCAGCTGAAAACTTAATGCTCCTGAGAAATACTGGTATGAACTTCGTGAGGAGCGGGGTTATGCCTACGGCGTCTAAGTGTCAAATAAAACAAGCAAAATCATGAAATAACAACAATACACGTAATAGAAACTTGTACTCAAGCTCTCACTCCCTTTTCTGACTCAACCTTTCTTGTTGTTGACAACAGCCGGCGGTGGAGGTAAGTGACTTTGCCGGGGAAAAATTAACACTACAAATGCGATGCACTCAGTTTCCCCAACTAAAAACTGTACATGCATTACATTCTACTTTTGCATTTGTAAATACATATATACAAACGCACATTATTTCACTTTTTTATTTCGGCTGTCAGTATTGTCATTGGCACTCTAGATGCGCGTAGTGCTGGAATTCCACTTCAGCGCCAACCCCGGCGTATGCACAGACCGTTAGAGGCAGCCGCACAAAAGCGTTATTTCTGCCATTGCTTTTGGCTTAGTAGTACATTTCCATTTTAGTGGGTGATTTTTCAGTCATACAATTTTTTTTTTTTTTGTTTTCTTATACCCTGAAAAGCATTACAGAACAGAACAGGAACAGAAAAGAGATGATGAGCTTTTATGTGATATTATAGAAACTATTGTTATACTCTCTGCAACGTAGATGAAGTTTGTAACGCTGAAGACAATGTCGTAAAACCTAAGAAGTAAAGGATAACCCAAACTATTTTTAAGAGAAAGCACGGAAAATTCAGAGCTAATGGGGAATATTTATTAGCATTCGAAAGAACATTCTTTGGCACTTATTTTTTTTGAAAGGTTATCTCTATCAAATGTTGGCCATGGCTACGACTCAGAATGTCAATCCGTTGAAGATCCCTTTGAGTATTTCAACTTTTAACTGGCGAATGATATGCGTGGTATTATGCTCCAAGGCCTAATTCGAAGCGGGATTGTCTGCATAGATTTATACATATGTATCGTCACAGAAAAAAGTCTAACGGTTTGATATCTTAAGATCTTAGCGGCCAATCGACCGACCCAAAACGTGAAATTATCTGCTCACCGAAGTGTTCTCTCAAAAAATCCATTGTGTGAAAAGTGGCACCGCCTTTTTGAAACCAAATGTCGCCGAGACCACGAGCTTCAATTTCAGGCATCAAATAGCCCGGTTGTCGTGGCACGACAACAATCGCCATTGTTGGTTACGTTCTCACTGGCATCATTTTCGAAGAAATACATATGTACCGGCGAATTTTTTTAGATTGAATTTCGTCTCAAATGCAGCATTTTTGCTTGTTTACATACTCATCTCAAAATTTGTCGCAAAAACATCTCATCTTCTTGGAGCTTTTCAGGATCCCATAGAGCGAAGCGATGTCGCTTGAGAAGATGTAGCGGCTTCAGTTCTTGCACAAGCTGTATTTTGTACACTTTCGATTTAAGATCTTGACATAAAATACACCAAGTCATTCCGTACGTAAATCCTAGTTGCAGCAAACGGTGCCGAATAGTCTCTCAACGGTCTTCGTGTGCACTCTCTCCACTTCGTGCAGGACGTGGTCTATTTAATGGAATATTAACCAATAATGATTACTGGATCTCAAGATGGATGATGTTGTTTTAAATAGTACGCTGAGTAGGCGATTATGTTGACTATACGTTAAAATAAGTAATAAAGTTGAGCGATTCATAAACGTTGTTCAGGAGTTGTACTTGATACGACTCACGCATGATCTGAAATTCCCGATAAAATTGTGCAACTCAAACCACTATAGCATATATTCCCCAGACAAACTGAACTATCAAAATAAAGTGCTTTTTTAGAAACTTTTGTATTTGTAAAGGGTATTTTAGTTTTGGTGCAACCAAAGTTAAGGTTTTTTAATTTCGGTTTCTGTTTTTCGGATCAGCTGCAATTCGAGTGCGTCCTGTCACGTCGCTTCACTTTGCCATTGCTGCCGACAGCGCCAACGGTCTGTCATATCGATTTGGCACTTTGTCTTGTTGCACGTGTTTTGAATATTTTATTTCGTAATTTTTTACGCAAAGCAATCGCTTTTGATGTTCTTTGTTTTATTATCCAGTCTATGCGCTCTCGGTTTTTATTTTCCAGTCGCAGTTTCACACTTTCACCAACAAATTTGTACGCTTGTTGTGGGGTTTTAACTATTCCCATTAGTTGTTTTTGCAGTGGCAGTTGTTTTTGTTGTCGCAATGAATCCTTTTAATATGCAGTAGATTTTCATTTTGACAGTTATGAAGTTTTTGCGGACATTTTTGGCATTTTGTTGTCTCTAAACGGTCATATATAACTGATAAGTGCAATAAATATTTCTCAAAATTGCCAGTAATATTGGTGGATCACAATTCATATTAAATGGTCTTTAATAACGGCAAATGTAACCATGTCCCGAATCGGAGTGTTAGAGGGTGTTTTCGACTTGTGAGTCTTCTCAGTTGCCTAACAAGTGCTTTCTAACACAGAAAATTGTGTCCGCAGGTAATCGGATTACAATTTTTCGGCAGAAAATACATTGTTTACCGTTTCAAGTCCGTGACCTACCAATCGTATACCTATTAAGCTAATCCAGACTCTCATTAGAAATTTTGTGAGTGTCTTATGGAGAGCTCTGTCTGTCAGCGACGTGGTATAGTTTTCGCTAACGTGAGTTTGTCTCCCATAGCTGAGAGCGTGCCACTCTGCTTTGAAACATAGACTCGCCATCGAAGGCTAAAATATTTTCGATACTTTCATTGAGTATCGAGTTATTAACTACGCATGCTCAGAATGCTATAGATACTTCCAAGTTCTTCGAAGCAGAAGGAGGAATCCGGCACAGGCGATCGGAGGACAACGGTTCGCTCTTAATGCCTGCTCCACTGAATGAGAACCAGCGTAACTATTCGGAAGCCACAAAAGGCATATGGATGACAGAGATCCATACTAGATCCACAACTATTCGAGTAAGACTCTGTGGTTGGAGTAGCTCATAATTTACAAAGAAAATCATGCATGAGATCTACAAGCGGTTTGGGTACGCAAGAAGCACGGAAATGCCTAGACTTCTGCGCAAATAGGGCTGAGAAAATACCATTCAAGTACAGCATGACGATGTTTCTCCACAGAACCGTAGGTGAACCATATTAGTTTGACCTTGGTTCCACCACAAATTAAATGTGGTCGTTAATGCCTCGACTTGGCGTTTAGACAGCAGTATTTGGGATTCCACATGAAGGCTCAACATTGGTATAGATGACTAGTCCTGTAAGCATATGCGAAAAGAGGGGTGCCGGTTAAACAGCAGATACAGCGCCGCGATGGAGTATGGAGATGAGCACCTGGAAGCATAAAGCCCCAGTGGAGAAAACAAGCATGGATGAAAGAATGCTGCTGATAAAACATCCACTTATTCCGGCACTGGAATAGGCAAGTACATTACCACTGTTACTGCCAGCAGGTGAACCTAGATCTCGGCTGTTCTGGGAATTCTAAAGGTCAGTGGCAATAGTACCAGGTAATCAATGATCTTTCCAGTGAGAGAACCACCTCTTGTATAATGCTAAGGGACGAAATTGGTTTCTTTTGTATTTCAGACTTCCTAACGCAGAATGTGGTCGCGGTGTAAATTAAGGAGAGTGATACTACGGCTCCTTGGCTACAGAGCCGACTGGTTGTCGTATTAGTGCGGCGGTCCCTTAAAGTCTACCACTAATAGGAAATCTGTGCTTGGTGGGCCAGCAGCTATTTAGCCAGAGCTGAATGCGAAAGCAGTTACGCAATAATATCCAGTTAATCCTCCCAATTAAAAGTCGGCTCAATTGTAATCTCTTTCCATACACAATACGACTAAAACCCCGTAGGCGCCAATAAAGAAGAAGAAAAAAAATTATTAATTTAATACAGTATTTGAAATCTTCCAAGTTGAGATATTAAATTTTGGAGCTTGAAAACTTTTCTTATTTTAGTTAATTCAAGATTGAATTGTCCTATAAATATTTTGTTGTTATAAAGTAATTGTGCACCCACATAAATACTCTTAATGGCATATATCTTTAGAGAATCGTTATTTTTTATATCAAGTTATATACATACTGACATGTAAATATGTATATACCACCAAAAATAGGCACACGACCGGAATTGCTTTGCCAGCCTGATCGCTTGGTTGTTTGGTTGGTGTGGCGCCCCAGCGAAATTTATGGCGCAACTTCCGGCATGCGACGGATTTATAACGTTTTTGGCAGGGCAAGCTGAAAATAGTCGGAAAAGAGTGACTGCTTTATGTATCGCTTATGAAGGCAGCGAAATAGAACGAAAATAAAAGAGTGCACTTTAGTGGCTTCATATGTATCGGAATCGGTGGAGGGGTATGTTTTATTTGCAGAAATTAATTTTGTAAAAATACTTAAAAATAAACCGTTTGAAAAAAAGGATGAGATAAGACCGTTTGCCATAATTTAAAGATAAAAATTTATGTAGGCTACTCAGAAACAAGCGCAGCAACTGTCAACCTTGCCTATAGTTCCGTGCAAGCTGTCTATACCAAGAGAGGCTCTGACGACCGATTATGGACGATATAACACCTACAGTCAATACTCAAAGATCTAAAAAGGAGGCTAGAAATCTCGAGAACAGCAGACAATTCGGTTACAGGCAGCATTAAAACCTCGAATGTCTAAACGGAAATGTGCAATGCCAAACGAACTGGTCATATTTTGAGCAGAACCTCTCATAGTAATGGCATAAGCCGACGGCATTGCTAAAGCGATAAAACTGTTCAACAGATTATGTAAACTGCAACTGTGTTGAACAGTGGATCGACCAGTCTTATACAATGAGGCTGAAACTAGGACAACAAGTGGAAAAAACTAAAAGAAATTGCTGGCTTTCGAAAACGCATTTTATGAAGTTTTCGGCGCAGTCAGAAGCGGACCAGATGCATGGTGAATAAGATGAAATAAGGAGCTTGACGCTGTAATTCAAAGCAAAAACTTGGTGTCATTTTTTCAATGTAACGAATAACATGGATAGGTAATGCGACCAGAATAAATTCTTCAAGAGAAATGTAATAGATGAGGAAGCATTTAGCAGCAAATCATCAGGGTGGCCGATATTAAAATGGATGGGTTAGGTTAGGTTACGTTAAATGGCTTATCAAAGATCGCACATGGGCCGCTATATGTAGTTTTTAGTGAAGCCAGAGAAAAGAAGAATTTCTGTTCTAATTTAAAAAATGGCGTAATGGTTAGTAGCCAAAACAAATTCGCACAGTCGTCTAATTTCCACTCCCTGGCTTTTACGACAGCGAATGTACCGGTGGTGGCCCAGCGCTGACCAAGTTTCCGCGAGGCCCAGCTATCTTGTAGTAGAACACAAGAGGATACGGGAGCACCGAAACGCTCACTTACCAGCGACATCAGTTCCAGGGTACCTTTCACAGACAGCTTTGAAATGTAATGCGATTCCGCTATTGCCTGGCACTCACACTAGTATCATCACAAATACACTCGATACTGTTGATAACGAGGACAGGCACTCCTCGACCAATCCTGAACGTCCTGTTAATAAGTTCAAGGCTAGTATCACAGCTCTGCTATCCGAGTGAATGGTCACTTCTCTGAAGCAGGCTGCACTCCGTAGCAGTATATCTCCTGCTACCTTAATGTCTAAAATATCGGCTTGAAAGTTACTGCAATAGTCAAGATGTGGAGTTAATGGGAGCTCCTGACAGTAAATCTCTCTCCCCAACCTCTCTTCTCCAATTGCTTCTGCCCAACCACAACCCCGTCGATATAAGGGCAGCGGAGGAGCCACCAGAGTTCAACTTGGATGGTAGAAACACATGGCTGAAGCTCTTCTTCTAAAACGAACAACGAAGTCCTAAGCTGAGATGCACTCCGAAATTTTTAGTAAGCCCCTTGCATATCTGACCTTGTTCTAAAGGAGTACTATTGCAAAATCTCATCTTTGTTGTTTTATTCTGATGCTTTTCAATAACTCTGCTTAGCTTTAACTACTTATTCCCGCAATCTAACCCAACGCTGCACCTCTTATATGTATTCCTGTAGAGTGAGCTAAAGCTGCATCCAGGGCTTGAGTGATGAAAGGGTTCATTACTAGCAATCGCTTCTAAGCGGCCTGAATATGTTATATGTTATTTTTACATAGGACATATCTTCGTTATTCTGCCGAGAAGCTCACCTCAATTCAATCATTAAATGAAAATCCATTTCCTTACCGGTCGTTATTACTGTGAAAGAATATTTTTACTGCAATTGCTTGCCTGTAGGTCTGATTTTACCATATACTGTATGACTACAGAACTCTTTAATACAAATAATAAGACTTCCCCGTTCAGTAACCTCAGCAACACCACCACTCCGGTGCATGAGTGAATCTCGGTTAGACACTCCGTTCAATTGCTGGACATTCACTATTTATTTTGCGAACATTTGTGCGAATCAGCAATTAAATTCGTTGCGCGCCGTTGTGGTACCCAAAGGAAACGAAGCCAAGACGGGCACATGGACCAATTAATTACTACGATGTGTGGCTGCGCGCTTGAAAGTATGCAACAAAGATGTACAAATGTAATGCAGCGCGCAAATATGGAATTTCTATTGCTTTTGGCTGGACGCCTAAAAGTTGATTACAACAAACAAGACAAAAGTTGAAAAACAGTCGGGAACAGGGAATGGCGAAATCGCTGCATTTGTATTTGTGTGTTAATTTTTATAACTGTACAAGTATTATTTTTATAACCAGACATTTTTGTATGGCAGTTAGCTGCCGCTTTTACTACCACTTGGCAATACGACGGAAGTTCGTTTAATTCATTTGTGTGCAGCGAAGTTTTATGAAAGCGCGGTGATTTTAATTGCATTTGTCAGAACTTTAGTTACAGTTGTTGCCGAGCATGACGTGCGCCGAGTTTGGCAAAAGTGGGCAGATATAGATAGAAATGAGAAGAGGGTTAATCGCGTAATGAAAGGTCGTAAAGACAGGCAAGTCGGTTAGTTGGAAAAAAGTAAAAGTAGTGGAGAGTCTGGAAGTTAAAGCAAGTAAGAGAGAGAGAGAGAGATAGAGAGAGAGGGAGAGAGAGAGAGAGGGAGTGAGAGACATGGAGTTAGCGGAAAAGGGAAACAATAGAGTGGAGGGAGACATTGATCAACTTAAATGGCTGCAACTGTGGTGGGCTCAAACTATGCTTCCATGTTCCATGTCAGGGGTCCCTGCTGCCGTTTGGCGCCTTGTTGCTTACACATTTGGTCCCCAAGTTAATCAGGAATTCAACTTAACTATTATTTTCCAATTGCGATTATGAGCCACAACGAAATTGGTGCACCAAGTGTGGGCACGTGGTAATTTTGGTCACTGCCAAAAGAGCAAGTGGAAGAAAAATAGCAGTAATTGCAACAACTACGAACTCACCACAGCAAAAAACAAAAAAGGAAAACAAAAAACTTTGCAAATATCTATTTAAGCTACACCACCGCCGACTGCCAGTCGCACCCACTTAACCCCCAAAGGACCAAAGGGAAAACTTGTTAAACTTTCTTGCTACTTTTATGGCCGCCGCACAAAGCTTTGACAGCAAGGTTGCCCACATGCGTCTGCTCTAAACAGTTACGAGTAACATTGTTGTTGCTGCTGTGACGCACACGCTTGCGTTAATTTCAGTTAGCTGTTTTCGCTTGTTTTGGTTATTGCTGGCGGCCCAACTACTTATTTGTCTGCAACTGTCTGCAACTGTCCTCGATTGTCGATTTTCGTCTTTGTCTATTTCACTTTACTTACTATATACTATATACGTACTTATACATACTCGTACATACATATAGTATATGTGTAGCACTAAAGGAGCGTAAAATATTATTTCTTTGCGTTTCGCATTTTTGTGGCAGCCACCATCCGTTGGCCATCTCCGGAAATCACAATTAAGATAATCAAAAAAGTTTTGACAAGCTGCTGCCCTAGCACGGGTGGACCGTTACTTTTTTTTATAGGTAGTGTCAGTAGGATTACACATACAGGCATATTTATATGCACATATTCATATACGAAAAGTTTTCGTTCATATTTTTTCTGAAGGCATTAATTTTGTCTACTTGTATGACTATCACACCACACTTATAAAAATATATATTTAGAAAGACTGAATGAAACATGTATTATAAATATATACATATTTCTATTTTTAGGTAATATATGCTGCATTACACTTTCACCCGAATGCCATTAAAGCGTACGATTCATCAGCGCAAACCCTTGTCTATCTTTTTACAATGAAACTTACAATGCCTTAATTGACAGCAGAAGAGTACCGCAAAGGGGAGGTATTTCCGTTACAGAAAATGAAGTACCTAAGTGATGAAACAGTACTGGCTCTGGCTCTTCTGACAAGGAACCGCATTATCAAAAGAGTAAACTACACGAAGTGGTTTAAAGTTGCTCTCGATGCTGAAGCTTAATAGAGTAAGTCCACGCTTGAACCAAGGCTAAAGCGCAGCACTACTAAGTGGTATACTGACAAATCGAAAACGTCAGAGAAATTGGTTTAGGTGCCGGAGAAGTGCGTTTCAAACTTTACGTACCTATGGGACACTTTACGAGAATTTTCCAAGTAGAAGTCTTTGCTATAAGTCGGCGTGTAGTGATACACTTCCAAAGCAACTGTCGCAGGCAAATTCAGCGTACGACATTACATAGCTATGGCTCGACAGCCTATCAGCCTTGGTTGCAAGTCCAGCTCATCTGGGTGCCATGTCACAAAGGCATAGCCGGTTATGAACTGATTGATGAACAAAGTGTAGACAGGTAATAGTATTGGGAACAACTCATTGGCAAAAGGTAAAGTTGCTAATGAGTGATCGACATGGAGGCGGAAAATCGCGGGCACCTGATGCTTGACTACACGGCATTCTGTAGACGCAAAGTAAAGGTCATTGGATATATGTATCCGAATTGAGATCAATTCCTTCAAGAACAACCAGCGGGATACTAAAATTTATCTGTGTGCTGGGCCTATGTGATTCATTGTGGCAGAGGGGAGGGCACAATAGACCTTAGATCTTGCTGGTAGCCTCAATTAATTTCTATATCAGTCATTTGAAGCCGATAGGGAATAAATAATTTTTTGTAGATAGTGCTGTTTAAATTATGTACATATATATATATAGCTCTGTACACAAACTATAAATGAAATTTTTGATGATGTTTTTGTAATAATTTTATTCGTTTTGGCATAGAGCTATGTATGTTTTAAAATTTGTCTTATTAAAAACCAAATTTATATTTGTAATTTTTGAAAAACAAACTGAAAAAATATATTTTTTTGTTACAAACTTTTCATGGAGAACTTTATTTGTCTTTTTTATTATTTATGAATAAGGTTGTAA
>NW_017537045.1:3133246-3158210 GCF_001853355.1 Bactrocera latifrons | reverse complement strand
TTAAATATATTTTTGCTAATAAAATTAAATGAAAATTTTTATTACCATGGTTGCCTTATGAAATATATGAGAAAAATATTTTTAATTACTTGTCAATAGTTTTTCATTTGAATAAAAATGAAAATTGGATTTGAATAAAAATGCGAAAACACTTTATCATATTTTTTTTTTATTAATAGAATTGCCATCTGTTCAATTACATATTGGCAATAAAATATACTAATTCAGAACGTCATAATGAAATAATGTGTAGTGGAAAAAATTATTTTCGAGGTTGCCACCTTATTTATTATACCGTGAACAGGGTATATTAAGTTTGTCACGAAGTTTGTAACACCCAGATTAGAAGGAAGCGTCGGGGACCCTATAAAGTATATATATAAAAGAACAGTAGCTGAGTCGATTTAGCCACGTCCGTCTCTTTGTCTGTCCGTCTGTACATATACGAACTAGACCCTCAGTTTTTAAGTTGTCGTTTAGAAATTTTGCAAACATCGTTTACTCTTCAAGAAGCTGCTCATTTGTCGGACAACTATAACATATAGCTGTTATACAAACGTGTATGGAAAACTTCTGCATTTGACAAGATATATTCACGAAATTTGACATTTATTACTGATTAGCGCAATAATATAAACTCCGAAAAATTTTGTTTATATCATATTACTATAGATAAAGATTTCATACAAACTGGATAGTTACTAAAAAAAATGACCCTAAGAAGGGTATATTAGCTTCTTGTATGTTTTTTATATTATTTAGTAAAACTTAATTTAGATTTTTAAATAAAGATATTCAAATACTGGGCGTGGCCCTGCCTCTTAAGTTTAATGTACTTTTCTCTCAAGCTAGATAAAGCAGAGTTGATCACGGTATATTCTTTTGACAACTCTTCCGACAGTGTGAAAATGAGTGAAATCGGATTATAACGCTGCTTGCTACCCATATAACGGCAATGTTGAAAACTTCTGAAAATCCGTTAACTAAATAAATATGATATGTATATGAGTCAGCGACATTATGTCCTTATGCTGAAAATAGAGCGAGACTACTTCCCCTATCCGCCATGCACCCTTATAATAAAAAGTTTTCTACTTTTTACAAGAAAATGCGCAGAAACTTCAAATACAATGAAGAAGGTTTATTATTATTCGATAGCAAATCATTTGGTATCTATGTTTTGAAGAATATCTCACTAAAATGTTGGCCGAGGCTATGTCTCAGATGGTCCATTCGTTGAATCAAATTTTGGATGACTTATCTCAGCATTTCGACTGGGAACTGTCGAATGATCTGCGTGTGTTTTGCTCCAAACCTGAATCACATGATCTTGGTGGCCAATCAACCGGCGCAAACGTGTAATGATTAAAAATGGCAGCGCTTGAATATCTTCAGGTTGCTCTTAGTAAAGAATGTGGCAACTTTTCTTCTTTACATAGTCATTATGCCAGAATTTCGGCTCGAAAAAGTGAGATCTTCTTGGAACTTTTCAATAGTCCATAGAGCGTAGCGATGTCGTTTCGGAAAGTCGAGTGGCTTCAGTTCTTGCACAAGCTTTATTTGATACGCTTTCAATTTAAGATATCAACGTAAAATGCGCCAAGTTCTTCCATACGTAAAAATCGAGTTTTTGCGTACGACACCGACTCGACTCTCCATGGTCTTCGTGTACACTCTCAGATACGCCTGCTATATTTTCTTCACCCAGTGCTAAACGTGGTCTATTTACTCGATTATTATTCCAGAATGTATGTTGGGTTTCAAGATGAGTGATGATGTTGCGATTAATGCGCTCAGTAGGAAAAGTATGTTGAATATAACTTGATCGAAATATATTCTTTACAGAACATAATAAAGTTAACCGATTTGTAAACGTTGTCCAAAGTAAGTCTTCAAACGTTGAAATACCAAGCAATACTGAAGGCAAATAACATCACTGCTTGACACGAAAAATGCGTGGTCTGTCCGAAAAGACTATTGAGAAAGGCACCTCTGCTTGGATCTCCTGTCATATGAAATTTCAAACAACTGCTCGACTTTATTCCTTAGTTATAGTTATAGGTCAAATTATTTTCGGAGAGCGTCGTTTTGTGGTAATACAAATTCATAATTCCAAGACTGGTTATAATCGAGTCAAATTATATATCGGTCAATATGTAAGAAAGCTTAGTAAAATTAATTCAATTTATAATATTGAATATACTATAGCTCAATGCAAAAATTGTGCGAAATGGATTCAAATATTACCGTAATTTTATAGACATACCCTACATAGAATTTATACTCAACAGGTAAGTGGGTGAACTGGCTTCAAAATCATTTTCTGGAGAAAGTCAGTATCGAAATCTATCCTTTTAATAAAATGCAGTTCTTCATGGTGTATAAACTCTGAATAACTGGTGCAAGCTTCTTGGTTTCAGATCGGATAAAATGTTCTTGAAAAAGTTTAACGATTTCATAAAACCTATGAGAATAGCATAAATGTGTGGACGAGTAAAATTATCGGCACAGATTGGAGCCGCCCAAAAATATGCCAAACACAGCATGCCTGTGAAAGTAAATTACGCATTTCTTATGCTTAAACGCATTAATCCCTAAAATCAAAATCGACGCACAATGCCTTGAAGTTAGTATAAGCCTACCAATTGTGAGCAACCCTTTATTGAGTCTACATCAATTTATTTGCTTGACTTCGCAAATTATTGTTTATACAGGAACAAAGTATTTTACTGTACTCTTTTAACTTTGCGTAGGACCAGCATACGCATTCAAACTTACGTTACAAAAAATCAGAAAGTCTACATTCAGGCGCTGCAAACAAAACCTGCAATTTACATGTTGCTTGCATAATTTTAGGCTTTCACGCACACTTCAACGCATAATGCAAATAATTGAAGTAAAACTAGAGTGAAGATGCTCAAACATAAAAAATGATGGAAGCAAACAAGGAAATAACGAAGATGTGTGCAAAGTTCAAGCTGAAGTCGAAGCGACCGCACAACTACAAATTTGTTTACTTACTTCATACAAACACTTGTGTAGCATTGTCTGGCTTGCAGCTCTTCAATTATCTGCCATAATCCACTCTATGTGTTTCTGACTGCACGAGTGCAGGCTTTGCATAATTTTGGGCGTGTAAAAGCAACCCCACAAAGCGAAATGGCAGAGAGCAAAGGAATTGATAAAAAGTACCCATCATTTTTCTTCATTTACTTGGATGGACCACTACATTCTATTTTCTCCTCAATTTTTGTTTATTTTTCTTGTTTTATATCTCTTCCTTTGTTCCGCTCTCCAGCTGTTGGACACACAGCAGCTTCTTACGCCTCACTGCGCTAATGTGCTCTTGTTTGTGGACCAAAGCGCATTTTATTAGTGACTATATAATAAATAAGCGCTCAAGTGGTCGAAAAACTTTGCATAAATTTCAAAATACGCACACAAACCCACTCAAAAATATTTACTCGAAGAACACTAAACTGCAAAGTAAAGCGTCTGGTCTGTGCGCCCCTTCAGATCTGCTATGTAGTTTATTGATGTGCAACGCGCACTTACACGATTATCGCTATTTGTTGGCTGTATTATAAAGTATACAAGTATACATTTAGGCGCACAGCCTTACAAACAGCAAGCGCGCTGTCCAACCGCCCCACTTGCTTGTGTGTCTGTGATTTGCCGCCGAAAAGGGTCTATTTATCCCCAATAGTATTAACACAGCGCTCGCCAACCCACACCAGCATTCAGTGTGTGCGCCACAAAGTTGTCTTGTTGGCCAACAATCGTTCAATGTTTGCGCGCTGTGGCGTTGTGTCGGGGGCATTCGCTTTTATCATTGCTCAACCTTGTGGATTACATGTCTGTGGCGTTTGTAGCATACATTTAGGCGCAGTGATAGGTGGGCTCGTATTTTTGTGTGGCTTGGTTGCACGTTTGAAGTGGCTTTTGTTCTTCGACTTCAAAAACGAGAAGTTAAAACAAAACTGGCGGCAAAAGTCATTGGCTAAAAAGCAAAAGTTTCATTTGATTAATGTTTAGATTTATTTGAATGAAATTAATTTGATGGCATATGAGGCAGAAAATCAGCTGCTTTACGTGCTGCCTCGGACAGGTGAGTGAGCTTTGTACGCCGATTGATAGCCAACTAATGTAAGTAGGCAGAGATTAATTGTAGTTTATTTGCGGCAGAAGGTAAACAATTTTTTTGTGCAACTGGCAATGCAAGCAAAGCCTAAATGTACACCTAAAAAAAAAATCGACGTGCCTTAAAGTCGACGATGTAAAATATTAGATTTAAAGTGAAGCAAATATTTTACTTACATATATAGCAGCTTAAAGCACTACACGATAGCTAAAAAGGAATTTCCTAATCTTTTACCATAAATATACAAACACGTCTTGCGGGCGCCTGAAAATATGCAAATTACGGCTAACATTTATGAAAACTTTGTTGCGGAAACTTTCTACAAATTCGTTACGGTCAAGTTGTTACTTTTATGTGCACGAAAATGTCTTTTAAATAGACTGAAATGCAAATAAACTCAGGCTTGCGGTTATATTGTTGCCCACACACAGTTATAATTGCACTCTCTATTTGACCTTTTTTATTTATATGCTTGTAAAAATAATTTATCTTATATTTTATGTCACTTTAAATAACTGACAGCAATAATGTTGCATAAAATGTCGTTAGTTGGCACTACTTTGCTTTAGTTTAAAATAAAAGCTGACCAGCGCTCAGGTATGCAACATTTTCTTGCCGCAACATTTAGTATGTGAGACCTACGCTGACTTTGGAATAGYAGCTGTAAAGAAAACTCGGCTGTAGGCTATTGTAGTTGTCTTAATATTTCTCACATGCATGTAGGTGCCTTAAAAATAAAAGCATACAGCAAAAGAATAGTTTTTGTGATTATTAACGGCAATTTAGTATTTCATACTTATTTGGGGTTAGTGTTTTCATTCACTGAAGATCAAATTTACAAACATATGTACAAATATTAACTAGTTGTTGAAGTATAGATATTGAGATCATATAAAGACGTGGTTAATTGGTAAAAACTCTTCGTAAGGAAGAAGCTTGTCTCAGGTCTATTTCCGGCATTGATAATCAAGGCAATATTGTGACAGACGTCTGCAGCATCTTAAAGATATGAAGAAACTAAAACTCCATAGACTTTGACGGCAACGTTGTCGTACCACCAAGCGAACAACATGAAGCTCCAAAGCCCTCGGCTTAAAAACAAGTAAACCACAAATGCCGATAGGCTATCAGCCAGGCTATTCAAACATGGCGTAGACGCGCTAGTATTGCGCATGCATCTTTTGCCAAATATGGTCGGAAGCACGTATGCCCAACAACTGATAACTTAGTATGCTTTGTCTAATCCGACAAAAGGTGATCTCACAATCTGCGTCTATTACCAACGGATCACTCTTCAGAATAGCGAGTATAAGACATTTTCAAAGAGATCGACACGCACTTATCAGTTTCAAGGTTACTTTCGAAAGCACAAAAACGTTGAGCATGCAGATCCGTCAGCATAAGGGAGGTTCTCTTCGAGTACTACCGCTTTGCAGACATTAACCATACAGTCACCCGTTTTTTTTTTTTTTTTTTTTTTTTTTTTTTTTTTTTTTTTTTTTTTTTTTTTTTTTTTTTTTTTTTTTTTTTTTTTTTTTTTTTATTGAAGAGTCTTCAGTTATGGACCAGGCCGACGAAATCGACGGTCGCAACAACAGGACAGCATTATAAAACGTAAAAAAAAGGAGCCAAATAGTTGAGTCTTGTACCGACGACAAGGCAAATTACCTGCTGCCATCAAACAAATGATCTTGACGAGTGGGAGATAACGTCATTTTGACATTTATGACTTATAGTTAGTGAAAGGCTTCGTCCATATAGAAGAGTATAGTAGAGTACTCTCACGCAAATATCCGTAAGTTTTTTAGATGTTATTCACCATAGTCGGTTTATTCACGCTGACCTAGAGAGTTGGTCGCTTTTAGTGAAATTACTATGATGGACAGTTAACTGGAGTTACGTCGTTAATTTCATTTTCGTTTCATATAATAATTTTATATTTTATGAGAAGTCTTTCTAAAAATTTTAAACAATTCGATATTTATTACATCTTTAAACGTTTTTTATATGACATCAGTGGTCACTTACGCCATTTTACTTTAAATATCCATCCTTAGCCAGAGCTAAAGACGAAGGAATTGCGACCATTGTGTGCCACAAAACCTGCAGGTGCACCTGTACTTCCACCACCATACGTCGAAGTGAATCCTGTATTAGGGCCAACGAGGAAAAAGCCATTTGTTGCATCACTTTTATGAGCAAGGGGAACAGCCGAGCCCTTTGATAGTTCAGTTACGATCAATAATGCTGTAATATATAAAAATCTATTACTTTCTGTTAACATATCTACAACATACAATACGAGTATAATTTAAATGAAAACATGAATAAGAATATGGCATTTTCATATCGGAGGTATTTAAAAAGGTTCAACACCAACACTACCAATTTCAACCTGAAAATCTTCACCACGTATCTATTCGAATTCCGTTACTAAACCTACTTTCTGCGAACTAAATGCAAGAAACAGTTATAGATTGCACATAAACCGACCGCCGCCTTTAGCCCTAATTTACAATTCGTTTGCACGTTGCGTTCTCATAATTTCACGAAAGATTTTCAATTTCGAGCAAGCCAATTCGTAGTCATTCGCTTTCGTATCACAATGGATTAAGAGACCGTATTTGCCTTGACGAACTGTAGCGGTCTTTCAGGAAGAAATACAAAACTTTATGAAGGTGCAGATTTCATAAGAAGTGTTTTGTGCTTTTAGTTAGCTTACCTACTAGTAAAGAAATAACCAAATTCTTCGGCATCATCCTTGATAAAGTATTCTAAAACCAACTTAACAAGTACCGAAGACAGTTCTTTTTCACTAAGCTATTACGAAGTTACTCAAGGGGCTTATATAGATAATCTAGACTTTTATAACCTCCATTGATCAAACAATAGAAATCAATTTAAGCTCAGCTATTGTATTGCATTGAATACAAATTCTTACATAAATTAAATTTTAAATCAATATAATCATTGTTGTCTCTGGAACTGCCACATAGAACAAGAAATGCCTTGCGTGATTATTTTGAGGGCATAGAGGTGCATTGAAATGGGGTTATTATGTATGAGACTATTTTTCCAATAAATTTCATGTATCCTTCCCCAAACCATTTCTGGAACCATTCCTCATACAGTATCGACTCTTTTGCTTGTAATTATTACAAGAGCACAGAACCTCTCTGTTAAAATATACAAGCCTTTATTTTTTGGCAACCGCCTCGGCAAGTCTATCGAAGAAGAAGAGCTGAAACGGCTGGCTGGGCGAGAGGGAGGGTGAAGACCGGCCGGGCACACTTCACCACTCGAAATTGATGTAATGCCTCGGATCTACCGTATGCTAATCGCATTGAAAAACATATGTTGAAAAGAGGCAGCATTCGACGGACAGCGAACCATAGGCGCCCTCGAAAAATGTACATGTTAAAAGTATGTAGTCTAAGTCGAGATAGAGCTATATTAAAGGTTTTTTAAAATCCTCTTAGATACAGAAAATGATATCAAGGGAAATGAATATTTAGACTAAGCCAATTCAAAACTTATTCGAGATGCTCTCAACATGAAAGCCTGGGCCGGTCAACTGGTCATTTGCTGTTAACGCTGTTGAAGCATATTAAGGCCAACAGATGCAAGCGTCTTCTCCAGTGGCACTTTTCTGTTATATTATATCTTCTGCCTTTCTGAGAAAAATGGGCTAAAACTGATTAAAAAAATAGCCAACAGCATGTTTTAGAAGGCGCGATAAAGCCGTTAAAGCTATCTGTTCGAGGGAGACCCATGGATCTTCCAGCAAGATTCTACTCCAGCAAACAACACAAAAACCATAAAGCAATATTGCAGGTTTCATAGCTATGTATATGTAGTATGTGAACGTGTGGAAGTCTAGATTTGAATCCATAAAACTACAGCCTGTGCTCAAATTTTTTACTTGTCCAATACCCAAGAGAAATTGGGAGATTCGCAAAAAAAAACAGTTGATTCGATTAAGGTAGCTATTACTATTAAAAAGCTTGTATGAATAAAAGAAGAACATCTAGAATAAACTACTTTAGTAGTAGGTCTCTTAAGAGAAGTAATTAAAAATACATAAGTAGAAGTACCACATAAGATTTATCAAATTCAACACAAAGCCTACCTCGAGGTTCTGGTAAAAAGTTAAATATGATTGACTTTTAAGATATTGTTACAGAACTCATATTGTTATATACTTGTGGAAATAGATCTCATATATCAGTTCAATTGAAAAGTCCGGCTTGCTACCGCATTTAGAACTAAATAATATGACTGTTGTGACCCACTTTGAGGCAAACGACAAATCGTGCTGCAAAAATGATATCGAAGAGTGGAGGGTCCCTACAATCAGTACATTACCCTTTACTGGAATTAAGTGGAACAAGAAAGAAAACACGAAGACGGCAACAACAAATATAAGATATGTGACATAAGCTCCACATTTTTTTAATTATTTAAGAACACCCTTTCTCAAGATATTTAAGTACTAATGACGGATTTAAATATAGATCAAAAAGTATAGGATTCTTGCCATTCGAGCAGTTTCAACATATACGAACGTCTTTCACAAGAAAATCCAACGACAGCTGTGTACGCTCCTATTTCATACAAATATAAAAAACTAGTTCGAGTACCTGGAACAAAATATAATACCCTCGAACTTCTGCCAATATTTCTAGAAGTACTAAGGCATATTGGCAAATTGAACACTACAGGACACCTCTTAACGTTTGGTAGGTATCCACATTGTAGTAATAGGTTTTTCAATTCATAAAAAAATATATTTTATGCATGAGTTTTTGCAGCACTTGATTAGATTATGCTAATTTTAAGGTAATTAACATCTAAATGCACGATCTTCGCGAAGAACAATGGTTGAGTTTAAATTAARTTCTTCCATTGTTGTCTTAATGGATATTTTTGTAACCCATTTGCTGCTATAAAAACGGTWSCGTRYTGTGTTAATCTTCAGTCAAAGCAAACTGTGTTTTCAACTGTTTTCAAGTCCCGATTTCATATCGTCAAGGATGTGGCCGAAAAGCACTTTCGTTTTCCTGCTGGTTGGTAAGTATAGAAGTCTCCAACTAGTCAKATATTCAGAATATGCTTTATACATTTCAGTTTTCCTAATTGCTAGCGAATTGGCAATAAGCTCTGGTAATCCACTTGATCGGAAGAGAGGCGGGGGTTATCCAGGCGGTCAAAATGATGAGTGTGGTGATTGGGGTAGACGCAGTAGTACCGCGATATCTGTCGCAAATGACCCAGCAGCACGTATAAAGTAAAAAGAGCTGAGCAAAAAAATTTCAAGAATTTTAAATTTTGCTATTCTATCAAATATACATATATCTATATACTTATATATGTAAAATATCAAAAATAAATACAAATAAAGTTGCACATACTAAAATATTGAAATTGTTAATGGGTTTATTACGAACATTCCAGAAGAATTATAAAATTAGTTGATTTCTCAAATATACTGACTCCTCTTATGCAATTCTAAGTACAAATAGTAATAATAAAAATACACCACGGCCGATAGCCCACGATGCTAGTGCTGCGTATTTTCTTAAGTTTGTATAATAATTGTATTATTATGTAAGCTTTTATAAAATAAAAAAAAAAATAAAAAATACACCAGCTTACCAAAGGCCTTAGTAAAACTAAGGAGTTAGAAACCGCCGAGATTGTCAAAACCAATACAGAACAGACCCATCGATAATTGAGAAAGCAACGGTACAATAGTAAAAATCCAGTACAATACAATAAATCGCTCAAGTTGTAAGAAAATCTTTAATCTTAAACACAAATGTTAACTTTAATATTCAAGGTTCCCAGAACAGTCCTAAGCAAATGAAAACCGGACAACTAATACCTTAGCTCCGTTATCGTATTTCTGGCGGGTCTTTTTGATAATGCTGCGTTTCATTTACGGAAAACTTGCCAGCTTCTTCATACCAATTATATTGATTACTTGAATAATGAAAATCAATATAGACGTGTTGCATATATTCGACTCATGGCACAATCCGATAAATGGATATTTGCAAGAATTTGGCTTCAAACTGACGACGCATGCTCCAAATCTGACTTCTTCAGGCTTCAAGAGAACTCTCGATACAAAGAAATACTTAATTTGAGGCTTATTTTGGAGTGAAATGCAGCAGCGGTCCTAACTTAACCATTTTTGTTTTCGTTTCCTTGGGTGATCTCTTCCCCCCTTCCGTAGCTAAACCAATGACTAATCGAAATTTGTTTTAAATTAAAAATAATATTTTCTTCCTCAATGGATATTGGGTTTTCTAGAATGCACATTTCAAGACCCATTACAATTTTGCCGAGCTTTAGGAATAATAAATCATACATATTTACTTAAGAGCTCGCCTGCTATTTCAAAATAGTTTTACCGTACTGTATCTGGGATGTGGTCAATAATGCTGGCTGTTATACGTTCATTTCTAAGTACTGAAGTTAGAAAGCTCTGTATAAAAATGTCGGAAAGACCTGGATAAAAACTTGGTAGACAATTCGCTCCCGTTTGACTACAATATCCTTTTGGCTTAGACTAGAACTGATGCCTTGAATTATTTGACCTTAACAAAGTTCGCAATCTTTGGGGTTCTTACTTGACATTGCCGGCGAACCAGGAGACATTTGCAGAAGTGACATTAACGATCTCAAAAAACTTATGAAAGGCTCAGAGTGCTTTGTCGATTTATAGGAGTCTTATGGTCAAATATATAGAAATTTTAAGTACCACAACGGATTCTAAGGTGTCAACGTGAGATCCTGGTTATGGTCAACCTTATAGGCTAACCCAACCCACATATACCAAAGTTGTAAAGCTTATGATAGATTGACGCTTTTCTAAATCAGGAAACACTTTAGTTGTAATCATAATTGTAACGGGGTGCGGAGGTTTTACGCTCGTCACTTTTGTAACTTGTTGTCGGATCAAATGTCAACCTAGTACTGGAGTAAAGTTGATTATTTTGATTTATGGTCGCTGTATGTTTTCGAAGTAATTAAAAATACATTTTATGCTTAAATTTTAGCTGCACTTGATTAGATGCCGCTAATTTTATGCAATTAACTTGTAACCGCACGATCTTCCCGGAGAACAATAGTTGAGTGTAAATTAAATTTTTCCTTTGTTGTCTTAATAATAGATGTTGTATTCTCCCCGATGCCACTATATAAGCACGTGAGAGATTTGGTTTATCATCAGTGAAATCACAGGTGTCTTCAGCCGTTTTCAAGTGTCTAAAAGCTTTCTCCAATGATGTTGTCGAAAAGGACTTTCATTTTCTTGCTAGTTGGTAAGTATAGACGACTTTAAGGATGTACTAATGCAGACTTTCAGGTTAGCTACACTTTTTAATATCCAATACAAAAACTTCAATATGAAAACAACAGTTCACAAATCTCATATTGTCGTAGTCACATGGCCAGACAGTGTTTGACAGGTTATGTTAAGATCATCCCACAACAACCATTATTTTTGCTATGTCACGAATAATTCTTTTGTTTTTAAATATTTCAGCTATCCTGTTTGTCAACGAATTGTCAATAGGCTCTGGTAGTCCACTTGATGGAAATGGAGGAACTATGGCACATGATGAGTGTAACTGTAAAAAGTCTAGTACAGCTATATCGGTCGCTAATGACGCCGAAAAATCTAACAAAACAATAAATCTAATACCGAATTAAGTGTCTGTATGACCCAATTATGAAATATATCAGAAATGAATAAATATGAAGTTATTCTAATAAAATTGTGAAATTTAAATGTTAAAAAAATATTGCTTTTTTAGTTCTGTTGATCCAAATGTATAGGGTATGGGTACTTGTAAGCACAGCAAAAGCATCAGAAAGCGCTTGACAATATTTCCCAAACTAATCGATGCTTTCTTAAGCAATTGAGAATTGAATAAGTTKTAATGYCAAGTAAACCAGGTATTTGAAATCRGATTCAAATTTAYCAATATTGAGCTAAAGGAGGACGTGAATGCCATCATGGTATACTTTACTCTATCCTTCTCTAGGTTATACGTAAACATTTTCAATTACTTTTCGAAGATCTCATCGTCGTTGAGACTAAATATCAACATTATCTAGCCAATTCCTCTACGACTACTTGATTTATTACTGAAAATTGAATGCAAAATTTTCGGTTTTATTTTATTTAATCAGTAGATGTCCCAACCAACTAGAGTTAGATTTAGAGTTCAAAACCGGTCAAGGCAATATGATGACATGTGGATACCATATAATATATATATAATATGATTCTCAAGATTGCTGAATGGTCTCGGTAATGCTATTGGTAGCATGGAAGTAAAATTTGAACTCACAGTTACTGATGACTACGTTGTGTAACCCGAATTAAAGACTACAGAGCAGAAGGCGTGAACAGCCCACTGGCCGAGCTATTCAAACACGGCGCCAAGGTATTGCTCAAAATTCTTTGGCAAATGTGGTCGGAAGAACGCAATTCCAAAAATTTTTTGGAAGAGTCTTAAGGTGTTTGTATACGCCGGCAACATTCTAAAGCTTAGAAAAAACAAGTATTGTGTCATCAACTAAAGGATCTCGACGATTGGGAGATCACGTCACTTTGACAATTATAACCTACAGATCGTGAAAGGTTTGGTTTATCAAAGAGAATTATAGTACTCTCTCTCAAATACCCGTAAATTATTTAGATGTTAGGCATGATGGTCAACTTATTCACACGCAGCTAGATAGCAGTGTGTTTTAGTGAGATTAGTACAATGAAGTACTTATTGTATTATTCACACAGATTCAGTTACCCAGTTAAATGGCCTTACGTCGTTTTTTATTTTTTAATGTAATTTAACAATTCAATATTTGACAATTTTATATTTTAACTGAAATCTTTTGACAAATTTTATACAATTCGACATTTCTTAAATTTACGTTTTTTATATGACATCAGCGGTCACGTTCTTCATTTTACCTTATACATATATCCATCTTTAGCTAGAGCTAAAGACGAAGTCACCACGATCACTGTGTGCCACAATACCTTTAGGTGCTTTACGAAATCCTCTATCCAAATTACTATCCTTAGGGCGACACACCATTGGACCTTGCATAACACTAACCCCACAACCCGACGTAGAAGTTACTGCTGTATTAGGGGAAACGAAAACAAAGCTATCTGTTGTATCTTTTTTTCGAGCAAGAGGACCAGCCGCTCCCTTTGATAATTCAGTTACGATTAATAATGCTGTAATATATAAAAATCAATTACTTTCTTGTTGCAACATACAATAAAATTTGAACGAAAATATGATATACAGAAGGCATTATTTTCATATCGGGTTTATTTAAAATTCGAAGTCCGTTACTAAACCTACTCTCTGCGAACGAAATGCAAGAAGCAGTTATGGATTGCACATAAACCGACAGCAGCCTTTAGCCCTAATTTACGGCGCGTTCTCATAATTTCACGAGAGATTTTCAATTCAATTAAATTTCAGTCATTCGTTTTCGTGTCACCAAGGATTGAGAGACTGCAGTTGCTTTGGCGAACTGTAGCGGTCTTTCAGCAAAAAATTTATAAATGTATGAAGGTATAGACCCCACAAGAAGTGTTTCGAGATTTTAGTGGAATATTTCCTTACCAACGAGTAAAGAAATCCCAAAATTCTTCGGCATCATCCTTGATAAGATATTCAAAAAACAACTTAGAGATACTGAATACAGTTCTTTTCCACTAAACAGTTACAAAGTTACTCAACGGGCTTATATATATGATCTAGTCATTTATAATATCCATTGATAAAAAAATTGAAATCAATTTAAGCTCTACTATTGTTCTAAGCACAGATCGTGCCTTTACATATTTATCGATTGAGGCTGAGTATAATGCAATTAGATGAGAACAAAATTCTTACATAAATTAAAATTTGCATTGTTACCACCACTTTAGCTTCTATAATTGACAGATAAAACAAGAAATTCTTTGCTTGTTCGTTTTAACGCCGGCGTTGAGGTGATGATTGCTTCTGGATGCTGTATGTCCCAGAACCCTGGAGAATAATACTGTCCAGAGCAACCAAGACGCTCATGATATGCTTAGCCGGTTGCTCCTGGGTCTGCAAGGGAAGGGAGGGTACAACTTTGCTAGGTTTCAGGATATGATCAACCTCCCCCGAGACAAATCCCGCCTCCCTGTCTCACTCTATACAGGCTGCATTCACCGAAAGCACTTGTCCAACATGGGCATAGAATCCTGCTCAAACTGCCGGTTGTGGGGCATGGACATCGAACAAGAAACCCCAGAACACCTGATTCTAGATTTCCCAGCAATTTGTAGAAACAGGCTCATAGAACTAGGTTCTATTGTCTCCAGTCTCCCGCTTTCTCCTTCACTGCTAATTTTACCTAGTAGAGTTTCCAACCAATATATACTTATATAGACCTTTACTTGTTGACTTCGCAAAGATAATACTTGGTAGGGAGGTCAAATTTAGACTTTTAGTTTTAAGGAGTACGACAATGTGCTGCAAATTAACGTGCATGATATATCTGAGATGTATATTACATTATGTACTCGCTCATTCAGCAACCAATAGTTTCCGCCAGCACGTCTTCTTCCAGCTGTTATGATCGAAAATGTTGTGAGATGCTTTCCAAAAAGTCATTAAGCCTTACTCTTCTCCTTGGCTCTAACATGACAGTAAACAGCTCTTTTCAATGTTTGTTGGAGACAACTGCTGTGGTTACTCACTTTTGGCGGTCTATGATACAAGAGAGAGATTAAACTTCGATTGCCTCTGAGCAGTACGTTGGTGCCTAGCAAAGTTGGGTTTCCAACATTTCTGTTTCATAGGATTTGACAGTTAAAATGTCAAAGCACGATTTTCTTGAATCTAAATTATTTTCCTCCATTGTTGTCCTAAAGAGTATTTTTTATTTCTCAGAAGGTACTCTAAAAGAATGTGTGAAGTTGGGTTAAAGACAAAGCAAAGATGTCTTGAATCGATTATTTTTATTCTAAAATGTTGCCGAAAAGTGTTTTAATATTCATACTTGTTAGTAAGCTAACAAATATTTTCTCTTGCGCAAACTTTCCAGACAATTTTTATACATGACAGTGCCTCTAGTCACCAACGAACTGTCAAATAGCGCTGCCGCACCAAAATGTTAAAAGAATGTAGCAAATGATGACTTCTGCGATCGCCGTAGCACAGTTACAGGAGTATCACATGATGAGACTGTCTCACAACGTAGTTCTGACATCACTGGTTGAGGTTATGGTTAAAAGAGTCAAAGTTCAAAAATTGCCAATTTCAAAATTATAATAGAACATGTCAATATGTTTTTGTAAAATACTAAATACGAGAAATTTGCAATGAAAAAAATTTTCGGAATTTAAATAATCTGCTATGAAACTGTTGTTAAAACTACCCAACAATATTTCATAGTCTCGTTCTATACTTTCCTAAGCGAAAATGAAGAGTTTTAGTAGTCAGCTCAACAAATACGTCTCGTTTCATTTAGCTGGTATTAGTTTTAAACAAGAGCTGCAAGAAGGACGAAAGAAGGTTTTTTCTACATAACCTGGTAAATCAGCATTCTAATCCAGGAACAAGTTTCCAAAACCGCAAACATTTTGCAAAGTTCAACGTGATCACCATCTAGCTGCTGAAATTGTTTGGTAGGTAGTATCCTTTAAAGGCATTATACTGCTGCACTTCTCTGAATAACGGCTTAAAACTGTGAGGAGCTTCCAGTAAGATTCTGCCGCAGCACAAAATGATTTGATTTTTGATCTACTTTGACATAGCTTTGTCGGCTTCGGCTCACCTTTGCCACCATGTTCGGCCGACTGATCGTCTGTTACCGGGTCGTACGCAAAGACCCAAGACATATCGAAAGCAATAATACGTTTCATGATGTCCTGGTAGTCAGAAAGCAGTGTTTCACTGACGTTAATGCGACGCTCTTTTTGGAGAAAAGTTTGTGATTTTGGTACCAATCGTGCTCTCACTTTTCAAAGACCCAAGTGACGTTTTAAAATAACTTTCACTAATCCTTGCGATATTCAAACGATGTCAGTAAAATTTCTGACTGGTGATCGTCCATTCGCAGGCACCAATTAGCTTACTTTGTCGACGTGTTGATCATCAGGTGATGTTGATTGTCGTCCGGAACGTGGTGCGTCGTCAACACGGTCCTTTTTGAATAATTTGTACCTACCAAAAACACTTCGCCGCGACATACAATTACCACTGAAGGCCTTTTCTAATATTCTGAACGTTTCGTCACCTGAAATTTAATAGAACTTCTTTTTTGAATATTTTCACTCTTCGTAAAAATCGCCGAGTGCAGTTTATGTACTTTGGAAAGAAAAGCGTATACAAAGCATTGACTATCTTGATGTGACATAGATGCCATTGATAGTCAAACCAATCTAGAAAAATGTATTTCGCCTAATGGGGTTTCGTTAAAAGTCTTACTTTTTTTGCCCACAATAGTATGCTGTATAAAATTCATATGTATGTGTATGTAGTCAATGAGGCGGCCTGCACTTGTAACAAAACTTATAGTCGGGCACAGACGGTATTATGAGGCAAGTACTCCGAGGAAATCAGAGCAGAGCACGTATAATTTAGTCGTAGGTCTCTTAAAAGAAATGTCCTATACATTTATATATCTGGAAGCGAATACATCAGATTTGTCAAATGCAAAACAGAGTCTACATCGAGGTTCCGTTAACAAGATTCATATGTTCGAATTTGATCTATGTTTTTGTAGGCATCTACGTATCTCGTATAACAGGTCAATTGAAAAGTGCCTGGGCTGATACCTATATTTATGACCTATTTTGAGGCAACGTGCTATAAAAATGTTATCGAAAAGTTGGAGGTGCTATCAGTGTCTTATCACTGAAGGGAAATATGTTGAGTAAAAAAAAATTGGCAAAAAATCTACACTCAATAGAAGCTGGCGATGCACAGACCACATTTCTGTAAAATATTCAAGAACACACATTCTCAGCATATTTAAGTACTAATGATAGATTCAGACACAGCCCAACAAATTAAGGAAATTGTGTATTTAGAGATGTTTCCACACATAATAAAATCTTATACAAAAACATCCTACGACATCCCCAGCTGTGCTCTTATTTGATAATATTACAAAATTCTAATTTCAGTACTTGAAGCAAACTATAATATCCTCGAACTTCTGCCAATATTTCTAGATGTACTAAGGCGTATTGCCAAATTGAACACTACAGGACACCTCTTAACGTTTGGTAGGTATCCACATTGTAGTAATAGGTTTTTCAATTCATAAAAAAATATATTTTATGCATGAGTTTTTGCAGCACTTGATTAGATTATGCTAATTTTAAGGTAATTAACATCTAAATGCACGATCTTCGCGAAGAACAATGGTTGAGTTTAAATTAAATTCTTCCATTGTTGTCTTAATGGATATTTTTGTAACCCATTTGCTGCTATAAAAACGGTWSCGTRYTGTGTTAATCTTCAGTCAAAGCAAACTGTGTTTTCAACTGTTTTCAAGTCCCGATTTCATATCGTCAAGGATGTGGCCGAAAAGCACTTTCGTTTTCCTGCTGGTTGGTAAGTATAGAAGTCTCCAACTAGTCAKATATTCAGAATATGCTTTATACATTTCAGTTTTCCTAATTGCTAGCGAATTGGCAATAAGCTCTGGTAATCCACTTGATCGGAAGAGAGGCGGGGGTTATCCAGGCGGTCAAAATGATGAGTGTGGTGATTGGGGTAGACGCAGTAGTACCGCGATATCTGTCGCAAATGACCCAGCAGCACGTATAAAGTAAAAAGAGCTGAGCAAAAAAATTTCAAGAATNCAAATTGAACACTACAGGACACCTCTTAACGTTTGGTAGGTATCCACATTGTAGTAATAGGTTTTTCAATTCATAAAAAAATATATTTTATGCATGAGTTTTTGCAGCACTTGATTAGATTATGCTAATTTTAAGGTAATTAACATCTAAATGCACGATCTTCGCGAAGAACAATGGTTGAGTTTAAATTAAATTCTTCCATTGTTGTCTTAATGGATATTTTTGTAACCCATTTGCTGCTATAAAAACGGTWSCGTRYTGTGTTAATCTTCAGTCAAAGCAAACTGTGTTTTCAACTGTTTTCAAGTCCCGATTTCATATCGTCAAGGATGTGGCCGAAAAGCACTTTCGTTTTCCTGCTGGTTGGTAAGTATAGAAGTCTCCAACTAGTCAKATATTCAGAATATGCTTTATACATTTCAGTTTTCCTAATTGCTAGCGAATTGGCAATAAGCTCTGGTAATCCACTTGATCGGAAGAGAGGCGGGGGTTATCCAGGCGGTCAAAATGATGAGTGTGGTGATTGGGGTAGACGCAGTAGTACCGCGATATCTGTCGCAAATGACCCAGCAGCACGTATAAAGTAAAAAGAGCTGAGCAAAAAAATTTCAAGAATTTTAAATTTTGCTATTCTATCAAATATACATATATCTATATACTTATATATGTAAAATATCAAAAATAAATACAAATAAAGTTGCACATACTAAAATATTGAAATTGTTAATGGGTTTATTACGAACATTCCAGAAGAATTATAAAATTAGTTGATTTCTCAAATATACTGACTCCTCTTATGCAATTCTAAGTACAAATAGTAATAATAAAAATACACCACGGCCGATAGCCCACGATGCTAGTGCTGCGTATTTTCTTAAGTTTGTATAATAATTGTATTATTATGTAAGCTTTTATAAAATAAAAAAAAAAATAAAAAATACACCAGCTTACCAAAGGCCTTAGTAAAACTAAGGAGTTAGAAACCGCCGAGATTGTCAAAACCAATACAGAACAGACCCATCGATAATTGAGAAAGCAACGGTACAATAGTAAAAATCCAGTACAATACAATAAATCGCTCAAGTTGTAAGAAAATCTTTAATCTTAAACACAAATGTTAACTTTAATATTCAAGGTTCCCAGAACAGTCCTAAGCAAATGAAAACCGGACAACTAATACCTTAGCTCCGTTATCGTATTTCTGGCGGGTCTTTTTGATAATGCTGCGTTTCATTTACGGAAAACTTGCCAGCTTCTTCATACCAATTATATTGATTACTTGAATAATGAAAATCAATATAGACGTGTTGCATATATTCGACTCATGGCACAATCCGATAAATGGATATTTGCAAGAATTTGGCTTCAAACTGACGACGCATGCTCCAAATCTGACTTCTTCAGGCTTCAAGAGAACTCTCGATACAAAGAAATACTTAATTTGAGGCTTATTTTGGAGTGAAATGCAGCAGCGGTCCTAACTTAACCATTTTTGTTTTCGTTTCCTTGGGTGATCTCTTCCCCCCTTCCGTAGCTAAACCAATGACTAATCGAAATTTGTTTTAAATTAAAAATAATATTTTCTTCCTCAATGGATATTGGGTTTTCTAGAATGCACATTTCAAGACCCATTACAATTTTGCCGAGCTTTAGGAATAATAAATCATACATATTTACTTAAGAGCTCGCCTGCTATTTCAAAATAGTTTTACCGTACTGTATCTGGGATGTGGTCAATAATGCTGGCTGTTATACGTTCATTTCTAAGTACTGAAGTTAGAAAGCTCTGTATAAAAATGTCGGAAAGACCTGGATAAAAACTTGGTAGACAATTCGCTCCCGTTTGACTACAATATCCTTTTGGCTTAGACTAGAACTGATGCCTTGAATTATTTGACCTTAACAAAGTTCGCAATCTTTGGGGTTCTTACTTGACATTGCCGGCGAACCAGGAGACATTTGCAGAAGTGACATTAACGATCTCAAAAAACTTATGAAAGGCTCAGAGTGCTTTGTCGATTTATAGGAGTCTTATGGTCAAATATATAGAAATTTTAAGTACCACAACGGATTCTAAGGTGTCAACGTGAGATCCTGGTTATGGTCAACCTTATAGGCTAACCCAACCCACATATACCAAAGTTGTAAAGCTTATGATAGATTGACGCTTTTCTAAATCAGGAAACACTTTAGTTGTAATCATAATTGTAACGGGGTGCGGAGGTTTTACGCTCGTCACTTTTGTAACTTGTTGTCGGATCAAATGTCAACCTAGTACTGGAGTAAAGTTGATTATTTTGATTTATGGTCGCTGTATGTTTTCGAAGTAATTAAAAATACATTTTATGCTTAAATTTTAGCTGCACTTGATTAGATGCCGCTAATTTTATGCAATTAACTTGTAACCGCACGATCTTCCCGGAGAACAATAGTTGAGTGTAAATTAAATTTTTCCTTTGTTGTCTTAATAATAGATGTTGTATTCTCCCCGATGCCACTATATAAGCACGTGAGAGATTTGGTTTATCATCAGTGAAATCACAGGTGTCTTCAGCCGTTTTCAAGTGTCTAAAAGCTTTCTCCAATGATGTTGTCGAAAAGGACTTTCATTTTCTTGCTAGTTGGTAAGTATAGACGACTTTAAGGATGTACTAATGCAGACTTTCAGGTTAGCTACACTTTTTAATATCCAATACAAAAACTTCAATATGAAAACAACAGTTCACAAATCTCATATTGTCGTAGTCACATGGCCAGACAGTGTTTGACAGGTTATGTTAAGATCATCCCACAACAACCATTATTTTTGCTATGTCACGAATAATTCTTTTGTTTTTAAATATTTCAGCTATCCTGTTTGTCAACGAATTGTCAATAGGCTCTGGTAGTCCACTTGATGGAAATGGAGGAACTATGGCACATGATGAGTGTAACTGTAAAAAGTCTAGTACAGCTATATCGGTCGCTAATGACGCCGAAAAATCTAACAAAACAATAAATCTAATACCGAATTAAGTGTCTGTATGACCCAATTATGAAATATATCAGAAATGAATAAATATGAAGTTATTCTAATAAAATTGTGAAATTTAAATGTTAAAAAAATATTGCTTTTTTAGTTCTGTTGATCCAAATGTATAGGGTATGGGTACTTGTAAGCACAGCAAGAGCATCAGAAAGCGCTTGACAATATTTCCCAAACTAATCGATGCTTTCTTAAGCAATTGAGAATTGAATAAGTTKTAATGYCAAGTAAACCAGGTATTTGAAATCRGATTCAAATTTAYCAATATTGAGCTAAAGGAGGACGTGAATGCCATCATGGTATACTTTACTCTATCCCTCTTTAGGTTATATATAAACATTTTCAATTACTTTTCGAAGATCTCATCGTCGTTGAGACTAAATATCAACATTATCTAGCCAATTCCTCTACGACTACTTGATTTATTACTGAAAATTGAATACAAAAATACGGTTTTATTTTATTTAATCAGTAGATGTCCCAAATAACTAGAGTTAGACTTAGAGTTTAAAGCCAGTTAAGGCAATATGTTGACATATGGACGTTGTGTAATCCGACGTAAAGACTAAAAAGCCGAAGGCGTGAACAAGCCATTGGTCGAGCTATTCAAACACGGTGCCAAGGCATTTCGCAAACATCAAATCCTTTGTCAAATCTGGTCGGAAGAACGCATGCCCAAAAATTTGAACTGCAGTGTGCTCTGCTCAATCCACAAGTAAAGTGTCTCTACAGTCTTCTGAATATGAAGTAAGCGGTCTTATCGAGTATCTGGGAAATACGGAAGCAGTGTAGAAGATGCCTGGTTGTACGTTCAGAGTGCTGCTAGGGAGACTGTCTTTGGCGTATTTATTGATTTCAATGGGACATTTGATTACCTAATCTAGGCTCGAGTGATATAGCGAAGAAGAAGAACTGAGCTTTGTAAGATCAATGTTGTATTGGTATTGTAATCGCGAGCGGGCCTCGTACTCTAACAAGGTGGTTAGAGTATACATGCCACACTGCCAGTTGATACTAAAAATATCTGACATTTTTAGGGCGCATGATAAACGATAATATGATCATTGCATTGATTTCCTTATTAGTCCTGTGGGACAAGGCTGCCATCAGATGATACCCATGAGAAACACACTGAACATTGAACCTTAGTGGTGCAGCTTCCGGGCTGGTAATCCCACCACCGACACTCCGGCAACTCTTGAGAATGATTAAACAAAAACAAAGCTGCTTTTAATAGCACAAAAATTACATGTCTGAATTTGGAATCCCTAAAAAACTTATAAGACTAAGTAAAACTGCATTGAGCGTTTCCATCATTTCCGTCAGCATAACGAAGGACTCTTCGYGCAATTTTACACCAAATGAGGTTTTCAATCTATTATATTTATTTATTTGTTGTTTGAAATAACCGAAAGTTAATTTTAATAGTCTACAGGGCTTGTCCGGAAGGTAATAAGACTGATTTGATTCCGCTGCAGCTGTACTTCCTAGTTAACGAACGAGCAGCTGGTCAGTTGCCTTCGAGCACCTTTAGAGTCAGGGCAAACATTTTCGCACGACGTATTTCTGTGAGTAGTGCAAGCCGAAAATGCAGCGTTCTTTAGAGTAAGGGTACACGATTAAATTCTATGTGAAACTCAGTAATCTGCGACAGAGACATTTGACATGATCAAGCAGGCTTACCCAGAAGTTGCTTTAGCATGAAGTGTTGTGTTGCAGTGTCCGCACCAGGTCCGTTTCGGCACCAGGTCTTTTTGGAGGGCCGGGAAGAGGTCGCTGATGAAGACCGTGCTGGAAGACCTGCGACTTCGACAAACAAAGACAATGTGACTCGTGGGCGCAAAGTTTTCAGCTCAGACCATCGACTAAGTATTCGTTTAATTGCCCAGATGTTAAATGTATCAAAATCTGTGGCTCATGACATTGACATGAAGATGGTGCCAGAAGTGCTCACTGGTGCCCCGAAAATTGCGGCGAGTGGAAGTGTGCCAAAAAAATTGGAATATATGTGAAAGTGATCCCCCAAATTTTTAATACCGTAATCACAGCTGACCAGTCATGGATCTTTGAGTACGATAGTACCGATTTTTTGTTTTTTGAGACGACAGAGGTGACCCAAGCAGCATGCCACTCGGCTCTCAAGGCTATTCCGGAGAATGCTTTCCGTGACGTCTTCAATGCTTGGAAATCACGCCGGCAGCGCTACATCGATGCAGAAGTAGCCTATTTTGAAAGTTTTTAAAGAATTGTAACGATTGGTTCAATAAATTTTTTAATCGACTCGGCCCTAATACTTTCCGGACAAACCCTCTATAAGCATGAAAAAAGCTTTCATTTTGACTCTGTGCTCAAAGCATGATTATTTCATACTTTTTTTATAAAATATTTTATAACTAAGTTGCACAATTCTATTATTTAATTGCTTTCTATTACAAACAATTAAATTTTCGCATGACAATGAGTCTTTATTTGACTGTACTAGTTTAGTATCCAAAAGCTCTGTGAGGTGCTCTGCAATAACTACTAATTTTTGGCAACCTAACAACATTAGTCATGGAAAAAAACGAATTGTGTAATTGTAATATTTGTTTTTGTTGTTGTAGTTGCGATTTAAGATGCTTACAAAAGACACATAGGTTTAAATAAACTTAAAAGCTCCAAAGCTCTTAACAAAATTGCAACACACCTAAGCGGTCGCTTGGCTTAGCTCACTGTGACAGCTGTCTAAATGATTGCATGAGATGTGTGCGTGTGTATATTTAAATAACAATCAATTTGGGAATTATATGCCGCATTAAATCATACAAATTGTTTATTAGAGATTTTAATTTAAGCCACAAGATTGCCGTTAATTTATGCGAGAATTCCATTAGTCGACACGTCAATGCGGCAGCCAAGCATTACGCTCTTACTTATCACCAAAATAACTGTAAGTGGCATGCCACACTGAATGCCGATCAAACTAATGGCGCATACAATGAAGCAACAAAATCAATTAGTGGCCACAGAGGAAAACAAAAACGATAGATTTCTACTTGTGTATGTGTTTATAGCGCACTCGTGTCTGTGTATATACATTAGGAAGTATGTCATTTCATAAGCAGATTTTATTTTTTTACAACCAAAGCCTGAATTTTCAAAATTTTTATTTTTTTTATTTTTTTTTAAATATATTTTGAGGTTATATCAAAATGGCATTATCATAAAAGTTGCCTTATAAATTTTTCCGACAGAACTCGTAATTTTGTCAGAAATCGAGATAAACCGTTGTCAGCCCTTTCTTTTCCTGTCCTCAGATTTTCCGTTATTTAGTTTTCCATTCTTGCTGTTATTTCAGCTTCATTTTCCAGCATATTATGAGCTTTTCTCACTTTTTACCACTTTTAAGGGCTTCTGTACTGGCCTATTAAATACTCTGTGTTGCTCATACGCCATGCTGCACTATATGAATGTTCAGTATATTTGGTATATAAATTGAACTGAATTTTTAAAAGAATGATGTTATGAAAAAAATCATTGAGACATTTTTGTAGTGCAGAAAATTTTTTATTCAAATATCTTCATTAAACAGTTGTAGTATTATTACATAATGCAAAATATATTAAAGACGCTTTTTATATACTCATACATGAGAGAATAAATATGATTTAAGCACTGTTTCAATTGAAAATAAAGAGCATGTTTACGTTCGATTTTTATTTTGTAGAGCAGAAGCTGCAACTTCATGACAAATTTTATGCAGATACCTTGTTAAATAAGAAATTTTCCATACAAGATACGGATTGTGATCATTCTGTTTATATGGCAGCTATATGCTATAGTAGTTCGATCTGAACAATTTATTCTTGGATTGTACCATTATCTCAAACAATTATATGCGCCGAATTTCATGAGTGAATCTCATCAAATAAAA
>NW_017537045.1:3083875-3132596 GCF_001853355.1 Bactrocera latifrons | reverse complement strand
AATTATATGCGCCGAATTTCATGAGTGCATCTCATCAAATAAAAACAATTTCCATATAAGCACTTGATTCGGTTTGTTCAGTTTGTATGGTAGCTATATGCTATAGTAGTTCGATCTGAACTATTTTTGTGGAGTTTACTCAATTACTTTAAAGCATAATCCTTATAGAATTTCGTAAAGATATCTTGGCATATGCAAAAGTTTTCCATACAAAAACATTACTTGCATTGATCAGTTTGTATGGCAACTATATGCTATAGTAGTCCGATGTCGGCAGTTCCAACAAATGGGTAGCTTCTTTAGGTGAAAAGAAAGTGTGCCAAATTCCAGATTAATATCTCACAATCTGAGGTATTAGTTCACATATATACCAACAGACGGACTGACGGAAATACCTAAATCGCTTCAGCTCGTCATGCTGATCATTTATATACATATGTACATAAAAAATAAATATGGTCTGCGACGTTTGATGATGTGTAGTACAAGCTTCATGGCAAACTTTATGTACTCTTTTTCCAAGTTGATTTTTTAGTTGATAAATTTAGCGCACACCCTAGTGTGCATATATGTACGTGTGGCCAGCAATACAGCTTACTGAAATGCGAAAGCATTGTGTAAACCAATAAATGTGTATGAACAATGCTATAAAACATGTATCTGCGGTTTTGTCCGTATTAAAGCTGTATAGTGGTGTTTGTGCGCGGAAACGCCTAAAAATATGCTGAAAATACAAAGTAAATGCAAATTAGACAGACAAACTGAGTGGCTGTTAGCAAAGTTAAGATGCCAAAGCGGCATAATTGTAGTGGCGTACCAGAGCAAGCGTCCAAAAGTTGATACAGCAGGGGACGTGGCAACAACAATTGAACTGTAGACAGCACTAACAACTGTCTGAAGTGCTAGCACGCATTGAAGCTGTGTCCACGTGCACGCACCGAGAGTCGGCATCCGGCAACCCAAAAATAATCAAATCAAATCAAACAAATTTACAAATTCAGCAAAATACTTAATTTGTTGAAATGCCGTTGAGGTTATGTAAAAGCGCTGCAGTAGCTGTTAATATGCATTACGCGCCAGTATTGCCAACTATTATTTTTTTATTTGATTTTCTACCGTCTGCTGGGTCTGTCTGCCTTTTTGTAAAACCCACCCCCAACCTGGTTGGCTCTCACTCGCCTTCCTGTCTTGTACAGCTTTGCTTTTGTTTATGCGCCGCCCCGCACGCCTGCCGCTTGCCGCTTGTTTGCTTGCGGTTTTTATGCTCCGCTTGGCAAATCCGCAACGCGTGCTTTTGTTTTTCTGCCGGGTCTGCGGTTTTCATTTTCATTTTCATTCTCGTTTCATTTTCTTTTTTTTATTTGCGCTACAGTTTTCTTTGACTCTTCCGCAGTAGCTTTCACTGATTATGCTTACGCATCGAGATGGTTGTTGTCCATTTGTGACGCTGTTGAGCAGCACAATAAATATTGCTAAGCAGCAAATTGCCGGTGGCATATTTAGTAATTTACATAATTTATTTGTTTTTCTCTTCTTCTGGCAAGCCACTCCAGTCTGTGCTGCCATTTCAGTTGTTGAAGAGTTTCTTATCAAAACACATTTTCAAAGACAAAAAGTTTCTTAGCGACCTTTTTAGTTACCGTTATCACGTTCCGGGACAGCCGTCCTTAGTCCCAAGATACATAAAGTTGTATGATATACTAGGAGCTCTGAAATGGATCCCGTCTCAGCAGTGTCTCAATAAGTCTTTCCATTACCAAAAAGTTGAGTCCATAATATGCGACCGAAGCATATCCTTATAACTTTTCAACCAGTTTGGTTATTCTTTTTTATTTATTTCGATCCATATCTGTGGACCCATAATTGCTATACAGAAATTTGATATATATTAACTATTGCTATGAATAGTGACTATTACAATGAAAGTCAGGTTGATATAAATAAAACGTATCTCACACTTATATCCGACCTATCTTCGTAGAGTTCGTTTATATTACTCAACATAGTGGTTTTTTTCTCAACGATATCCAACGTTTTTATGTTGAGAATGTTAATGTTGAATAAAGCGAGCCCATAAAATAATATTAGTACTTCTAAATGTGACTTCTTAGTAAATTATTATCGGACTTCATCTCAAACAAAGTGGCAGAAAAGTTAATTTAGCAGTCAGAGTGAAAAAATATTAGTGCCGTTAGTATCACAGCGGGCCTCCTAAAGACCTACCTACCTACCTAACCTAGCATTCCAGTGACTTGGTTTTTTGAACCATTATAAGTTTAATAAGCAGAGCTTCCGCAGGAGCTTTCGTCACAGCTTTTCATCGTGATTTTCAGCGCCCCCTGTTGGAAAGATGTTTAAGAATACTAAGGTTTTTACCAAACTTGATCCAGATCAGCTTAATTTTAAGTCTGACTAGGTAGAGNTTTCAGCGCCCCCTGTTGGAAAGATGTTTAAGAATACTAAGGTTTTTACCAAACTTGATCCAGATCAGCTTAATTTTAAGTCTGACTAGGTAGAGCTTCCGCAGGAGCTTTCATCACAGCATTTCTTCATCACCTTCAGCGCCTTCAGCGCCCTCTGTTGTAAAGATGTTTAAGAATACTAAGGTTTTCACCAAACTTGATCCAGATCAGCTTAATTTTAAGTCTGACTAGGAGAGCTTCCGCAGGAGCTGTCATAACAACATTTCTTCATCACTTTCAGCGCCCTCTGTTATAAAGATGTTTAAGCATACTAAGATTTTCACCAAACTTGATCCAGATCAGCTTAATTTTAAGTCTAATTAGGAAGAGCTTCCGCAAGAGCTTTCATCATAGCATTTCATTGTCATTTTCCGCGCCCTCTGTTGGAAAGATGTTTAAGAATACTAAGATTTTCATCAAACTTGATCAGTAGTAACTTTTTAAAGGTGCATATCGACTTGGAGCATCATAGCATATAAATATATTCACAACAAGTCTTCATTGCCATGCCTCATTTATATTCAAGAGTAATTAGTTTCACGCGATATACTATTTTATTTAAGCGGGTATTCTAGAAATCAAATTTTGGGCAGTTTTTTGAATTTTATTTAAAAAAAAAACCAAAAAATATTTTTACTATCCATTTTTTATGGTGCTTTTATTGATACATATCTTAAGAATACAGAAAAAAATTTTACAAAAAAATATTAAAAATTAAAATAATTCGAGGGGGAGGGAAGAGACAGGTGTAAAAAAATGGCTCATACTGGTGACGTTGATCCTGACTCTCGTAGTGGTCTGAAAAAAAAAAAAATCAAAAGAAATTCTTAATCGGTAAGGATGCTGGATTTTTATTATAATTATTTATTATAATTTCAGTTGTTGGTTCATAACTTAGCTATATATATTTTTTTGTTTTTTGACTGTCTCGTTTATAACGATATGGCAACTCTGTATTTTGGATGGGTCAGATTGGATAGACAGATCTATAGCACAACTAATTCTTTGCGATCTTCAATTGAATTCCAACATTGCAGTGGTATCCAAAAAATTTGTCGGTTCCTTAAATTTTGAGGCATACATTCAGGCGCAGATATTTTATTTTCTTTAGATAATTACTGAAAAAGTTGCCGCAAACATTACACAAGCACGCGACCGTTGCCATTTAAATTTTTAAAGATTTTCAGTGCCCAGCTTCCTTCGCTTTTCTGTTATCACGCGTCTCCTTCTGCTGCCACCGCTGCAAGCTTACTGCCTTTCGTATTTTCACTTTCACTGTGAGTGTTTTTGATGAAGCAGCAAAAGTAACGGCGAACTTATGCAATCATTTGTAATTTGCATAAAAGCCAAATACAAAGGTAAATAAATACTTCAACATATTAGCGCATTATATATACATCCGTTTGTGTGTGTGCGTGTGTACTGTAAGTAAATATGACATACATATGTGCGTAAATATTTACTTATTTAAATATAAAGCACACTTCAGCGCTTTAAAGCGGCAGTCGTCTCCCTCAGTTTATATGGAGATGTGTGTGTTTACTGTTATTCACGCTAACGCAAGCTTGTATAAGCATTACCTTAGTCCAGCTTCGGGCGTTTACGCACACAAGCGTGCATCACCTGGCCGTAGTCGCCATGTATTTATCTTTGCCATCTGTCTGCTTTTGAATGTTAATGTGTTTGTGTGTATGTGTGTGTGTGCGTTTGCTTATCTATACCTGTTAAGCAAATAAAATTTGATAAGCCACAATCTGCTGGCTGCCGCTCTCCAACTCTGCCTGTGTTTGTGCGCATTTAAGTGTATTGATTTGCTTGCTTACTTCCCAGCTAAGCTGCGGCGTGTCCTTGTGCGCGTTGTTTAACTGTTTGTTTGCCTTCAGGTGAAAGTTGAGTTTGTAAGTAATATATTTATTTAGAAATTAAGTTGTGCGCTTGAGTGCATTTGAAAATCTTTTCAACTTTTGTTTGTGCTTTAACTACTTGAAGCATTTGTATACATATATTAAATACATATATGTATGTATGTATGTATTGTATATAGCTGACGTTTCCATTGTTCAGTTGTACAAAAGCATGAACAACTCACACACGCATACAACTGTTAGTTTATGCTGATCTGTAGTTGAGTGAAGTAATTAAATGCGTAGCATACTTTTCGGCTTTTATTGTCGGCTAACAGTATTTACACGAACAATTAGCACTACATGGAAGTTTATGTAATCAAAGGTAAATATTTTTGTAGTATATACATACATACACATATATAAACAATATGATAAACATGCATATATGTATATATTGGTATATTATTAAGCAATTTATTATTTTTGCATTAAATTGAATGTTTTATTGTGCATAATTAGAATGATACCATATAGGTTAGGTTAGACTAGTTTGGTAGGCCAGTAAGCGACGCATGGACTAGTTTGAGTTCCTTGCATTACAAAAAGAAGACCAGCTACTAGCTCCATGAGGAGTAGTTTAGAGTTCCTGCGCTTGACGTGAGTTTTAACCGACTCTGTGGCCTCACTATCGATACATGCTCCAGTGTGTAATTCCGTTGAGACCGCAGGTGCTTACAGCGTAGTACTGGCAATGCAAGACAAGTGCACAAAAGATGCTCGATTGTTTCCCTGGTGCCCTGCTATAGGAACTTCCGGCAGTCTTCTCCATCTGTCAGCCCCGTTCTGCGCGGTATTTGCCGCCATCAGACATTGACCAGTTAGTATTCCGATCATATTCCTACAATCTCTTCTATCAAGTGCCATTAGGAATTTTGTGTGTTTCCGATCTACCGTTTTGCACATGACTTTTGCAGTCTTGTAACCAGGTTGCTCATTTCATCGAGTTTTGATTTGCTTAACCATGCTTCCGTCCGTATCGTCATATAGACAATGCATGGGTTTCTCATTGTTTTTCACGTTTTCGGATGTAAGCCACACATCATTCATGGCAATGTGGTCCACTATTTCATTGACCTTGATGTCTTTGTGGCTTGACACCTAGTAGACCTAGCAGAAGTGCTCGCTTCTGGTAACATTTTTCACTACTTTCCTGGTTCCCAAAACACTTATGGACGATATGTGATGCGAGGTTTCTGCTTTGACTGCTGCTTGGCTGTCTATCTAGCTGTTGACTCTGGACTTGTCTGCAGATGCATTAACGACCAGTTGCCCGACTTTGAGCTTGAAATATGCTGTAGATCAGCGGACAACTTAAAATGCTGGTTAATGTCTAATTCTGAATAGTATATTCCCGCACCAACTTCATCCTCTATTTGCCATTCATCAGCATAGATATTTAAGTGTTGCGCATAGCTAACAAACCATACCCCAGCCATCTTTTTTTTATATCTACTTTGATAATTTTTTCCCATGTGGAAAGTGGGATCATGTAATCGGTATTTGCCAAACCACCATTACGCTTCGAGTTATGCCCGTAGGTTCTATAAGTAAGTTCTCCTGCAGTCATTAGTCATCGCGCCGATTTTTGCTACGCAGTTTCCAACGAAGAGGTCTCTAGGTGGCAGGCTTAGTACACGCCATGGGCCGCCATTGGAGTTGTTCTTACGCATGTTTGGCTGTTGTGGTATTAGAGCCTAAGCCCAAGCTGGCAGCGATGTTTCGTGAGAGCTGACTTTGAGATTCCTCAAGGTTGGTTCCACTACATTCAGGCGGCTTCAAGGATGATATCACCAGCAAAGACGCACCACATACACTACGCATACCAATCCATAGATTGCTGGCTCTGATACGACTCGAAGAACCATATTTAAACGGGAACAAGACAATATGGTCTTGTTTGTATTCGCTACATGCGAAAAAGGGATAGAGCACACGAGACAGTATCCGGATGAAATTACATGATGTGTCGGATCCCGGTCGTATTAAATGTTGATGGATGCGATAGAAGTAAATAAGCGAGAGAGGAGTTGAGTGCGATGGCCCAGTCATTTGTTAGTTGGTGGTTTCCGTATGTATGGCGTCTTCTCAGATATTTATTGTGGTGTTATTCTCATGTGTAGTGAGTTGTGTGCAGTTTTTACCAAATGCAATGGTGTGGTAAGAGGAGGCTTAGCTCACTTAATCAGAGGCTAACAGACTTAAACGTTTGCTTCTTAAAACAGACATTTCCCCTATTTCTTTAGGTTTATTTTATTATTATTTATTGATCCACATACATTTTTACAGACACTTCGAAGAAGAAACCGTTAACTGAATAAAAAGCATTAATTGGAGCCCCTTTCATTGACTCAATATAAATTCTTTCGAAAAAATAAAATGTAGGTGCTTTTCAGATACTTCGCAGGATTTCACTTTAATACTTATTTTAACTAACCACCAACAAGTTATGTACATATATTTCCAGCATCCAGCTGATACATAATTCTCGGGTTTGATAGTACCACTCTGTACTCAGGAAAAATAAATGGTTTCTATGTAGTAATGATTTTACCTGCAGAGTTGTCAAATAACGCTGCTGAAACCTTCTACTTCTCACTAGATTAGAACACTAACATTGTGATGTTTGGCAAAGTATCCTTTCAAAGATCCATGTTCATCATTTCCTCTATCTTCCACTAGAGCATAGTAGTTACACCCAAAGTCCCGGATTCATGGTAACCTGCAGCTGTCGAGTGTGAATAACTATGATCTCTCAAACGACATGGCGGGAGCTTCGGCGATATGCAATAACTAATAGCGCTGAAAATCTATGATTCAATGTATATGGAAGCGCCACATGAGTAGCGGGTACGGTTATACGGTCAATCAGCTTATTAAGAGGAGAGCAATAAGTGACTTCAGAAGCTTCATATGCGTTTATTACATTAACTTCCAATCCCACACTACACTTCTAGAAGGACCAATTTTGAACTAAATGATTTCTCAAATCGTATTGCCCCTCAAATTTGTGCCGCGAAAAGTTCACACCAAAGCACGCACCCACTAAAGACTTCCGTAAAGGAACCAATTGGAAACTTCCCATTGATCACTTATCGCAAAACCGAAATCTACAACAATAAATTTATGTTTGGGTGCAACGAAAGTATGTGAGAACGACACCCAAACGCCGCAACGCGGTTACAAAACGCCATATCATAGAAAGCCATGTAAATGTAAGTGACAAAAGCGAAACTAAAAGAAAATATGTAAATCATCGTTGACAAAAGCGAGTAGAGCGCCATAAGAGAGTGTGCGTGTGCATATTAGTAATGTATGTGTGAATTTATGTACGTTTGTTTGTATGATTGCATCAGAGTGCGTTTAGAAAGAGGCACACAGCGTCAATCGAGGGGCCTGCGACTGGCATGACGAATCGGCAAAGGAAACCGCACGCATCCTTATCGCATTACCAAAACATGCCGCAGTCAAGCAGTCAGTAGTCAGCAGTCGGCAGTCAGCAAGCATTGACACAAATGACGTGAATCGTCTGAATAGCGCACGACAATGCGTCACACTAACCCCAAATACGAGGGTGCCACAGGACAATGCACACATACATACATACACACATACGCAATGTTTTCTAAGGGTGCGCTGACAGTTTTGGTGATGTCACAGCATTGACATGCGACACACTTTGGAATTTCAAAACGCTCATATATACATGCATACAAACAGGCAAATGTACATACATTCCTCGTGGAGTGACGGCGACGAGACTGATCGTCGTGCGGTTGCTTATCACAATTTCAATTGACATTTGGTTGCGTCAAGTGCCTCAATATTGCACATAACACAGCAAAAACATACAGCCACCACCATCTACACGTATTCCCATGCATACCCTCATACGTATGTCCATTCACCCACACGCAAATTCGTAGCGGCGTTCAAGGCGCTGTACTTTGGGGTTAACTCTTTAGTTTTTCGTGTATGCGTGTTTGTTTTGCTGCTTGAATTTCGCCTGACAGGAAATTTCAAAACAATGCCATTGCACCACCGTATGCGTGTGCTTGTTGGCACCAAATTATATTGATTGTTTTCGATTGTAAGTTTTTTATGGTCACACTTTCAGGGCTTCTTTCGCTGCTCTTTATTTTATTATGCTCATATATTTTTCGTCTTCCGCTACTTTTTCGCTGCATTTGTGACAAGTGCGTGCCTTACTTCTGCCTAAAAATGTATAAGCGTTGCAATAACAATAACAATTACTGTAGTTTAAGTTTTAAGGGCGGCACAGTGGTGTGAAGGTGAATGAAATTTACTAAAATTTTAAATAAATAATGATGTTTCTTCGATTTTAAATAATACAATAAAAATAATAGTAAAGCAACAGGTGGTAAGAGATAAAAATTTAAAATTATGATATTGCAATCTTCAGAATTTAAAGATTTGAGTGTGTGATTTATTGATTATTTTATTAAATTTATTAAAATTTTATTCAGTCATTTTATTATAAGTTTTTTTTTATAACCAAAAAACTTATTACAGCGTTATTATTTTTTTAAAAGAGGGCACAGTGACAGCACAGATTTTTTTTTTTTTTTTTTAATAATTTCGTAACTCAATTAGAGCTGATTTCTTCATTTTAGTTCCTCTGGCCGCTTGTTGACCGCAACAAAATTTCTGCAACAGGGGCGTACGCAAATAGGGGCTTAAAGAATAAGAGTTAAGTTGTTTAGGTGGTCAAGTAAAAGTAAGTAAAAGTAGCGGTAAAGATATTGACTAATTTGGCTTACTACAAGATATTAATGCTTTTCGCTAATTTTGAGTTTAAAGTACTTGAAGTTTTATTATCTGTGAAGGGAAATATTTGAATACTTACATATACAAGTAGATTATACAATAATTAGATATGTATATCTATACGATATTTTAATTTTCTTTCATTTGCCGGTATTCTACTTTAACGAAGAATCGTTATCGATGGAATTGCATTGTACGTTCGATAGCGTACCGATTATCTTTTAATCGCTACATGGAGAGAAGGAAAAACTCGACCATTCATCTTTGGAGGATTATCATTTTGATAGTGAGATGAGGAGTACATGACGAGTCATGAACACCTGCTTTTCTTTCCTTTCTGTTCGTTCGCAAAACGTCAGTCGAGAACGAGCATCAGCCCTTGGTCATTCTACCATTCTTCAAGTTACGCTTATATTCATGCGCTTCTTTTACACTTGATGCGTGTGCCGGCATGTCGTGTATATGCGCGAAATAAGTGTCTTGATCGTGCCCTGGCCGAACAGTTCACACGTTCTTAAGTCTGCTATTTCTTAGGAATGTCATGCGAATTGAACAATCTTGCTCTTCTCAATATCCACATAGATATTGATGTTTCGAGCAAATAAATTTTGAGACGCCATATCGTTTAACAAAGACTTTTTGCTTTTGCAAATTTTTGTTCAGTTGAAAAGAAAATGTAGAGTTCTTCAATAGGGCAATAGAGCAGTACAAAGGTAGACCGAAGGGCAGCAAATGACGCCATATTTTTTCGCGCTCTGTTATATTTCTCTTCAGTATGGTTTGTCATTTAATCATGGAAAGATATACGATCCAACAACGATTTGAAATTATTAAAATTTACAACCAAAATTTGGAGTCTGTGGCCTCAATTTTAAGAGCCGGGTTTTCAATTAGAGAGCGCTAAAAAAAGTTTCTTTTTTTTAAATAAAACAGAAACGGTTTGGGATTCAATAAAATTCTTTAATCCTGTGAACATATATACTAGGTATGAAAATCAGTTAAGTTTCTCGATAATTGTGGTTCGACCTTTCAAACAGTCACAAATGCATCTGTGCTTAAGCTGTTGAAGACAGTTCTGTGTTCCATCAGTATCAGTTGTAGCGCAGATGACGCCACTAAACCGTCTGCTGCACTATAATTTTTAAGGTTTTAACTTGATCTAAAGAGAAGCAATTAGACGAAACGTCGCTCAGTTGGAACCGTGGCTAGATGATGTTGATCGCAATATCCAGAATTTTGTTCTGAAAATCGGAATTACGCTCACTGAGTGTGGTGTTACCTTCTGTACGTTCAGAATTGCTGTCTTCTCCGATTTTTGCAATTAAACTTATTAATGTACAGGTTTGTCCGGAAAGTAATAGGACTGATTTTCTTCCGCCGCACCTGCATTAAATTCTGTGTAAAACTCGGTAAATCTGCGACAAACGCGTTTGATATGATCAAGCTGGCTTACCCAGACGTTGCTTTAGCAAGAAGTGGTATGTTTCGGTGGCACCAGGCCGTTATGGAGAGCCGGGAAGAGGTCGCTGACGAAGACCGTGCTGTGAGACCTGATTGACCGGCTTGACAAGTACCGACAATGTGACTAAGTATTCGTTTAACATTCGCACATGCATAAGGTGTGCGCAAAGATGATCCCAGATGTGCTCACTGTTGACCAGAAATTGCGGCGAGTGGAAGTGTCAAGCCAATTTCAACATCTGTGAAAGTGACCCCCAATTTATAAATAACGTAATCACATATGACGACTCTTGGATCTTTTAATATGATAACGAGACAAAGAGGCAATCTTCGGAGCCTTTTGTGACGATAGAGGGGAACCAAGTAGCATGCACCTCGGCTCTCAATGCTATTCCGTGACGCCTTCACTGCTGGCAGCGCTGCATCAACGCAGAAGAATCCTATTTTGAGAGTGTTTAAATAATTGTAACGATTATTTCTATACTTTTTTTTTTAATCTACTCAGACCTATTACCTTCCGGACAAACCCTGTATGTTTCCAAGCATGACCTAAGCCATAGATTTAGAAATGTAGTACTTTATGATAATTCGCTCTACAGTCGCATATGTTCCGAAAGGTTCGCCAATCTTTTTTCCCACTTTAGTGAACTGATTCTAATGATGTCGATATAACTTAGGCCAAGAGTTAGGTGAGGTTTTATGGGCGATACTAACAGAAATCCTACTTGAGCAGCTTATCACACCGGTCCGCTGTGGTACCTGTATCTTCTATAAGATTGAGCATAAATACTTTACTGAGTCGACAAAGCGCTTTGAGCTGATCACAAATCCATTGCAACGTTTCATGTCAGTTTCGTCTTTTCTACTGGTTTGCTGAAGGTATGGCAACCGAGATGTTTCTACTTCAGTCTTGTAAAAAGTGGACAATGGAGGAGAAAATGTATGTATGTATTCAACTCTTCTTATGCCATACAATTTTAGAATTTTTGTGCGTTTGAATTTTTAGCCTGTGAGACAATTATCAGTAAGAACTCTTACGATTGCGGCAAGATGAACTTTGCTAAGGGAAAGTAGTCCAGTAAAACTCCTACATTCTACTCGAGATCAGAAAGAACTCACAGCCGCGCAAGATGACAACGTAAGTGCTTGTTGTTCACAATTCCGATCGTCGCCTCTAACCTTCTCTCCTATCTTCAATCTAGCGCAAAACTGTAACTCTGCCTATTTACCAATGACTTCTTCAGGTCTAAATATCTCTCGTGGATATTTTAAAATAACCAGTTGCAAAGCATTAACGTTTACAGATGATTTAACCCATAAGTTGAGTATATATACCTAGTTTTGTTATTAACTGTGGAGGTTAAGTTTGCCAAGAAATTTATGAAACTGTTCACTGACCAGATCGGCGTTTCCTTTTAGAGAAATATCTACCGGTTGTACTTTGTTTACATTTTTTCACAAATTTTTGTTCACTGTTGTCTTCACCTAGCGTTCAGCAACAGCTTCTTTGCTATTTCATCATGATTCACAATTCTAATTTCTGGAATTTTTCGTCTGTGTTGACGGCAGACGGGGGCAAGCAACCGTGAAACTGCAAAATTGTCAACCCAACGTCACTGACACTGACAACAAGCAACCGACTCCCCGGCACCATAACCACAAATCAACAGCATTACCCTTTACAACTATGCGCCTTAAACACTAACAAAAGCTGGGCCCCAACAAAGCAGCGCGCGTACGCTGAATGCCATGCCGCGCGCAAAAATTAGAAAGATTTTGTGTTGTTGTAGTCCGTATATATGTAAAAACATATATTCTTATACATAGTTGGCTTTATTGTGTGTTGCCTGTTGTCGCGTGCTGCTGTTGTGCGAACGCGTTGCCGCGCCGCCGCCACGGCCGCATTGTCAGTGTCATTGCCATTGCCGCATTGCAGTTGCTGAAGCGTAGCGGTTCACTGGCGCACTCGGCTTTGGTGGCTACACACAATAAACTTGTCCAATCGTGCACCCTCGAGCCGGCGCCCACACCCATTGTCTGTGAGCGCGTCTGCTTTCTTTTCCTACTTCAGCGCCCACAATGCCTTGCAATTGCATGTATTTGAGTTTTATCTTTCGCATACAAACATATTTGTTTGTAACGGTATACTTTATGTTGTCGCTTTTCTTTCGTCTTTCGTGCTGTGACAAGACTTCCGGCTTTTTGTTGAACTTTAAAGTTGCGCGCCACCCACCCGCCATTTGGCGTACACCCAGCGCACACAATACCAACAATTTATGTGTTCGCTGGCAGCAATTTACAGCAATTTGTTGTTTTATAATCCCGTTTTTATGCAAACAATTTTTAGCTACAACTTTTTCGGCGTAAATAAGTAAGCCAATTTATCATAATTTGTGCCACGTTGACGGCGAGATTAGCGTAAGCTCAGCGCTGACAGGCTGACTTCATACCGCTCACCTCCTCCACCTTGCTTGCCTAAGCTTCTCCCACCACTGCTGCGCGCTCTGTTGCGGCAATTTGGAAAAATTGAGCGAAAGCGAAAATATAAATGAAGAAATACGTTTTTAAAAGCAATTTAAATTGCGCTTTATTTCCTTCGCTACACGACATTAAATTTATAAATTTTCCCAATATTTCATTCTTTTAATTTTATTTATTACCTTTTCGATTTTTATTAACCGTAAAGTCAGAGGAAGCCCCATTTATTACGAGGATGGGTAAATTATTAACCTTTTACTTATGAATTATTCACTCGGTGTCGGATATTACTGTAAATTAAAGGAGTCAAGTACGTCAAGTACAAAAATTGGCTTGAAAATTGACTAAGCATAGTAGGAACTTAAACAGACAATACGCTCGATAGAACCTTATTAGCGATGTTGCGTAGGCTTATTCCACGGTAGTTGGCGCAGATTGTGTAGTCCACCGTTTTGCGAATTAAGCAGAGCACGCTTAGCTTCCAGTCGACCATATATTGCAAAGCAGTTGATGCATGCACCTTGTCAGTTATTTGCCGCCTTATTTGAGTGGTTTGGCCGGTAATCCATCGGCTCCTGCCGCTTTGTTGTTTTTCAGACGGGTAACTGCTATTCGAATCTCACCATAGCCGAACAATGGACCATCTATTTCGTCGTCACCGTTTTTGAATTCGGGTTCGCTATCCCCAGGTGTTACGCTTTCACTACCGTTCAGCAGGCTGCAGAAGTGTTCACACCGGTCTTGAAACCGTTAGTGGCTTTCTTTCGTAGAGTTTTCGCGTCGTCCAACGGTTCCCTTGCACCGATTTGTTGATGACTGCTCTCAAAGAGCAGGAGTACAAGTCGAGTATAAAACCGTTTCGCTGTCGGTTGTGATAGTAGCTTCTCGACGTCGCACCTTCTCTGTGCTTGTTGACTTGATTGATTTTCTATAAAGAGACAGTGGCTCAACTTCGCTACAACAAAATAGTGATCTGAGTCGATGTTAGTTCTTCGAAGCGTACGCACGTCAAGATCAGTGGAAACAAGTCGTTGATCTGTCACAACATTATCGATATGGTTACGAAATTTTGGAGCTGTAGACATCCCAGTAGTTTGATGAATTTTCTTTTGCTGGAAATTGCATGTTCTAGTATTACAGACAATCAAATTTCGAAGCCCTTCGAAAACGATCAGTCTCAGCCCGTTTGAAGCGGTTTCGCCATGGAAGTTGAATTCTCTGATTATCATACCAAGGATGCGGCGGCCAGTTGTCATAAGCTCATAGAAGGCATTTTTAGACATACCGTCCTTCTCTTCCATCGGAACGTAGGCGCAAGTCAGTGTTATATTGAAAAAATTTTGCTCTAATGCGAATCGTTTCTAGGCGCTCATCTACCGGGGTGAATGACAGGACTCACGACTGAGTCTTTCTAACTTTACTATTCCCACACCGAATTTATGCTCTTTTATATGGCCACTGTAAATATCTCTGTCCTCGTCCGATGCATCTCAATTCTTGGACGGCGGTAATATCAGCCTTTACTTTTACGAGCACATGAATCAGCAGGGACCGAACAATGCAGGTGCATGTAAGTAAATCATAGTCCTAACTATGTTTGCTGCGATCGTTAGCAAAAGAGGGTCGTGCAAACGAGACTGTTGTTTTCTTCTCAATGCACAACTTCGCCAAGGGAGTAAGAAAAATCTTTATACCTATTTATATAGAGAACTCCTTGTTACAAGAGCAACGCCTGCTCGCAGCCGCACCTCTGGTGCTACAATTATACTTCAGCGGACTCGTAAACCAAACATGTCTTTTAGGGCACGCTCCACGGGTTCGCTACCGTATCTTACACAATAGTTACTTACAGATACAATAGAGTAGAAATTAGGTATAGTCCTACAACTATAACTGCTTACCCAAAGGCATAGCTATATCCCATTACACTTTTAGAAGCAAATGTGATAATCCTTGAAAATTTTAAGTATTGACTGATCTTCTCAACAAAATCAATCCTTATGAAGCAAGCTTTAGTGAAACTTGATCTGCGCACTGTACTCTCAACAGAAGACATGATGTAATTTCTAAGCACTTCATGAAAATACATGGGATAAAATCTAGTAATAAGAAATCCATATATCGCAGTCTATAAATGCAGTATATTCCACTATATGTACATCGTTAGAAAGATAAGCTTTTGTACTAAAAAACTCTACGGAAATTTTGGTAAACACATGACTCAGCATTGTTTGAAGATGAACATCAGCAGACGCTATTCGAGTCGCACAAACAACTTTACGGTAAGAATTTTCAACAGCGAATTCAATTATAAAGCGTAAGTTGCTAAAAAGGGGATTACTTACGAAAATGGTCGTGGTTGAGCCTTGAAAAGCTAGCGGAAACGGAGTCCGAGCCAAGTTTGACAGTCACGAACTGCGACTATTTTTGCTAGCTTCAAGAGAAGTTTCTCAATACCTATATCATCAATGGGGATGAGATCCGATTCTTCTAACCAAGCTAAATACAACCTTCAGCTTAAAGAAAAAGTAATGCATTCATTTTCACAAAATCTTTTATTAAAAATAAATGTTCCTGACTGCTTTTCGGATCTGGTCTTCAAATATGTGTTTTATTAGCAAATATACAGAGTTTCGGAAAGGAGTTACTTTTGGCAGCAGGTCTCACTTTAACTGCTTTAAGAGCAATGTTCAATTGGAATGTTGAAAGCACCTTAATTATTCAACTTGGTTATATTAACCTGCAAGTATTCATATAATAAAGAGATAAGAAGTTCCATGCGCAATAATGAGTATTTCTCTCTCAATATGAATATGGTATAGTCGGATTCATAGACATCCTCGTGGAGGTCCTTTAATGCTTCTAATCACAGACAGCTTTAGTCCCATCACGCTTTTCGAAGGAAATAAAACGTTAGCACTTTTAATCAAACTTCTTTTTTACATCTTCAACTCTTAATATGTGTTAAGACAAGCATGAACTGTAAGAAATAACGACATAGGTGAGCAAAAACCACAAAGTCTTAATATACGATATGTTGTAGCTATAGTTTTCTATCGCCTTAGTTCGAACTACGCTTTGAGGTTAAGGCGCGATAAGACATGTCTCCGCACAAGTTTTAGCATCAGTCCAAAGTGTATGTTGATAATAAATATTTATTATTAATAAAAATAGCTCGCAATTGCATCTTATTATTCGAGATAACACTAATATTTCACAAAACGTATGTCAACTTTAGGTTCTTTTCGTAGTGAATTGTAGAGCGTATACTCATTTTTTCTGCTTTAATCGGCCTACAGAATTCTGCAGTCTACGTACAAATATATAAAGGTCTATTATGCAATTACTTTGATGTTTCTGAAATCAGTTTTGCCTAAAAACCCAACTACCTACTACCAGCCTGTATAACTTTCGAGAACTTAAGCAGGCCTTAAGGCCTTTCCGAGCACCAAAATGTACAAGCACCATTGTTAGCGCATAAACTGCTTTGAAGAGCTGCTGGAGTTACAATATCCTGCGCTTTTTCCACCACTCCACATTGACGCCATGCAGACACGCTTTTATATAATTTTAATTGTGAAATTTCCGGCACTAAAAAGTCCTACAAGAGGCACGAAGACTCGCTTACAAGTATATAGCGAAACATACAAACATTCCCTTGCAGCACTCACAGCCATTGCCGAGCCAACAACGAAGACCACACCTCAAGCGCCCGCAACAAAATCAGCCTCAAGTGAGAGTGAAAATGACGCCAAACAACGACGAAATTAAGGTAGACGGAAAGGTGGGTAGTTGACTGCAGAAGGCTGTGTCAATCAGTAGCAGTTATCAGCGGTGCCAACTAAATAACTGCAGCTTCAGTTGATTTGCCGGTGGAATGTCATTTTGGCCACAGTGGGACGGTGTTTTAATCAAAAGGGAAGCAGAATAGATATACTGCAAGCCAAATTTAACAAACGCAATGAGCTGGGAGGGACAGCGGTAGCTGTAACGCTACGAGCTATTTGCGTTGAACACTGTGGCAAACAAAGCACATGCCGCCACCGTTGAGGTTGATGGTTTGCAGCCGCTGTGTGTTGCGGAGATTTCGGGACGCGTATCGATAATTAATGAATCCTGACAGTGACTGACCCACACTCAAAGGCAAACCATCAATGTCAGCGGCGAGCAATGGCCATTTAATGTGTTGCCAAGCGCAGGCGGACAGCGCAGGAGTGCGGCCTAACACTGACACTAACACACACAGTCAGTATGTAGCGAAAGGATATTAAGCAAATCAAGCGAAATCAGTTGAGGGCGGTGTTGAGTTTTTGAACCAAAGGTTGGATATTACCGTAGGCTATATTTAGATTGCTGTGCCAAAAACAGTTATGTAATTGAGTATTTCCGTTCCTGTAAAGTGGGTAAATAGGAGACTTTAAAGAGTTCCATGTGCCTGATAGCGGTTGACTTGTTGCGTATACTTGGAGATTTGATGTCGCTTAAAATTTAGGTTGAAAATTTTTAAAGTGTGTAATGCATACCTTTTATTTTGAACTAACTCTCAAACGACCAATGCTCGGTACAAATTCACATTCGTGGATATTACGGAAGACGGTGCTCGCAAAATCCGCTGAGATCAACAATAGCAAAGGTCTACGGCTTTCAAGGAAATGAACTTAGAAATAGGTTTAATGAGTTTTATGTACAATGGCCATCAATATTGCCTTCCACTCCAGAGGGGAATGGTTAGGTTTGCGATCGACAAAGACAACATCCGGTGTGTTTAACGTGGGTACCTAGTCTTACTGCCTTACTGCGGTGATTTGCACCCTGAAAATGCCTTTCATTTTCTGTACTAATTGACAGTGTGGAATAGACACACCAACCACTTTACTAGAGTTCGAGCACAATCTAAAACCTCTACCGTGCTTTGAGTCCGGCATCCGTTTTGAATGCAACTTCACATTAAACTGAATTCTTTCCGCCATCAGGTTTTAACCACAACCACCAGCAGTAAAGTATCTTATGATTTCCACGGAGATTGTGGAAGAATGCCTTGATCTCTTCGATTCTATTTCACCACAAACCTACAATCGGTTTCAGGACAGAGTGATGTTACTGCTAACTATGCGTCAGACGAACCAGCTGAATTGTTAAGCTTAATCAAGAGCATAGGTTGGTTAAGTGAGGACAGCAAGTGTTGCTCTAAAAATATACACTAAGCCTAAACTAGCAGTGCGAAGTTAGCTTGTAAAGGGTGATTCATTTGAAGATTCTCTACTTTTTAAAGAAAAAACCCAGAATGATCAAGTTAACGGCGAATGTCTATTATCATTTGAAAGAACATTATTCGGCATTTATTTTTTGAAGATTATCTCTTTCAAATGTTGGACGTGGCTATGACTCAGACTTCAATTTTCGATTCTTGTGCTAACCAAGTGTCGCCAGGACCACGAACTTCAATTTCAGGCATCAAATAGTCAGTTATTATGGCGCGATAACGGACGCCATTGACGGTTACGTTCTCCCCTACTTCAGTTTTCAAGAAATATAGGCCGATGATACCACTGGCCCACATAAAACACAAAACGTTTGTGCCTTCTGGAAGAAATGACAGCTCTTGAATCTTTTCAGGTTGCTCTTGTCCTAATTGGTGGCAATTTTGCTAGCTTACATACCCATTGAGCCAAAATCATAGCTGAACAAAATTTGACTAGAAAACGCCAGTAAGCGTTGTCGCTTGTAAAAGCCGAGCGGCTTCAGTTCTTGTACAAGCTGTATTTTGTACGCTTTCATTTTAAGATCACGACGTAAAATGCGCCAAGTCGTCCCATACGTCAGTCCGAGTTGTTGTAAACGGCGAAGAATCGACTCTCAACGATCTTTATGTACATTCTCAGTTACGGCGGTTATTTTTTCATTATCCGAATATTATTACGCTGGATCTGAAGATAGCTGATGGTGTTAGGAATAATACGCTCAGTAGGCCGATTATGTAGACCATAAGTTGAGCGGAGCGCGCGAAACACATTCTTTAAATAACGTGAACTTTCGTAATAAAGCTGAAGGATTTGTAATCGTTGTTCAGGCGTAGGTCTTTCTACGAAGAAATGCCAAACAATACTGAATAAAAGTAACATGACAGTTTGACATTATTCACGCGTGAACTGTCAGTCTGCGTGTTGTAGGAATTGGCTTTGATTTTGTAGACCAATATTCCAGAGATTAAACTAAAAGGAAGAAGTGTTTTTTGAAAGCTTTTAGAAAAAGATATTTTATACGTATAATACTCTGACTAACTTCTCGCTGGTCATTGTATATGCATATTTTCATTTTAAGTAAAAGTATGTGAAGTCTTAAACACAAATGAAACCATCACCACATTACCCCAGTTACCCTTAACATGAGCGTGTTTAAAATTTCGACATGTTTCACAAAATTTTCAATATTTTTAATATGCCACAAAGCAGCTACACCCCAACGGCAGCTCGCTGCCCGTTGCCGCCCACAAACTCACCACTGCCAAGTACACTTAACACCAGCAGTTGTCCAGCTGTCAAACTGCACGTCCCCGTACTCGCTAAAGTCTGAGTGCTTTTGATGATGAGTAGCGTTTTAATTGAGTTTGCATGTTTATGGCTTCATGCTGGCAACTGCAACAACAGCAACCAACCAGCGAAAGCTTTTGAGTATGCATATATACATACTATATATGTATATATCTTATATATATACATACTAGGGTGGTTAAAAATTTTTTTTTTTTTTGTCGTAAACGATTTTTTCGTAAACCCAACCGTTTAAAAGATATTAACGGTTGAAGTTTGATTACTTTTGCGAAAATTTTTTATTTCTTATGAATTTTATAACTCAATGAAAATATTCATTATGAATGATGAAACTCATATTTTTTTTGGAAAGGCTTTCTGAGAGGTGCCTAGGAACCCATTTTTCAGAGTAGCAAATGAAAAATAAATTTTTTATTTTTTGAATCGCCCTAATATGCATTGATGTTAGACGATGAATATCTCGTAAACGCTTAACTTAATCTAAAAATCATGTCGGTCCTTTTTTGTAGAGCATTCAATTTCCTACAAAACTATGAGTTTCATCATGCATAATGATTTTATTTAATTGAGTTCGTTCAGACCTTTTTTTTTAGAGCATTCAATTTCCTACAAAATCTAAAGAACAAGATATTTTTTCAAGCAGTTGGAAACGAGATATAAATTTTTATATATGATAATAAGAAAAAGCAAGTAAGGAAGGGCTAAGTTCGGGTGTTACCGAACATTTTATACTCTCGCATGATAAATTGATAATCGAGATTTCAGGCGTGGTTGTGAACCGATTTCACCTATGTTCGGTACATGTCATCAGGGTGTTAAGCAAATATTATATACCGAATTTCATTGAAATCGGTTGAGTACTTCCTGAGATATGGTTTTAGTCCATAAGCGGGCGATGCCACGCCCATTTTCAATTTTTAAAAAAAGCCTGAATGCTGCTTCCTTCTGAAATTTCTTCCGTAAAATTTAGTGTTTCTGGCGTTTTTTGTTAGTCGGTTAACGCACTTTTAGTGATTTTCAACATAAGCTTTGTATGGGAGGTGGGCGTGGTTATTATCCGATTTCTTCCATTTTTGAACTGTATATGGAAATGCCTAAAAGAAACGACTCTATACAGTGTGGTTGACATAGCTGTTTTTTGAGATATGTACAAAAAAGTTAGTAAGGGGCCACGCCCACTTTTCCAAAAAAATTAAGTCCAAATATCCCCCTCCCTAATGCGATCCTTTGTGACAAATTTCATTTTAATATGTTTATTTATGGCTTAGTTATGATACTTTATAGGTTTTCGGTTTCCTCCATTTTGTGGGCGTGGCAGTGGCCTGATTTTGGCGATCTTCGAACTTAACCTTCTTATGGAGCAGAAATACGTGTACCAAGTTTCATCATGATATCTCAATTTTTACTCAAATTACGGCGTGCACGGACGGTCGGACAGACAGACAAACAGACATCCGGTTTTCAACTCTACTCGTCACCCTGACCACTTTGGCATATATAACCCTATATCTGACTCTATTAGGTTTAGGACTTACAAACAACCGTTATTTGAACAAACCTATAATACTCTCTTTAGCAACTTTGTTGCGAGAGTATAAAAATAGAAAATTGTAAGGTCCCCCTACTTACATTCCCATTACAATTAAGAACTCATTCTTGGAGAGGCTTCCTTAGAGATGTCTAGGAACCTATTTTTCAGAGTACCAAACGAAAAAAAAAATTTTTTTTTTTTTTTTTTTGTTTTTGAATCACCCTAATACATACATATATATACATGTCTTATATATATACAATGTAGCGTATAAATAATGGAAATAATGGCATGCACATAAGCGTATAAAAGATTCAAACTTGCTTCGGTGACAGAGTTGAGTGCATGAAGTTTGCACAGCGGGCGGCTAGTTGCGGGGAGTGCTTCGACGGCATTGCGGGATATTATCGATATCGATGAAGCGCTTAGTGGTGCCAGCACTATTGCAATTCAGATGAAAAAATAATAAATTTTTTTGTTTATTGTTTGTTACTTGTTGTTGTTGTACTTGTGTCTCATGCACCCCTACATTAATTTAATAAGCAATTTCACTAGCTTTATATACTCCACATGCATTATATATTGATTATATTGCTTATACACACACCCATATGCAATGTCATGCAGCTACTCAACTCACCACCTCAACTTCAACTTCATTGTTCAATTATTATCCTTTGTAATGGTTTTTGTATTTATTGCACTCCAGCGCTATTGTTTTGTTGTTTTACAATTTCTCTTTTCCTTTTACAAAAAGTGCAATGGAGCATGCGGGCGGCGCCAGCATACACCTACATACATATGTACATATGTAGGGATTTGGTGCTTACTTGAGTGGTGGTGTTGATGTGGTGGTTTGAAAAATCGTTGCAATCACTTTGGGGCAGAAAACTTTATTGAGTGGTTGGCCGACACTTTGCCTGCACTAATACATATAAATGCATATATACATAAATAATCAAACACATGTATGTACTTGCATGCAGCAATGTATAGAATACTCACCTACACAATTACACTGCGCCCACTGTCTTTGTTTCACCCAAAGTTACTGGCATGAGGTAATGCCTTGACAAGGATTTATCTACTACAGGTAGCCGCAAATATATACCTATACATCTGAAATTTCGTACAATACAAGCAAATATGCATAGATAACCGTATTTTGTCACAAAACATGCCGGATTACATGATATCCTACAAGTGCAGCGCTTACCTCAGCTCTGGGCAGCATAGTCATGCATATGCATACTCAAATAATTACTAGTAGCTGAGTTACAGGCATTGGCGTTGAATTATTTTCTCCAGCAATTGATTGAAGTAGTTACCCCATAGGGAAATCCTTGTCTGAAACTGTCTTTTGGTATCGAACGGCTCGGAAAGGTCCTTCCCGATCCTGATGAAGCTCTTGGTGTTACTTACCGTCAGCTAACGTAGACGTATTAGCTTTTTAGGTAGACCAAGTTTAGCGGCATAGAAGGATTTATTTTTCGTGCTGCCATAGGCGGCTTTAACATTGTAACCAAGAGGTAGTGTGTTTCGATATTATTTTCGGTAGTCTTTTCTGAGATTTGGCACTTGGTGAATATCTGTTGAGTTGTTCATTTTCCAGGTATATGGCCACACTGATAAGGTCCAATCAGTTTGTTGACAGTGGGCTTTAATCTTTCACACAATACGCTCGATAGAACCTTATACGCGATGTTGAGGAGGCTTATCCCACGGTAGTTGGCGCAGATTGTGGGTTCTCTAGTTTTGTGGATTGGGCAGAGCACACTTAAGCTCTCAACGTCGAGCGTGCTTTCATCCGACCAAGCTGATGCAACCTCTCCTTCGCGGCCGTATTTGAGTTTATTGTTTTTCAGACGGTTAACTGTTAATAGAACGTCTGCTTCATCGTCATCAGTTGGGGAATCGCGTTCGCCTTCTCCTGGCTTTATACTATACTTTCACTTCCATTCAGCAGGGTGATGACGTGTTCCCCCCTTGATTTTTGTATGCTGTGGCCATAAGTCACTAGACCACCGCATTGGGCTCTACAAAAGTATTATCCAGTCCTTAAACCTTCTGTTAATCGAGTTTTCGAGCATTACGCTTGTCAGCTAACTTGTCAAGTTGTTTCACTCTCGACATCTATCCCATCCCGCTCGTGTTGTGGTCGATTGTAACGTTACGAAGTTGATAGTCTGTTTTCCCTCCACTACAACACGGCACTCTTCATCATACCCACTGTTGCCTTCTTCAAAAAGCAATGGTTTTTTTCCAGCTGTAAGTAATGAGTTCTCTTATACAGAGTAGCCGATGAGTATTCAAAGAGTGCAAGTCGCGTAGAAAATCGTTCGGCTGTCTGTTGTGATTGCAGCTACTCTACTTCGAACTTTCTTTGCTTTTGTTGACTTGCGTTTTTTGCTATACAAAGGCGGGTACGTATCTTCGCTGCAACAAGATAGTCTTCCAAGTGTGTCTTCCGCCTATTACAACATGATTGATCTGGTTGGTGGCTTTTCGATCCGAATACAGCTAGGTAGCTTTTTCTTAAGTGGTATCAATTGATAGTAATCTCTGATAAGTTTTGATCCAAAACTAGTTTATCGCGCAGATTACAATATCGCATCGCCGAAAAGTTATTAAAAGGATATTAAAAAGGCTGAACAAGCAAAGTTACCTTTTTGTACTTAAGTCAGCGAATTCTAAGGTAACCGTTTTTAAACTAGTTATACATTTTTACTAGGTTCCTTCATGGTGCGTACCCATTTCTCGGCGCATAGCTGTATACCAAATACAACATGCATAAATTCCCTCTTAGATGCGGCTGTACAATATACGTAGCCATTACATGCATTCCTGCAAGTGCTCTACACTTCCGTTTAACAAGAAGCAAAATACCCAAATTTAGATTTTATAGAGTTGACGCAAAATGAAGAATTTGCTTTCTTACTAGATTCAAATTCACTATGCATAGCAGATAAGTACGACCCAGTGTCTCATTTATCTGTGAAAGTGACAAATTTTTGCAAAAATGAAATGTTGCGAATAATATGCTTAGTTTGATTCTCTCTTCATTCATTCTCCATTATTTCGGGGATTTGTTGAATCCTTATATATTCATTAATTATCTCAAATATTTTGCAGAGCTCCAGGTGTGCTCACCATAACCGAAAATATTAGACGTAATTGGATTAGTAGAGGGTGTGCTGGTATTTGTGCTTTGAAGTTATTTATATTTTTTCTAAATTATTATTATATTAAATAGCTAATGAATAGAGAACTTGAGGGTGTACTATATACGAGTATCAGTCAAAAAGCTTACATACATTGTGACAAAAAAGTACCCGGAAATTGAAAATAAAACGCAAAATATTTATTTTGTCGCCTTCAACATAATCTCCACTAGATCTTCCAGTCCTCGCAACACTTTTCATATGCACTTTTTGGGATTCTTCACCAAATTTTGTTTTAACTCTACGCACGACTTTGAATGGGTTCCACCCAGCGAAAGTTTCAGTTAGGGAAACAAACCCAAAAAAAAAAACAAAAAAACACACGTAGCCAAATCTGGTGATTACGGTGGTTGATCGCTGGTATTCATTGTGTTTTGGCTTCAAATTCGGTCACAATCATGGTTCGATGCACCGATGCATTTTTAGCGAGTAAAATCCATGAATTGGTTTTCCACAATTTTTTTGATGAACGCTCTCATGCAACGCCTCAGTACAGTCAAATAGAACACCTTATTAACCGGCTATCTTTCCGGAAAAAATACATGATGCACCAAACTACGATAATCGAAAAAACAATGAGGATCATCTTGATATTTCAGCGTCTTCGGCGTTACTTTTATGATTTCGACTCAATGTTTGCTTCCATTCCGATGATTGTTGACTTGTTTGCATGTCAAACTCATAAACCCATGTCTCATCTGCAGTAATAACGCTCTCCATGAATTTGAGTTTGGAAACTGCAGGATCAAGCATATCCAGAGACCTGTTTATGCTACTCTCTTTGAAAAAAATTCAGCTTTATAGGTACCTATCGAACGAGAAAGCGTTTCGTACCTAAAATATTCACCAAAATCATTCTAAAGGACTCTCAAGAAATGTCGAGGTCTCATGCGATCTCTCGACCGCCGTTGAATGTTTTGTACCACTCCTAGACTTGTGTTTTTGAAAAAACTGAATCGCTATAAGTCTGTTCCAACATTTGCAATTATTCCGCACACGAAATTGGGTTACAAATATAATATTTAATTTGAGACAAATTCTTCAGACTACGTTTGACTAAACGTTCTTACTTTTGGAATTAGTTTCAGGTATAGAATTTGTTAAGTTAGTTGGCTGATGCACCAAAATAGCAAGGGATCACACTTAGACTGTAAACACAGTCCTTTGCTTCATTTCAAAGACAGGACATTCGTGAGAGATGTGTTGAGATGATTCCTTCGCATCCTCTTTCAAGCAATTTGTGCAAACTGACATTTTCTTCAGTATTTGCTATTAAAAAGTGAACTTGGCTGACAATGTGGAGCTCAGTAAGCGTCTACGATTTACGCTTGTCCAAAGTACCTTGCGATTATACAGTTACTTACTAGTATCTAACTAGAACCTGCCGAACTCGACTGAAATCGAACCACTCATTGGTGAACTGAACTTGTGAACTTGGAAGAAATCTGTGGAGCTCCTAACTGTTCGTTTTCTGCTTCTAGTAGGACTAAAATACTTGACCTACCAAACTCATTAGTCTTGGAGTTTCCTGCGAATTCCAAACTGCTGTTATTAAGAAGTTACTCGATTCCTTTACTAAGTTCGGTCAGATTTGGAATCAGTTATCTTCAATTCAGAAATGTTTTTCTTGAATATTTATTTTCTCAACAGGTTAAACTAAATTATGTATAGACAAACTATTCCATCAGTTTTAGAGATATATGTCTACAGTTTGGCACATATCCGCTTCTCACCAAGAAGCTGCTTGTTTCTCGGAACCGGCGATATATAGCATACAGCTGCCATACAAACTTAGGAGAAAAATCAAGCTAAAGTTAATTTTTATATAATTTTATGCTATAACAAGAAAAAACGTTAAAATCAGTGGCACCGAAGCTAAATACTCTTCACAGGTGCATTTTTGTTAGTAATTATGTGTTCAGTTTGTATGGAAGCTATATGCTATAGTAATCCGATCTGAACAATTTCTTCGGAGATTACATTGTTGGCTCAAAAAATAATCTATGCCAAATTTCGTGAATATATCTTGTCAAACGTAAAAGTTTTCCATACAAGAACTTGATTCCGATCGTTCAGTTTGTATGGCAGCTATATGTTATAGTTAACCAATCTAAACAATTTCTTCAGAGATTACATTGTTGGCTCAGGAAGTTATTTAAGCCAAATTTCGTGAATATATCTTGTCAAATGTGCAAATTTTCCATACAAGAACTTGACTCCGATCGTTCAGTTTGTATGACAGTTATATGTTATAGTGATCCAATCTAAACAATTTCTTCAGAGATTACATTGTTGCCTCAAAAAATAATCTATGCCAAATTTCGTGAATATATCTTGTCAAACGTAAAAGTTTTCCATACATGAACTTAATTCMGATTGTTCAGTTTGTATGGCAGCTATATGTTACAGTGATCCGATATCGGCAGTTCCGACAAATGAGTAGCTTATTGAAGAGAAAATCACGTTTGCAAAATTTTAAAATGATATCTTAAAAACTGAGGGACTAGTTCGTATATATATAGAGACGGACAGACAGACGGACATGGCTAAATCGACTCAGCTCGATATACTAATCGTATATATATATATATACTTTATAGGGCTCCGACCCTTCCTTCTGGGTGTTACAAACTTAATATACCCTGTTCAGGGTATAAAAATATAGTTGTGAAAGGTATTATTGCTTCGGTAGAATGTTTTCTTGTTTAAAATCTGATTTTGACTCGTGACTCTTTTAAAGAAAATCGAGTTAATGTTAGTTATTCTACTTAAAGGCTTAATTCTAGAAACTGTAATGCGGAAACTGTAAAATTTTCACAACCAACGAACTACTGAAGGATCTGCTGAGGGCGGGCGACATCCCCAAACATACTTTGCTGGGCAATTTCATTAATGAGTCACTAAAAGAATTATTAACTAACGCTTTAACGCTTATCAAAGCCAATGCCAGAGCATTTTAGACGATGAATTCAGCGCTTGTGGAGGCTTTGTGCCATAAATGGAGCGGCTTGTATTGTGTGGTAGCTGGCAGTGCTGTTCCCTTGTTGTTGTATGTGTGGGTTTGCACTCACTCTAGCATACCTTAGATGCAGGCAATGATTATAGTAGCGGTTTCCTCTTCAGTAATTTCGCCGCAAAGCAAACGCTGATAAACAAAACAATTTGCCTGGCTCACCGAGTAGCTGGTAAACATGCTGCCTGCAAAGCCGGCTGCTTAGGCGTATATGTATATGGTACAGTATAGGCGCAGCTATGTATAAATGCTTATATGTAGCCTTAACCACACGCATACCTGCTTTTGCCGCCAAACTAACAGCTACTCCATGCATTCTCTACTAAACCGCACACACACACATGTACACTTAATTAAATTGTAAGCTGTAAACGCAACTTGCCGCGCAAATACACCAACAACAGCTAACATAAGGTTGCAACATGCGCTCAAAGCCCTAAATAAACAGCAGGCTTTGCCAACACACACACACAGCTATATATGAATAATATATCCATTGTGTGTTGAATATATATATATAAAGTATATACATAGCTGTGTTTATAAAGCTTCATGTATGTATGTGTGCGCTGTTTGGCTTGTTCTGACGTCCATTAATGAACAATTGACCCGCATCAACCCACTTTATGTATGTAAGTACGCGCGACGCGACTCACACACATACACAAACAAGCCCAGCTACCGCCACGCGTCAAATGCAAGCGCTGCGCCAGTGCGTTTGACTGAGAGTATAGGTGAAAGCACAATTCGGCAGTGGATCAGTTGTCCGTTAGGTGTGTTAGTTTGGAGCGCGCTGTTGTCGCGCTTCAAAAGTGAAAGTGCCAGCAAGCGCATGGGGAAATTTGTTGCTCTCGCGGCTGTGTATGTGTGAGTGGGAGGCTTTTAAAATAATTGCATGCGACTGCTGTGAATTTTTTTGCGCATCTCGGCGTAAGCGCAGGCTTAAAATTTATTGCGCTAAAATAGCAAGGGCCTATAGTATAATATATAGCAACCATATTGCATACAAAAATATTATATATACATATGTGTGGATAATTTTAGCATCAAAGAATTTATTTTCGGGTATGTTGTAGCCAGAATTGTAGAGTTTGAGCAATACAGGGTTGCAACTACGAGTACTGCGTGAGTAACGGTAATGCTTTGAGATATCAGTCTGATATGTTGGATATGTCTTATTCAAGAAGCTTATCATTTGTTGGAAGTGCTAGCAGCTAGCGCTCTATAAACTGAACGAGCAAAAGTAAGTTTTTGTAAGAAAACTTTTTTTAATTGTTTAGATATCTTCACGAAATTTGGCGTGGATTATTTTCGAAAGTAACGGAGTAATCTTGGAACAAATTGCTCAGAACAGACTTCTATAGCATATAGCTGCCATACAAACTGAATGATCGAAATATAGTTTTTGTTGGGAGAACTTTTCTATTTGACAAGTTATATTCACGAAATTTGCCACAAATTATTCTCCAAGGCAATTTTACAAATTCCAATAAGTATTTTTCAGATCCAACTACAATAGCATATATCTGCCATACAAACTGAACATTAAAACCGATTTCTTGTTTGGAAAACTTTTTTTTTTATCTCTGAAGCGTATTAAAGCTTCGGTGCAACCGCAGTCAACATTTTATCTGCTTTCACCTGCACTTTCACTCTTATACGCTACACACTGTTACACTTCCAATCCGCTGCATTAGCTTAGCCTTCACTTTGTGCGCGCTTTTTCGTGTGCAAGCTTATGCAACTTTCACGAATTTCAAATGACAACAAATATTTTATGCCACACATTTAATTGCGCTTGAATGCTTTTAAATATTTAATGTTATTTTATGGCGAATTTTGCATGCAACAATTAATGTTGGACGGCATTATACCAAGTGTACTTATGTGCTCATAAATATTATATAACTGTTTATGCATAACTAACGGTCTCTTTATTTTATTTGGCATAATTCTGAATAATTCAAACGCTGCACAGTAATTTAGATTTATTAAAAGCGTATGAATTTAAGAGTAAAGAAAGGGAAAGAACTTTTAATGAAAAAGTTGGCGAATTGCTTATAGGATTTAGAACACAAGTTAGGGTGGTACCTATTGTCTGCAAAAAAATATATTAAGAATTTAGTGTAATCGGCACATGAGAAGTCGGTTTTGGGGATGTCGATCTCAAAATTCCCTCACGTTTTTTACTTCCAAAGAAGCTGTTTTTTTATTTTGATGTTGTTGTGTTAACGGTTATCTATAATTGAATTTAAACTGCGCGCGTCGCAGGATTTGGAGAATTATTTTTCGTTTGTTTTAGATTGGTAGTACTGTCAGTCACATTTATGTCAAATTTCATGTCAAAATATTCATCAGTGCTTGAGATACGTGTCGTTTTGTGAGCTGCTAAAAATGAGTTTCGCTTTTTTGCGATGTCGAAATTTGTTGAACAAAGAATTTGCATTAAATTTTGTTTACGAAATCAATTTTCTGCTGCGGATACGTTGAGGATGGTGCAGAAAGCCTTTGGGGATGAGGCGATGTCTAAAAAAAAAAAAAAACAAAAAAAAAAACCATGTTTACAAGTGGTATAGTGAGCTCCCAGGCGGCCGTGAGCGTGTCGAAGACGACGAGCGTCCAGAGCGACCATCAACCTCAACCGACGAAGCTCACGTTCAACAAATCAAAGATTTGGTGTTGAAAAACCGTCGATTAACAATTAGAGAGCTTGCTGATGAAGTTGGCATATCGAAAGACTCAGCCAATACCATTTTGAAGGATGTTTTGTGCCGCAAGCGCGTCCAATCTCGACTGGTACCGAAAACATTGAATTTTTTGAAAAAAAGGTGTGGCGTTGAAGTGTGTGAAACGATGCTTTCCGACTACCAGGGTGTCACGAAACGCCTTATAACTGGCGATGACACTTGGATGTATGCTTACGACCCCGAAACAACCGACCAATCGAGCGAATATCGTGGCAAAAGAGAGCTTAGACCAAAAAAATCGTGCCAAAGTCGCACAAAAATCAAGGTCATGTTGAATATTTTCTTCGATTATCGTGGTGTTGTGAATTATGAATTCCCTCCAACCTGTCAAACAGTCAACAAGGAATATTATTTGAACGTTATGCGTCGTTTTCGTAACGCTATTAAACTAAAACGGCCGGAATTGTGGAAAGGCAATTCTTGGTTTTTACACCACGATAATGCACCATCCCATACTGCGCTCGTAATTCGTGATAATTTCGCCAAAAACTCAACCCATATCGTTCCGCAACCAACTATTCACCTGAACTGGCGCCGTGCGACTTCTGGCTGTTCAAGCTCAAACGACCGCTCCGGGTACACCATTTTTATGCAATAGAGGAGATTCAAGCCGCAGCGAAGACGGAACTGAAGGCCATCCCGAAAAGTGACTACAGCCAGTGTTTCGAAGATTGGAAAATCCGTTGGCATAAGTGCATTGCAGCGGAAGGGGATTACTTTGAAGGGGATGAAATTGATTTGGCAGAATAAATAAAGAAATAAATACAATACCACCATATTTTTTGGGCACATTATATATTTGCTATGTCTGTGTCGATTCTGAATAAGTGGGAGTTTAACCTGCTAGCGTGTCTAAAACAAAGTTGAGCGTGGGTTACTCTATATTCTCTCGGCAACTCGACCTCGTAGTCTGCAATAAGTGTTAGTTGGACTACAATTACGCCTCCAACTGAGTGGGATTCGGTGAATATGTTAATAGCTCTACTGTAAGTGGCTATCAGTACGATGTTAAAACAGCTGTTTTTGCGATTCAAGAGCTGATATCGTCTAATATTTATTAAAAGAAAACATTGCCGTATAGTATTTTGTAATAAAACTGTCTTGTTGTAAATATTTTCACTATAATAAAAAAAATTTTGCGCGTTTTTCCATTTGGAAAGTGGATTTTCAGGTGAAATTAGATTCATTTCTTAAAAAAAAGTGGTTTGTTTACATTTTTTGCTCTTTGCAGTGTCTAAATCAGCTGTGATAATATAATAGATTTGTAATGCTGACAAGTAGATGGCGCAAAATCAGAGTCGCACCAACAGATTTAAAGTGGATCGGTTTCAAATCACTTCGCGGAAGTGGTTTTAACTGACATTTTTGTTTGGCGCAATCGTTTAAATTTATAAGATTAGTGGGATAAACCACTCAACAGCCAAAATCGTGTAATTAAGTGTCGGTCTGAACATCGTATATGACCGGCCGGTCCATTGACTTGTATAGTATCTTGCCAAAAACGTTTCTTTATCTTTTCCCCTTGAGCTGTCGACTAGTGACTTGAGGATTTTTTTACGACTCTGTACTTTGGCAGTTACCGCAGTTGTATGAGAAAAAATGGAGCAACTAAAATATTAGGATTAATAACTGTCTGAACAATTTCCAAGACAGCCGGTTTAACGTTACTGGAATTGACCCCCATTTTATCCGGCAAATCTTTGTTATGTCAGCCTTCCAATCCTTTTTGGATTATTGTGTTTTAGGTTAGGAATTCAGCTGCTTCTTTATTGGAACCGCCACTTTTGGAAGACTATAGCATGTATCAACCATACACACTGAGGAATCAAACTCAAGTCGTGGTATGCAAAAATTTTATTTGACTAGATAGCTTCACGGAATTCGGTAGGTATACATTATACTATATAGGGTGCTCTAAAGAATTCACAAAATTAGCTTTTTTATTTTAAGTTTTCAACACAGTTACTATCTAGAGTGTTACCACTAAAGCGATATTTCAACTTTTAGGTATTATATTTATAGTAATCTTACTACTCTCTCTACTCTACTCTACTCTACTTTGCTAGATAAGCCTCTGCCTCAGCAACTAAACTTTCACTGCTGTCATATTTCTTTTTTGCCGGTTTTATCTTGAGTTTTGAGAAGACAAAAAGATCGCTAGGGATGTAAAGCAATCCAATATCCAAATCATGCTATTTTGTTCCCGGTTTAATTTATTTACGACAATGAAAAAGTATTTTCACATTCTATTTAGCTATTTTACAGTTTTTTGGTAGGTAATAAGTAAGCCAAATTCACAATTTGGAATCTCAAAATGATACTTTTGACGTGAAAACTTTTTTGGAAGTCTATGGAGCTCATCGTCTCCGGCGCACATATTGCTTGTGCGGAGTTAGTCATACAAAATACGAAAGCTCAGTTTTTTTCGAGCATAGTATTTTTCATCGAAAATTAAGATCTATACACTTTTGCATACGTTTGAACCAATTGTGGAAGCACATTTCCAACTCTGATTGTGGCAACTCCAAAACATGTCGTTTGAACGCTTCAACCGCCTACTTAGTTGACCTACAACAAAGATATAAACTAACTTGTATTAGTTTATCTCTTACTAATGGAATTTAAGAGAAGCTAATGCACGTAAAAACTTATAAAAAATAGTCGCTCGAGTATGTTTGTGATTTAATTCCATTTTTTGGTCAAGAAGAATATTTTAAGGCACTATAACCAACACAAATAGCGCCCGTATGTGAAAATATACCATCGCAAAAGTCAAAAAACGTAGAGACATATAATTTCAAAGTACTGTCACCGATTTGTATCCCAGAAAAGTCAATGGGAATAAAGACTTTTAAAGATAAAGAATTTTTGCGTAAACAGCATGTTGACTTTAATGTGAAGTTGCAACCATTAGAAAAGGCATAGAGAAAGACTGTGTATGAGAGAGAGAGAGAAGGCGACGCTTTCGACATCAGCCGCAGCTGACTTCCAGTGAAAATATTGTTGTTTATGGTCAAATGACGCCGTCTCTTGTTGTTGCTTTAGGCCTGCAGTTCTGTTAACAAGAATCCACTACGCTAATGGCCTTTTGAGCTCACTGATTGCGCTGCTGCAGCTTTGGTAATGGAAGCCATGTATGCCGGCACATAAAGGTGTATTTGCATACACTCATCGATACCATTGACGGTGACTGATGAATTTGTGATGCATCGAAAGTTTTGAAATGCCAAAGAAGTGCAGCTTTTTGCTGACATTGCTGGTGGCAGTCATATTAGATGGTCACTGGCTGTGGCCAAAATAAAAACAGTCAAACAGCGGTCGCGGATATGCACAACAAAAATCCCAAAACGCTAGCTAAAATGAATATTTTATGGTATACGCGGCTGCCAGTCGATTGAAAACTGAGTTCAGTGGCAGTTGGAACGGCGCTCAACACACCTTTAGCCGTGCACAAGGCTGCTGAGTAAGCAAAAAGTTTGTCGACAAATCTGGCGCACGGTTATGCCGCTGAAAAAACAGGTTAATGAAAAACGGGCGGTGATTGTTTACGGCAAATGTTTTGCAAAAACAAAGGCGATAGCAGCGTTAACTTGATAAACAAACAGTTGAGTGGATTTCAAGTGATTTGACGACTGCGAGTGCGGGTGCGGTGGTACACGGCGTATGATGAACAAAATGAGAAATAAAATTGCGGCGGGAAATTGCGCATATGTTCAAAAGTGCATGTACACTACTGTGTGTGTGTGTAGAGCCACTATTATTGCTATTTGCGTGCATGTAAACGCTGAAAGTAGATTCGTGGCATATTTGGTTTCTGCGGAAATTTGCGCGGCTATATTTGGCTCTGTTGATGCGTGAGCAGCAGGCAAGTTTGGAGCGCTATCTTGGCGAATAATCAACTCAAATTTAATATACCTTGTTGAAAAGTCTCCTTCTGACAGCACTAGGGACCAGAAATGATCTATGCGTGGCTCACAAGCTTAGTAAATTAGACTAAACTTAATAAAAAATTGTTCTCACAAGAACTTCATTTTGAGAGCCGAAATTTTCTATGTCAACTATATGCTTCTGTCAACCAATCTCAGCAATTTATTCGAATATTGTAGCGCTCTATTGAATAATAACAAATTTTAAATGTCTTGAGTATATCTTGTTCAATAAAAAAGTTGTCCATACCAGAATTTGATTTTGGTAGTACAGTGTTTATGCAGCAGTAAATAGTGTTCCCATATTGGCGGTTCCTATGAATGAGCATCAAAAAAAGAAAGTCATGAGGACCGCGCCAGGTCATGCTTCAACATAGTCGCCTCGGCCTAATATACACGCTGTGAAAGTATGCTGTGTATTTGTTGGAACCAAAATGGCGTTATTTATTATTAGCTGAAACCAAAGAAACCATTAATGGAGACCGGTACCGCCTTTAATTGATGCCATTGAGGCTAGAACTACGCGTAAAACGGCCTCAATACCAGGCGGGGAACAAAAATATGATTATGCTGCGTGACAGCGCTCAGCCTCACGTTGCCAAACTAGTTAAAACCCAACAGGAAATACTTAGATATTGCACCGTCCGATTACTATTTTTTCCAATCGATTACCCATTATCTGGCCAACCGAGATGGTATGCAATTGTTGCATAGTACTCACTCTAATAGTTAGACAACGGGTGTGGCAATGCCTAATTTTGTGTCGAATTTCATATTCGTGGAATGAATGTAAATATTTTCTAGCTTCCGAGCATCGATCAACCTGTGAGTTATTTTAGTGAGCAAAAAATGAATTTCTGCGTAATAAACAAATGTAGAAAGGCTTTAAGCTCACTAGCAGTTCAAATCCTCTTATCCATAATTTACGTTCCCAGTTACAGGCACATGTTCGTCAACTAAAAGCGGACACGTTGGTCAAATCAGGAAATTCTCTAGACGTATCCGAGATAATATTGGCTGGTAGTGTCCACTAAGAACGATCAGCAAAATGCTCAAAGCACAACTTGAACAAATAGCCCCGCATGCATGTCCAAAATATGACAAAAAAAAAAAAAACTATAGACCTATTATATTGGTTCAAGACAAGTATATAGGCAATATTTGATGCAGGTGAAGACAGAAAGGCACTAAGGGAAAGTCAGGCATCGAACTCATGGAATCCATCGGATACCAAACCTTGAACATCTACAAAAACAATCTTGGTGAGAACGTAACCGACTATTTGGTGCCCAAAATTAAAGCTCGTGAGCTCGGCGACATGTGGTTTCAATAAGGCGGCGCCACTTCCCACACATCACATCAATCGATGGATTTATTGAGAGCACACTACGGTGAGCAGATAATTTCACGTTTTGGGCCGGTTGTTTTACTACCAAGATTTTGTGACATCACACCGTTAGACTTTTTACTTTGGATATATGTTAAGTCTAAAGTCTATGCGGATAATCTCGCTTCAATTTAGGTCTTTGAGCAAAACATTAGGTGTGTTATTCGCCAGTTACCATTCGAAATGCTCGAACGAGTCTTCGAAAATTGTACTCAATGCATGGATCACAAATAATTTTCAAAAAGTAAATGAAAAGAATGTTCTTTCGAAATATAAAAAAAGTAAGGAACCTCGGCATAGATCACCCTTTATATTGTTTGTCAAAAAAGTCTTGCGGTATTTTTGTGGTATTTTTTATTGATTTTTCTATTGTTCATAAATTTTTTTTTTTATGACTCATGCCCAGCTCTTGACCGATGCTACGGCTGCTACTATGCCGGTGTCTTTCGAGCAATTCAGCGATTTTATCGCAATTATCGACGACAGGCGTTCCGGAGCGTGGCGCATCTTCGACCAGCTCTACACCAGAACGAAATCGTTGAAACCATCGTTGTGTGGTGGAAATGGAAACTGTATTGGGTCAATAAACTGCACAAATTTTTTGGCGGCTTGAAATGTATTTTTGCCTTTATCTTAGTAGTAGTGTAAAATATGCCGTATTTTCTCTTTATTTTGCTCGCTATAACTCTCGAACGACTTAAAAGAAACGACAATTAATCAAACATGTGTTAGCGCGTGAAATGAGCTTTCCAAAAAGCTATAGCATGACCCGATGCGACGAACAAAACTAGAACTATGCGCTCTCAGCACCAACTAGCGAAAATACCGCAAGACTTTTTTGATATATATAAAAGATAATTGTACTACAGAGTGAGTGGTGGCCTATGATTGTTTGTAGTACTTCGATCGACGCTTAGTATATATAAATATATATATATCTATATATATAGTTTTTTATAACCACATTATATAACATACTATAAACTGCCAATCAAAAGTAAGTGCTTTCGTGCAAACATTTTGTCTTGCAAGGTGCCTTGTCACTTTTTCACCCATTATTTGTAATATTTGTGTTCGTGTTACTAAATCATTTGTCCACTCGTTCATTTATCCAYTCATTCATTTATTCATTGCTGTAACCAACTACTCAGCTCATTTACAGAGACACATATCATCTTGCTATTGTGTCTGAATTCAAATTCAAATTTACCATTTCAAATTTTGAAACTGTCAAGCTCCATGTGGTCAAGTGAGTGCCAGAGCAAGTTTGATAAAGTACCACAAATCATTTTTCACATGTATTTATCACCTTACATTATCACGGTTGTAAGCTTTGGTTATATAACTCATTTGCTATTCTGTTTATTACCACATCACTGCACATCCTTATAAACCACATAAGTATTTGTATTACTATATTCTTCATTTTTTATTGAATGCGGCACACAACCCAACTTACTTGACTCATTACATAATGCAGATGAGTGAGAAATCACACAATTGTTGACTATCACTGATGGTAATATGATAAAATGTTTAAAATAATAAGACCTTTGTTATGTTGCCATGAAGTCAATTGTGTTGTCATTGATTTTGGGAAATTTTGTATTTGATATCTGAAACATTACACGTGCGGTTATTTCAATTTGGGGAGCAAAGTTCAGTCGTCGGAGGGAATCGAAATTTCAAGAGCTGATAAGACAATGTCACACTGTTTTGACAGTGTCAGTTTCAGAAAGAAATTCTTGTGTTAGAAACTATTAAAATTAATAAACATTAAACCTATTTGCCGTGTTACCGGCACACTATAATCAAAAAACATAATATTTAAATCGACTCCCACCCACCGTTTTGTTTTTTTTTGTTTTTTTGTCTTATTGTGAAGAAAGTATGTATCAATATTAACACTTATTTTTAGTTCACTATGGATGTTGCTATCGTCTCTAATTACTTGCAGTTATTAGACTTATCAGTTGACGAACGATATACAGGCGGCAATGTTGGGTTTTATGGCTGTGCCAGAGGTCCCACTTGGACTACTATATGTTGTCAATTGTGAAGCCATAAAAATAGGAGTCCTGTGTTCGGCCTTATAAGTCGGAAAGCGAATTGTGGCGAATACAAAAGTTCTTATTTTATACTCTCATCAGTTCGGCGGACGAAAGTAAAAGTGTGAGCTGCCAAGTGTGTAAACCATGATCTCGTAAAAGCAGGACAATCAAGAAGAAAGGTTTGACATGTTTCTACCTCGTGTTCTTCATACACCTGCAGCAGATGACGTACGGAAGAATTTTCAACCTTACAGCTTGGATGCTTATAGAGCAATTGCCTGTTAGAATCCCCACAACAATTGAAAAGCTCACCCTACTGCAATAATCGAATCTCTTACCATCAATCTCGGCCTAAAATGGTATTGCGACATAAAACAATAGAAGTCCAGCGCTGGCAAAGAGAGACCCATCAGCGGTTTACTTGGATTAGCTGTAAAATTAAGAATATCGAATAAGCAACATACGCAAAGATGACAAAATCTTTATGAGAAGGTTTTATATTACGATGCGATAGAAATACTTAGAAAGTAATTTTAGAACAAGGAATATAAATATAGTTTAGACGAAGGGATTCAGAAAAGATTGTAATGCTACAAGAGCTCAAAAGCTTTGCATTGCTCTCCTAGCAGCTAACAATCTAGCTAAGCCAATATCTTCCAAGCGAAATATTGAAGATTTATAGACTATTAATGAATGGTCGATGGAATAAAATATTCCATTTTCTTCTTAAAATTAAGTTATGTGCAAACCTCGATGACTTAACAGACCGATGTCACTTCAGAATTTATGTATGAAAGAAATCCAGAAAGCGGTAGGAGTGGCAAAACAGCTTATATCACTTAGTCATCTCAATAAAACCAAAATAGAGGCCCAGTTGCATTTTAAGGTAATAACCAATCGAGTTGGACTAAAACATTTTAAAACAAAATCAGACAATCTACTAAATCATTTCCTTCAAACTACTTATACAATAGTAGAAAAGAAGCTAGAGGGTGTTGTAGATTGGATAGTTTCGATAAGGTTAGGTGTTCAGCCTTGAATAGCTTTAAAGCCTTAACTCCAAAGATATTTTTCATACAAATACCAATACCAATACCAATCTACTAAATCATTTCCTTGAAACTACTTATAAATAGTAGAAAAGAAGCTAGAGGGTGTTGTAGATTGGATAGTTTCGATAAGGTTAGGTGTTCAGCCTTGAATAGCTTTAAATCCTTAATTCCAAAGATATTTGTCATACAAATACCAATATGATATACCGTCCGACGAATGAGGAACTTCTTGGTGAGAGAAAGATGTGTGCGGAATTTCAGATCGATATCTAAAAGACTGAGGGACTAGCTCACATATATACAAACAAAATCGCACCTCGTCATACAGATCACTTGTATGTATACTTTATACGATGTTTGACTTTTCCTTCTGGATGCTGGGATGGGAAATTTAATATAATATACTTGTACGCCGCTGTGTATTTAAAAGTGGCATAATCTAAGTATTATATATTCTAAAGCTAAGGACCTTCCTGCCATAACTTCGATAGACCGGAAAAGCTGCTTGCTTTTTCCTATTTTATAGAAGTACTTTAATTTTTTTTCTCAAAATTTGGAGAAGTAGACAAAAATGATGCTTCCAATCGTGGTCAGATCGACAATTGGCATAAGCTCGTCGACACACAAGTAGCACGCTCCTGAAGGACGCCAGTTTTCACAAAAAAAAAAAAAGAAATGGCAATAACTGCAAAAGCAAATATACAAACAACCACAAAGCAATAACAGTTAATAGCGCTATTCATGCGAGAATCAAAACGAGCGATCCGGCAGAAAGAAACGCGCAAACAAATAGAGGAAGAGGAGAACATAGGGCACAAGTAGGGCAATGCTAAATTGTGCGGCAGCAAATGAACTCATAAAGCAACCGAAGCAATTTATCATTTTCGAAAAAAAAAAAACGATTTTGAGCGCGCAAATACAATGTGCTCCTGCATGTATGCTACGCCGGCAGGCAGTGCGCCTGACGTTGTCTTCTTTTTCTCACATCTTGGTAGTAGAAAAGCGTCTCCGCGCAGAAAAAATAATTCAGCATTTGTGTAAGCACACCGTTTGTGCTGCGCCGTATAGAAAAGCGCATTGGAATGCAGCTGATGCGCCTGAAAATAGATTACAGTGATTTTTTCAAAATTTTGCGAAATCTTTCTCTTCGGCATGACACGTCTGCAGCGTGTACGCGCGGCAGGAAGAGTGGCGCATAAATAAAATAGAATTGTTGGTTTAATGGCAGCAACGGCGTTGGGCAGAAGCATGCAAAAGCAACAACAATAACAAACACAACAGTTGAAATAACGGTACAATCAGTACAGGCATAACATTTAATGATTTCTTGTTTTTTTTTTTTTTTTTTTTTTTTTTTTTTTTTTTTTTTTTTTTTTTTTTTTTTTTTTTTTTTTGTTTTTGTTGCATGCCACGAACGCTGGCGGCGCAGTTCTACGTCTTACTGCGCCGCAGTAGTCTTGGGAAGCTTGCGCGCCTCAAGTTGCATGCAATCTTCTATTCGTAAAGGGTATACCATATTCGGTTGCGCCGAAGTTAACCTTTTTTCTTGTTATATTACATATATAATATATAGTATGTGTATATATGTAATAATGTATAACTGTATGTGTATGTGTACCGGCGCACAAAACGAACGCATTGCATTATAAAAATAAAATATTAGACAACAATAAATATTGGATTAAATCCATTGCAACTGAGTGCGCATACCAAATAGGCGAGCTTGCAGCATGCGGCATGCAGCTTGCGTAAACAATAACAATGTAATGTGTATGCAACACAATCTACATACATGTATTTGTTGTAGTAAATATTTGGTTTGCACATGCAACTAACAACAACATTAGCGAAGTAAGCGGCAGTAGCCTGGCTGCAGCTGCAGCCTCGACAGCGTAAACAAACGTGCAACACGCCGCTGCGAAAGCAATCGCATACTTTTGTGCGCCATTTTTCATGCCAAATGCAACCGTGCGCCTTGGCGTACACAGTGCACTTGCCACCATCAGCATTTCGTTCGGCGTTTAGCTTTTCGCTCGTCTCTTTTTAAACTTCTTGGTTATTTTCTGCGTCCAGCTGCCTTCATTGTGGTTTATAGCGCGAAGAAAGCTTGGACCGTATGGTGAGGAGGGAAATCTTAAGGTAGCTGCGCCACAGTAAATGGGCCAAGACGTGCTGTGTAAAATCGCCAGTCTAACTAGTTGCTAAGCAGATTCAACTACTTAGGTTAGGTAAGGCATAAATTTGAAAGTGGAATATTTGTTTGTTGTATAAATAACAATGCCTGAATAAATTGGCACAATTATTCTAAATGTGAATAAATTTACGAGTGTATTACAGGCAGGTTTAAGTGACGAAAGGCTGGTTGAATTCGGAAGTAACTAAGCTTTAGTAGCAGTTCTGTTGATGAAGAGAGTACTGTGTATGTTAGATTGGACTCAAATAACAAATTAATATGAGAGAAAGTGTAAACTAAAGCTAAACTTTGAAACAAACGACCTTTAGACACATAACAATAAAACTTATGACACAAATAGGATTTTACGTTGAAATATCTCAATAAGATTCCTGATATCAAGCTTAAAGTAAAATATAATGGAGGTCCTAGGACCGCGCTGCTTCGGGTCCTAGACCAAGTACTCTGGGTAGCTAAAGCACAACTGTTTGAAAGCGAGCTAAAATGAGAAGGTGAATTATCCCTACACAGGGTTGTGCACAGGGTTGGGACTCGCTAATTAAAAAAAAGCACCGTCAATGAAAAGAACACAACAGTTAACAGTGGATAAGAAACCCCCTTATTGATGACGATCACTGCAAACGATTAAGGATTACGATTTAAAGGGGGAGCCTGCTCTAAAGAAGGCTTCAAAAAATCGATTTTTTTTTTTTTTTTTTTTTTTTTGGAAGAAAGAAATAAGTGATTAAAGCAAAACTTCTAGGCTTGATAGTTATATATTGAAACATTATGCACCAATTTTGGATCAAAATCGTTGATATTCCGCCTTTGGGAAGCAATTGCCCGATGCGTTTCGCATGTACATTTGTCGGACGTCGGGCAGGATGAAAGTCGTAATTTCTATCGGAAACAAAAATTCAAAGAGATTCATATATTTTAATAATTTATCTTCTAGTTAAACTAATAAAATAAAAGAAAAATATATATAAACAATTTTAGAAAATTTTTAAAAATTTAAAAAAAGGGTTTTTTTTTTTTTTTTTTTTTTTTTTTTTTTGTTATTGTTCACACTTGAAATTTCTTAGTTTTTTCAGTTTAACTAGAAGATAACTTAATGCCAAAGATAATCAACTTTGCACAAATTTCATACGACGTTTAGTTTTTTCTTTTTTTTTTTCTATCCTGCCCGTTAATTGAGGAGGTACCGTTGCCCCAGTTAATGAGAAGATATAGACTGAGAAGACAGACCCAGTTGTATGTAGTTCACTATAGGAATATAGGAATAAGCTACAAAACTAGCTGTCAAACTAAATACATATCATCAAATTCAAAACTTCGACGCGCATTTTTTTTAAAACATGTCAGTCAAGGGAAAACGAACACTGCTGCTCTAACCGTCGTGATAATATAAAAAATAGTAAGTTATTTTACTCAGGTTGGAAGAAACTATAAAGAAACTTAAGTCAAATGAGTAATAAATATATGCAAACACAGATGAGGATTGTTCAGCGGCTCGTCTCAGCGTGAATTTTTCGAAAAACCAATTTTTTTTTTTTTTTTTTTTTTTTTTTTTTTTTTTTTTTTTTTTTTTTTTTTTTTTTTTTTTTTTTTTTTTTTTGGCACATAACGGATAGTATACACTGTAATAAACGTTCTCTCAAATTTTGAAATCAAAATTGAAATTATTACGGTTGCTACAGCGTTTCTTGTAGCGACTCCAATCACATTTTTCTCAGAATGGAGTTTTTCAAAATGGTTTCCACTCTCAAGGAAAGAATTTTGAAAATATCTAGTTCCAATTTAGAGGGAATATTTTGTTCGTCATTCTATATTGCGTTATGGAAGCTTTTTATTTTGAAATCTTCCTATGTTTTCAAGGAAAATCTGTCGAAAAATTCCATACTTGCTGTTCAAACCGCCGCCACTTTGTCAACAAAAAAGCTCTCCATAACATAGCACGATAACGACTTTCATACAGATTAACAAACGTGGACATAGTACAGAACCTTTTTGTTTACGTCTAATTTCAACATTTTTTTTTTTTTTGTTTTTTGTTTTTTAACTTTTATATACCCAGTAAATAAACATAAAAAGATCATTTTGCATTCGTATATAAAATACCGGACCGATTAGTTCAACATTATTTCATTTTTCAGAGGGTCACATCCACAAATCAAAAGGGGTTGGTTACTCAATTTTCTATTTAGTTTCGAAACCTTTACCAGGTAATGGTCTATAGATATTAAGGTGTTTTTTTATACCCTGAACAGGGTATATTAATTTTGTCACGAAGTTTGTAACACCCAGAAGAAAGCGTCGGAGACCCTATAAAGTATATATATAAATGATCAGTATGTTGAGTTGATTCGATTTAGCCATGTCCGTCTGTCCGTCTGTCCGTCTGTGCGTCTGTCTGTATATATACGAACTAGTCCCTCAGTTTTTAAGATATCGTTTTGAAATTTTGCAAACACCATTTCCTCTTCAAGAAGCTACTCATTTGTCGGAACTGCCGATATCGGACCACTATAATATATAGCCGCCATATAAACTGAACGATCGGAATCAAGTTCTTGTATGGAAAACATTGACAAGACATATTCACGAAATTTGGTATAGATAATTTTCTAAGTCAACAATGTAATCTCCGAAGAAATTGTTCCAATCGGTTAACTAAAGCATATAGATTCCATACAAACTGAACATATAGTTAGTTATGTTTCGGCTAACATAAATGCACCTGTGAAGGGTATTTAGCTTCGGTGCAACCGAAGTTACCGTTCTTTTTTTTTTTTTTTTGAACTATTAATTGTTTTCAGTCCCATTACATAACTAACATCACATCCTTGGAAATACCCTAAAAAAATATTCCCTGGAAATTTTAGCCCTTCATATTAACATTAAAAACTGGCCAAGGCCTGTACAAAATTCCCATAGAAAATACACTACTATCGTGAGTTTTTAACTTTCAATGCCTTCATTAACAATTTTTTTTTTTATTTATTTATTTATTTATTTATTTATAAAAGATTATACACATTCTTTAAGAAAACGATAGATGGTTTTTATATTTTCTTCCGTAGCGTTGGAAAGGAGGGAAATCGGATCTGTGTTGAAGTGGCAATCTCTCTTATCTTTCAGTGTTGGACAAAATTCTAATATATGAAGCACAGTTGTTGTTGAATTTCAAAACGGACAGCAGTTGGTACTGTTTCTTCCGAGGAGGTGAGCATGCGTCAGTATAGTATGTCCAATACGTAGTCGAATGTATGGTGTTATAAAATTAGTTGCCACTGTTGATGGGTATAGCGGTTTGATTCTGGCTGTGTTAACTATTGAATAATGGTGGTTATATGGGACCCAATCAAGTGCCAATTTAGAGAGCCTATTTCGATGTATGAGTCGGAATATATCAGATTTCATAAAGAAACTGGATGTAATTGTGGACGTGTTGGATGCATTCTTTGCTAATACATCAGCGTAATTATTTCCAGATAACTTAGTGTGACTTGGAACCCACATTATCTTAATTTTATTTTCATATATAATAAGAAATGATGATGTTAGTGTGGTTGTTGCAATTTTGAATGGCTTGGAAACATGATAAGCTGTCCGTGCATATTACATATTTTCCCGGGCTTTTGCGCGCATTGCGAAATCGCAGTGGCTTCAGCAATGAATATCGAGCAAAAGGGGAAAGCAGTCCATATGAAATTGGCTTTCCTTTCTCGCTAACGACCGCAAAAGAGGTACAGAGTTATTTTATGGCAATGCTTTGAATTTAGACGCATATTTCTCAGAATTGTTTATTCTACAAAAGTGCCCCGAGCAATAAAGTCCTAACTCACACCGGCGAGGCGGTACGGGGCTCTAAACCCGATTTTTCCACGAATTTCGCATTTTTTTGTATTTATCTCGTAAATGATAGCAGCTATAGAAAAAATGTGCATGACAAATTTGTAGGAAATTTTATTCGCTATAAAAAAGGTTCGAGGTCAAAATCACTATCATTAATATTTCTCGAGATATTCGGCTTCTTAAGTAAGGCTATATAGAATTAAAAAATGTATAGAATTCAATTGGTATTCACCCAACCACTAAAAAGTTAGTAGACCAAATGGTTGAATGTAAAGAGTAGGAGTGCTGGCGAGAAACCAAGGTAATGAGAACACAAATAGCCGGCGAACAACAGCGGAGAAGACAACTTAAAATTAAAATAGACGGTGACCAAACATATACTCGTACTAATATGACAGGAAGAAACGGGATTTTTTGGAGGGGTCGAGTGAATGTACTTGTCAGTAGGTGCATTCGAACCGATCTTGCAATGCGAGCAGCAATACCTGACGGTGGAAGCAGGGGGATTGGGTTTCAGGTCTACGGTGCGATGCTTCCTCCGCGTGCAATAAAATAAAATTTCTATAAGAAAAGCACATATGAATTCGGCACTTATTTACGAATGCAAAAAATTTTTTATTTCAAATCCTTATTAACTTAGAGAGTTTCAGGCATCTAACCATCTAAAGGAATATGTGTATATATCCTTATGCAAAACTTTTTTATTTTTTGCTTTTCTTTTTTTTCTGCATGTCATCATTCACTTTTAACCTCCGCAGCACGCTCAATTTCCGCCTCAAACGAAATTCATAAAATTCACTGACTCATGTTCAATATTATTGCACAATGGCTTGCCTATAACAATGTGCACAATTACGTTTTCATTTTATTTTCGCCGGAGACTAAGAAAAAAATCTCAAATAAAATTTGCATATAATTAAGTTTTAATTAATTGAATTGCAGCAACAAAAAAGAGAAGACGAAGGAGAATGCCGCAACTTGATGTGACACACAGTGTTGGGACGAAAATCGCTTTCATGTATTTAAACAAAAACAAGAGGGAAAGAGTGGGAGAGGGAAAAAATGAGGACGAGACGGGTGGTGGGGCGGTAGCGTGTGACATATTGCTGACAACATAATCCACTTTGTTGTCGCACATATGACAGCAATTGCAACAACAAAAAGCACAGCAGTAATTATGGGTGTTTGTGTCAATATAAGTATGTGTGTATGTGTGCGTATTTTCGTACGGCAATCGGAATTCGAAGAATGATTGAGTAAAAGTTGCGCAATCAGTGGATGAAAGTGCAAAGCAAAACGGTGGTGAAAAAACGACGTGCGCGCTGTATGACAGTCCACACGAAGCGTGGCATGCGGGGTGTTGAACGTGCAAGCAAAAATAAAAAGCAACAGAGCCAACACTTTATGCAAATATGCGCACAATATGTCATTACGCTGACATTGATGATGACAATTTTGTTGATGGCACCCAACGGAAGTGTGCACAAGCGGTGCTACAAGTGTACATACATGACGGGAATCATGTGGTGTGACGTCGGTGTGTGCTTGTGCCCTCAAACTTTGATTGCAATGGGATATATCGCGCAGATCACTTTTGCTGCAATGTTTTATAATTAAATAGAGCCATCATTTTTTACGCATAGGCCACATATTAAGGCACGCAAGTAAGTATAACGGTGTATAAGCATATGCAGATATATGTGTGTATGCATAGTATGCTCATCTATACTTGTTTGTAAGCTTTGGGGGTAATGAAAAGTAACTGCTGAGTAGAGGAAAACTCAATTTATATGCAAATATGGATGCGCAACTAAAAAAATTTAGTTTAACAGTGTGATTCATACAATGATTTTGCTGATAAGTTAATTTTATTTGACGCTGATAGCTCTCGAACGCAGTAAATTTATATACGAAGTCGATTTCGTAACTTTCCGCAATGATATTGCATCATTTTGTAGGGTTATTTTTACACAAAAGCATATTTTTCTTCGCCTGGAGGTTGGCTATTAAGAAAACTAGAAATACCTAAAATTTTCACATTCCGCATGCGACCGATGAGGCGAGAATATATGACTTGAAAGTGGATTAAATTTCGGAGTACAATATATCACAGACTACGGAACAATTTATGATAAGAAAGTAGTATAGATTTTGAAGCTTAAGTTATCTATCACCCATTTTTTGCTTTAAAAATTGTGCTAGAAACTTAATTTCTGTCAAAGACGGAAGTTAGAAAGGTGCATTAAGCGAATTTTTCGGACTGAAACTTTTAGCTATGGTTTTGAAGGTCTTCAGTTACCATTCACTACGATACAATCTATGTCACAATTCATGTTTTGAGTTAGAAAACTCCAACATTTTTTATCTACCGCCTAATTTGAACACATCGAAGTTGTCGAAATGGCAGACGAATCGTTCTTAATTGGCTAAGACTTTTCAGCAGTAATTACAGCAAGAGACACAGAAGAAACGTGAAGAAAGCTTAATTAGAGCATGATACGGACGCAAGCATGGTTTGACTCAACCTCCAGCTCGGTACGGAAAAAGAAAGAGCTACTACTGCTAACAAATAAGCACATACCCTTAGAAATAAGAATGCAAACGACTGCGCATATTCTTTGGGCACAAAAAGCAGTAACCTACCTAGGCTTAACACTGACCCCAGACAGTGGGGGTACAAATGCCTCAGCCCGCAGGAAAGGCAGAGGAAATCACCTCCCAAGTCCGTAGAGGAGGCTACAGCCAAATAAATAGAAAGTTCCGGATGTCGTTAACAATCAGCGTCCTTTTATACGAAGCTGAGATCTGGGCAGACGTGCTTAAAAAAGAAAACCAGCGTAAGGCAGTAACCAGAGTGCACCGCAACGCAGTCCTCAGAGTTGTATCAGGCTACCGAACAGTGTCAGGTATTGTAGTACTAGTTATAAGCGGTAATGTCTCAATTGACCCTCTGGAAGACGAAAGGAAAAAGCAGAGAAGATAGGTCCGAAAATAACAAAAATACAATAGAACAAATAAAGACAGATACAACCACAACATGGCAACGAAGATGGGAGAATAAAAGTCGAGGCAGATGGGCGGCTAGAATACAAAAAGATCTAAAATTATGAACAAGCCGTAAATATGGAAAGTCGATTTTTACACAACCCAGTTGTTATCCGGTCACTGATACTTCAGAAGATAACCACCCCCGGATTGGAAAAAGTCGAAGAGACATCATGCCCATACAACGACATGGCAGAAAACGATGCTGTACACACATTCTCACAAATTCAGAAAGTCCTACCAATTTTCCTACGCAGAAAAAAGGGAATCTCGACGCAGGTGCGCGTATTTTTCGCATCCTCAGACACCACATCCACAGTCCCCTCCTCTACGCAAAAAAAAAATTAATTAAATCAAGAAAAAACGTTAACTTCGGTTGCATCGAAGCTAAATACCCTTCACAGGTGCATTTATGTTAGTAACTATATGTTCAGTTTGTATGGAAGCTATATGCTATAGTTAACCGATTGGAACAATTTCTTCGGAGATTACATTGTTGCCTTAAAAAATTATCTATACCAAATTTTGTGAATATGTCTTGTCAAATGTGAAAGTTTTCCATACAAGATATTGATTCCAATCGTTCAGTTTATATGACAGCTATATGCTATAGTGAGCCGATCTGAACAATTTTTTCGGTGATTACATTGTTGACTTAGAAAATTATCTATACCAAATTTCGTGAATATGTCTTGTCAAATGTGAAAGTTTTCCATACAAGAACTTGATTCCGATCGTTCAGTTTATATGACTGCTATATGCTATAGTGAGCCGATCTGAACAATTTTTTCGGAGATTACATTGTTGACTTAGAAAATTATCTATACCAAATTTCGTGAATATATTTTGTCAAATGTGAAAGTTTTCCATACAAGAACTTTTTTCCGATCGTTCAGTTTGTATGGCAGCTATATGTTATAGTGGTCCGATATCGGCAGTTCCGACAAATGAGTAGCTTCTTGAAGAGAAAATGGTGTTTGCAAAATTTCAAAACGATATCTTAAAAACTGAGGGACTAGTTCGTATATATACAGACAGACGGACATACATACAACATACTGATCATTTATATA